>NC_080380.1:55487758-55849183 GCF_014773155.1 Arachis stenosperma
CGCAAAAGAATCAAGGGATTCTATTCCAACCTGATTGAGAACCGATAGATGATTAGCCGTGCTGTGACAGAGCATAGGACCATTTTCACTGAAAGGATGGGATGTAGCCATTGACAACGGTGATGCCCTACATACAGCTTGCCATGGAAAGGAGTAAGAAGGATTGGATGAAAGTAATAAGAAAGTAGAGATCCGAAAGGATTCCAGCATCTCCACACGCCTATCTGAAATTCTCACTATTGATTTACATAAGTATTTCTATCCCTTTTTATTTTCTATTTATTCTTAATTATTCGAAAATCTATAAACCAATTTAATCTGCCTAACTGAGATTTACAAGGTGACCATAGCTTGCTTCATACCAACAATCTCCGTGGGATCGACCCTTACTCACGTAAGGTATTACTTGGACGACCCAGTGCACTTGCAGGTTAGTTGAACGGAGTTGTGATCATAAATTCCAATAGAGCCAATATTTAAATTTCATACAAGTACAAAGAGACCAACTTTTTGGTGATCACAATTTCGTCCACCAAGTTTTTGGCGCCGTTGCCGGGGATTGTTCGAGTATGGACAACTGACGGTTCATCTTGTTGCTCAGATTAGGTAATTTTCTTTTCAAAAATCTTTTTCAAAAACTTTTCTTTTCTTTTTCGTTTTTCCAAAAATATTTTCGAAAAAAAAAATTAATAAAAATACAAAAAAATAATAAAATCATAAAATCAAAAATATTTTGTGTTCTTGTTTGAGTCTTGAGTCAATCTTTAAGTTTGGTGTCAATTGCATGCTTTTAAAAATTTTTCTTGCATTTTTCGAAAATCCCATGCATTCATAGTGTTCTTCATGATCTTCAAGTTGTTCTTGATAAGTCCTCTTGTGTGATCATGATGATTTCTTGTTTTGTGTTGTTTGTTGTTTTTCATATGCATTTTTTTCTTGATAGAGTCCATGCATTAAAGATTTCTAAGTTTGGTGTCTTGCATGTTTTCTTTGCATCAAAAATTTTTCAAAATTATGTTCTTGATGTTCATCATGATCTTCAAATTGTTCTTGGTGTTCATCTTGGCATTCATAGCATTCTTGCATGCATCTTGTGTTTTGATCCAAAATTTTTATGTTTTGGGTCATGTTTGTGTTTTTCTCTCTCATAATTAAAAATTCAAAAATCAAAAAAAATATCTTTTCCTTATTTCCCTCCAAATTTTCGAAATTTTGGGTTGACTTGGTCAAAAATTTTTAAAATTAGTTGTTTCTTACAAGTCAAGTCAAAATTTCAATTTTAAAAATCTTATCTTTTCAAAATCTTTTTCAAAAATCATATCTTTTTCATTTTTTTTCTATTTTTCGAAAATTTTAAAAATTATTTTTCAAAAATCTTTTTCTTATCTTTTATATCTAATTTTCGAAAATTAGCTAACAATTAATGTGATTGGTTCAAAATTTTGAAGTTTGTTACTTTCTTGTTAAGAAAGGTTCAATCTTTAAATTCTAGAATCTTATCTTGTAGTTTCTTGTTAGTTAAGTCATTTTAAAAATTAAATCTTTTTATCTCTTATCTTATCTTTTTCAAAAAATTTTACCTTTTTCAAAATTTGATTTCAAAATATCTTATCTAACTTCTTATCTTCTTATCTTTTTCAAATTTGATTTCAAATCTTTTTCAATCAACTAACTAACTTTTTGTTTGTTTCTTATCTTTTTCAAAACCACCTAACTATTTTTCCCTCTCTAATTTTCGAAAATATCTCACCTCTTTTTCAAAAACTCTTTTTAATTAACTAATTGTTTCATGTTTTAATTTTAATTACATTTTATTTCTAATTTTCGAAAATTACTAACCTCTTTTTCGAAATCTCCCTTCTCTTTTCTTCTTCTATTTAATTATTTAATTACTAACACTTCTCTTCACCTCTCTTCATCTAAAAATCCGAATCTCCTTCTTCATTCTTCTACCTCTTCTTTTTCTACTAACATAAAGGAATCTCTATACTGTGACATAGAGGATTCCTCTTTCTTTTCTTGTTTTCTTCTCTTTCATATGAGCAGGAACAAGGATAAAGGCACTCTTGTTGAAATTGATCCAGAACCTGAAAGGACTCTGAAGAGAAAATTAAGAGAAGCTAAATTACAACAATCCAGAAACAACCTTTCAGAAATTTTCGAACAAGAGAAGGAGATGGTAGCCGAAAATAATAATAATGCAAGGAGAATGCTTGGTGACTTTACAAAGCCAACGTCCAAGTTTGATGGAAGAAGCATCTCCATTCCTGCCATTGGAGCCAACAACTTTGAGCTGAAACCTCAGCTAGTTGCCTTAATGCAACAAAACTGCAAGTTTTATGGACTTCCATCTGAAGATCCTTATCAGTTTTTAACTGAGTTCTTGCAGATCTGTGAGACTGTAAAGACGAATGGAGTTGATCCTGAAGTCTACAGACTCATGCTTTTCCCTTTTGCTGCAAGAGACAGAGCTAAAATATGGTTGGATTCACAACCCAAGGATAGCCTGGACTCCTGGGATAAGCTGGTCACTGCCTTCTTGGATAAATTCTTTCCTCCTCAAAAGCTGAGCAAGCTGAGAGTGGATGTTCAAACCTTCAACAAAAAGATGGTGAATCCCTCTATGAAGCTTGGGAAAGATACAAGCAGCTGACCAAAAGATGTCCATCTGACATGTTTTCAGAATGGACCATTTTATATATATTCTATTATGGTCTCTCTGAATTTTCGAAAATGTCATTGGACCATTCTGCAGGTGGATCTATTCACCTGAAGAAGACGCCTGAAGAGGCTCAAGAACTCATTGACATGGTTGCAAACAACCAGTTCATGTACACTTCTGAGGGAATTCCGTGAATAATGGGATACCTCAGAAGAAAGGAGTTCTTGAAATTGATGCTCTGAATGCCATATTGGCACAGAACAAAGTGTTGACTCAACAGGTCAACATGATCTCTCAAAATCTGAATGGATGGCAACTTGCATCCAACAATTCTAGAGAGGCAGCTTCTGAAGAAGCTTATGATCCTGAGAACCATGCCATGGCAGAGGTTAATTACATGGGTGAACCTTATGGAAACACCTATAACTCATCATGGAGAAATCATCCAAATTTCTCATGGAAGGATCAACAAAAGCCTCAACAAGGCTTTAACAATGGTGGACGCAACAGGCTGGGCAATAGCAAGCCATATCCATCATCTTCTCAGCAACAGACAGAGAATTCTGAACAAAATACTTCTAATTTAGCCAATGTAGTCTCTGATCTGTCAAAGGCCACTTTCAGTTTCATGAGTGAAACAAGATCCTCCATTAGAAATCTGGAGGCACAAGTGGGCCAGCTGAGTAAGAAAGTCATTGAAACTCCTCCCAGTACTCTCCCATATAATACAGAAGAGAATCCAAAAGGAGAGTGCAAGGCCATTGATGTGATCAACATGGCCGAATGCACAAGGGAGGAGAAGGACGAAAATCCTAGTGAGGAAGACCTCTTGGGACGTCCCTCAAGCAAGAAGGAGTTTCCTATTAAGGATCCAAAAGAATCTGAGGCTCATATAGAGACCATAGAGATTCCATTAAATCTCCTTCTGCCATTCATGAGCTCTGAAGACTATTCTTCCTATGAAGAGGATGAAGATGTGACAGGAGAGCAAGTTGCTCAATATTTAGGAGCTATCATGAAGCTGAACGCCAAGTTATTTGGTAATGAGACTTGGGAAAGTGAACCACCCTTGCTCATTAATGAACTGGATACTTGGATTCAGAAAATTCTACCTCAAAAGAAACAAGATCCTGGCAAATTCTTAATACCTTGTACCATAGGCATCATGACCTTTGCAAAAGCTCTGTGTGACCTGGGGTCAGGGATAAATCTTATGCCACTCTCTGTAATGGAGAAGCTGGGGATCATTGAGGTACAACCTGCCTTGTTCTCATTACAATTGGCAGACAAGTCATTGAGACAAGCTTATGGAATAGTAGAGGACATGTTAGTAAAGGTTGAAGGCCTTTACATCCCTGCTGATTTCATAATCTTAGACACTAGGAAGGAAGAGGATGATTGCATCATCCATGGAAGACCTTTCCTAGCCACAGCAGGAGCTGTGATAGATGTCAATAGAGGTGAATTAGTCCTTCAATTGAATGGGGACTACCTCGTGTTTAAGGCACATGGCCATCCCTCTGTGACAAAAGAGAGTAAGCATGAAGAGCTTCTCTCAGTTCAGAGTCAAGAAGAGCCCCCACAATCAAACTCTAAGTTTGGTGTTATGAGGCCACAACCAAACTCTAAGTTTGGTGTTAAGATCCCATATCCAAACTCTAAGTTTGGTATGGACAACTATACAACATTGACCTGATCACCTTGTGGCTCCATGAGAGCCACTGTCAAGCTATTGACATTAAAGAAGCGCTTGTTGGGAGGCAACCCAACTTTATTTATCTAATTTTATTTTATTCTATATTATTGTTATTTTGTGTTTTATTAGGTACATGATCATGAGGAGTCACAAAAAAATCATAAAAATTAAAAACAGAATCAAAAACAGCAGAAAAAAAATTTGCACCCTGGAGGACGCACAGGCTGGCGCTCAACGCCAGTAAGATGCATCTGACTGGCGTTCAACGCCAGAACAGAGCATCATTCTGGCGCTGAACGCCAGAAACAAGCAACATTCTGGCGCTGAACTCCAGGAATGTGCCCAGAGAAGAAAAACTGGCGCTGAACGCCAGTAACAAGCATGAAACTGGCGTTCAACGCCAGAAACATGCTTTACATGGGCGTTGAACACCCAGAATGTGCACCAATGGGCGTTTAAACGCCAGAATGGTGTGCAAAGGCATTTTACATGCCTATTTGGTGCAGGGATCGAATTCCTTGACACCTCAGGACCTGTGGACCCCATAGGATCACCTCAGGATCTGTGGACCCCACAGGATCCCCACCTACCATATTCCCACCTTACTTCCTAATCCTAGTTTTTGTGATTACTCTTCCCCATGTCACACTTCCCAACACTCTTCACCAATCACCTCAATTCCTCTTCCCAATCACCCCCTTCACCACTCACATCCATCCACTCTTCCCCCACCTATCTTCAAAAATTCAAAACCAATTTCCCACCCATTCCCACCCTAAATAGCCGAACGCACCCCCCTCTCCCTATAAATACCCTTCCATTCTACTTCATTTTCACACAACACAAACCCCTCTTCTTCCACTTAGCCGAACCTACCTCTCTCCCTCTCTACCATATTCTCTTCTTCTTCAAGTTGAATTGTAAAGGTAGGTGGGGTGGATGGGGAAGAGTGGATAAATATGGGTGGTGAATGAAAAATAGAAGGGATGACTATGAATGGAGAGATAGAGGGCGAGGTAGATGGGGATCCTGTGAGGTTCACAGATCCTGAGGTGATCCTGTGGGGTCCACAGATCCTGAGGTGTCAAGGAATTCCATCCCTGCACCAAATAGGCATGTAAAATGCCTTTGCACACCATTCTGGCGTTTAAATGCCCATTGGTGCACATTCTGGGCGTTCAACGCCCGTGTGAAGCATGTTTCTGGCGTTGAACGCCAGTTTCATGCTTGTTACTGGCGTTCAGCGCCAGCTTTTCTTCTCTGGGCACATTCCTGGCATTCAGCGCCAGAATGTTGCTTGATTCTGGCGTTCAGCGCCAGAATGATGCTCTGCCAGATGCATCTTACTGGCGTTGAACGCCAGCCTGTGCGTCCTCCAGGGTGAAATTTTTTTCTTCTGCTGTTTTTGATTCTGTTTTTAATTTTTATGATTTTTTCGTGACTCCTCATGATCATGTACCTAATAAAACACAAAATAACAATAAAATAAAAATTAGATAAATAAAATTGGGTTGCCTCCCAACAAGCGCTTCTTTAATGTCAATAGCTTGACAGTGGCTCTCATGGAGCCACAAGGTGATCAGGTCAATGTTGTATAGTCCCAACACCAAACTTAGAGTTTGGATATGGGGTCTTAACACCATACTTAGAGTTTGGTTGTGGCCTCACAACACCAAACTTAGAGTTTGACTGTGTGGGCTCTTCTTGACTCTGAACTGAGAGAAGCTCTTCATGCTTACTCTCTTTTGTCACAGAGGGATGGCCATGTGCCTTAAACACAAGGTATTCCCCATTCAATTGAAGGACTAATTCACCTCTGTTGAAATCTATCACAGCTCCTACTGTGGCTAGGAAAGGTCATCCAAGGATGATGCAATCATCCTCTTCCTTCCTAGTGTCTAAGATTATGAAATCAGCAGGGATGTAAAGGCCTTCAACCTTTACTAGCACGTCCTCTACTATTCCATAAGCCTGTCTCAATGACTTGTCTGCCAGTTGTAATGAGAACAAGGCAGGTTGTACCTCAATGATCCCCAGCTTCTCCATTACAGAGAGTGGCATAAGATTTATCCCTGACACCAGATCACACAGAGCTTTTTCAAAGGTCATGGTGCCTATGGTACAAGGTATTAAGAACTTGCCAGGATCTTGTTTCTTCTGAGGTAGAATTTTCTGAATCCAAGTATCCAGTTCATTGATGAGCAAGGGAGGTTCACTTTCCCAAGTCTCATTACCAAACAACTTGGCATTCAGCTTCATGATAGCTCCTAAATATTGAGCAACTTGCTCTCCAGTCACTTCTTCATCCTCTTCAGAGGATGAATAGTCTTCAGAGCTCATGAATGGCAGAAGGAGATTTAATGGAATCTCTATGGTCTCTATATGAGCCTCAGATTCCTCTGGATCCTTAATAGGAAACTCCTTCTTGCTTGAGGGACGTCCCAGGAGGTCTTCCTCATTGGGATTTTTGTCCTCCTCCTCCCTTGTGCATTCGGCCATATTGACTATGTCAATGGCCTTGTACTCTCCTTTTGGATTCTCTTCTGTATTGCTTGGGAGAATACTAGGAGGAGTTTCAATGACTTTCTTACTCAGCTGGCCCACTTGTGCCTCCAGATTTCTAATGGAGGATCTTGTTTCACTCATGAAACTGAAAGTGGCCTTTGACAGATCAGAGACTACATTGGCTAAATTAGAGGTGTTTTGTTCAGAATTCTCTGTCTGTTGCTGAGAAGATGATGGATATGGCTTGCTATTCCCCAGCCTATTACGTCCACCATTGTTAAAGCCTTGTTGAGGCTTTTGTTGATCCTTCCATGAGAAATTTGGATGATTTCTCCATGATGAATTATAGGTGTTCCCATAAGGTTCACCCATGTAATTAACCTCTGCCATGGCAGGGTTCTCAGGATCATAAGCTTTTTCAGAAGCAGCCTCTCTAGTACTGTTGGATGCATGTTGCCATCCATTCAGATTTTGAGAGATCATGTTGACCTGTTGAGTCAACACTTTGTTCTGAGCCAATATGGCATTCAGAGCATCAATTTCAAGAACTCCTTTCTTCTGAGGTATCCCATTGTTCACGGAATTTCTCTCAGAAGTGTACATGAACTGGTTGTTTGCAACCATGTCAGCGAGTTCTTGAGCTTCTTCAGGCGTTTTCTTCAGGTGAATAGATCCACCTGCAGAATGGTCCAATGACATTTTCGAAAATTCAGAGAGACCATAATAGAATATATCTAATATGGTCCATTCTGAAAACATGTCAGATGGACATCTTTTGGTCAGCTGCTTGTATCTTTCCCAAGCTTCATAGAGGGATTCGCCATCTTTTTGTTTGAAGGTTTGAACATCCACTCTCAGCTTGCTCAGCTTTTGAGGAGGAAAGAATTTATCCAAGAAGGCAGTGACCAGCTTATCCCATGAGTCCAGGCTATCCTTGGGTTGTGAATCCAACCATATTCTAGCTCTGTCTCTTACAGCAAAAGGGAAAAGCATGAGTCTGTAGACTTCAGGATCAACTCCATTCGTCTTTACAATCTCACAGATCTGCAAGAACTCAGTTAAAAACTGATAAGGATCTTCAGATGGAAGTCCATAAAACTTGCAGTTTTGTTGCATTAAGGCAACTAGCTGAGGTTTCAGCTCAAAGTTGTTGGCTCCAATGGCAGGAATGGAGATGCTACTTCCATCAAACTTGGACGTTGGCTTTGTGAAGTCACCAAGCACTCTCCTTGCATTATTATTATTTTCGGCTGCCATCTCCTTCTCTTGTTCGAAAATTTCTGAAAGGTTGTTTCTGGATTGTTGTAATTTAGCTTCTCTTAATTTTCTCTTCAGAGTCCTTTCAGGTTCTGGATCAATTTCAACAAGAGTGCCTTTATCCTTGTTCTTGCTCATATGAAAGAGAAGAAAACAAGAAAAGAAAGAGGAATCCTCTATGTCACAGTATAGAGATTCCTTTATGTCAGTAGAAGAAGAAAGGGGTAGAAGAATGAAGAGGGAGATTCGGATTTTTAGATGAAGAGACGTGAAGAGGAGTGTTAGTAAACAAATAATTAAATAGAAAAAGAAAAGAGAAGGGAGATTTCGAAAATAATTTTTGAAAAGGGGTTAGTGATTTTCGAAAATTAGAGATAAATGTAATTGAAATTAAAATTTGAAACAATTAATTAAAAAGAAGAATTTTGAAAAGGAGAGAGGTATTTTCGAAAATTAGAGAGGGAAAAGTAGTTAGGTGGTTTTGAAAAAGATAAGAAACAAACAAAAAGTTAGTTAGTTGATTGAAAAAGATATTGAAATTAAATTTTAAGAAGATAAGAAGAAGAGAAGTTAGATAAGATGTTTTGAAATCAAATTTTGAAAAATATAAAATTTTGAAAATGATAAGATAAAAAGATAAGATAAAAGTTTTAAGAAAAAGATATTTTGAAAAAGATTTAAATTTTAAAATGACTTAACTAACAAGAAACTACAAGATAAGATTCTAGAATTTAAAGATTGAACCTTTCTTAACAAGAAAGTAACAAACTTCAAATTTTTGAACCAATCACATTAATTGTTAGCTAATTTTCGAAAATTAGATATAAAAGCTAAGAAAAAGATTTTTGAAAAATAATTTTTTAAAATTTTCGAAAATAATAAAAAAATGAAAAAGATATGATTTTTGAAAAAGATTTTGAAAAGATAAGATTTTTAAAATTGAAATTTTGACTTGACTTGTAAGAAACAACTAATTTTAAAAATTTTTGACCAAGTCAACCCAAAATTTCGAAAATTTGGAGGGAAATAAGGAAAAGATATTTTTTTATTTTTGAATTTTTAATTATGAGAGAGAAAAACAACAAAAATAGTCAATGCATGAAATTTTTAGATCAAAACAATGAATGCATGCAAGAATGCTATGAATGTCAAGATGAACACCAAGAACACTTTGAAGATCATGATGAACATCAAGAACATATTTTTGAAAAATTTTTAATGCAAATAAAACATGCAAGACACCAAACTTAGAAATCTTTAATGCATGGACTCTAACAAGCAAAAATTGCATATGAAAAACAACAAACAACACAAAACAAGAAAACATCAAGATCAAACAAGAGGACTTATCAAGAACAACTTGAAGATCATGAAGAACACTATGAATGCATGGGATTTTCGAAAAATGCCAGAAAATTTTTTTTTTTAAAAGCATGCAATTGACACCAAACTTAAAGATTGACTCAAGACTCAAACAAGAACACAAAATATTTTTGATTTTTATGATTTTATGATTTTTTTGTATTTTTATTATTTTTTTCGAAAATAATGTTAGGAAAAACGAAAAATAAAAGAAAAATTTTGAAAAAGATTTTTGAAAAGAAAATTACCTAATCTAAGCAACAAGATGAACCGTCAATTGTCCATACTCGAACAATCCCCGGCAACGGCGCCAAAAACTTGGTGGACGAAATTGTGATCATTATTCTTTAAGTTGTACTCCTTGTACTTTTATGGAATTTGAAATTGGCACGAGTGAACACAACTCCGTTCAACAAACCAGCAAGTGTACTCGGTCGTCCAAGTAATAAACCTTACGCGAGTAAGGGTCGATCCCACAGAGATTGTTGGTATGAAGCAAGCTATGGTCACCTTGTAAATCTCAGTTAGGCAGATAAAATTATGGAATTTAGAAAATTAAATAATAAAAAGAAATAATAAAAGGGATACTTATGTAGATTCATTGGTGGGAATTTCAGATAAGCATATGGAGATACTGTATGGCTCAAGGACGCCTGCTTTCCTACTGCTTCAACTCAATCCTTCTTATTCCTTTCCATGGCAAGCTATGTATAGGGGTTCACCGTTCGACGATGGCTACTTTGAATCCTCTCGGGAAAATGGTCCTCTGCGGCTGTCACTCGCATGGCTAATCGTCTGGAGGCATCACACAGGCCGAAGGCTACATCCCATCCTCGCAGTGAAAACTACGCTCACGCGCTCTGTCACAGCACGGCTAATCACTGGTTGGTTCCCGCGCCTACTGGAATAGAATCCCTTAATTCTTTTGCGTCTGTCACTAACGCCCAACACTTGCGAGTCTGAAGCACGTCACAGTCATTCATTACCGGAATCCTACTCGGAATACCACAGACAAGGTTAGACTTTCCGAATTCCCAGGATCCTACTCAGAATACCACAGACAAGGTGAGACTTTTCGGATCCTCATAAATGCCGCCATCTATCTAGCTTATACCACGAAGATTCTGTTGGGGAATCTAAGAGATACACATTCAAGCTTGGTTGCATGTAGAACGGAGGTGGTTGTCAAACAAGCGCGTTCATAAGTGAGAATGATAATGAGCGTCACATAATCATCACATTCATCATGTTCTTGGGTGCGAATGAATATCATGGAATAAGAATAAGATAGAATTTAATAAAAGAAAATAGAATTGCATTGATACTTGAGGTACAGCAGAGCTCCACACCCTTAATCTATGGTGTGCAGAAACTCCACCGTTGAAAATACATAAGTAAAAGGTTCAGGCATGGCCGAGAGGCCAGCCCCCAAAACGTGATCACTAGATTCAAAATACAATCCAGGATATGAATATGATAGTAAAAAGTTCTATTTATAATAAACTAGCTCCTAGGGTTTACATGAGTAAGTAATTGATGCATAAATCCACATCCGAGGCTCACTTGGTGTATGTTTGGGCTGAGCTTGATCAATCCACGAGCTGAGGCTCCTCTTGGAGTTGAACTCCGAGTTATGACGTGTTTTGGGCGTTCAACTCCGGATCATGACGTTTTTCTAGCGTTTAACTCCAGACAGCAGCATGTACTTGGCGTTCAACGCCAAGTTACGTCATCAATTTCCGAATAAAGTATAGACTATTATATATTGCTGGAAAGTTCTGGATGTCTACTTTCCAACGCTGTTGAGAGCGCGCCATTTGGAGTTCTGTAGCTCCAGAAAATCCATTTTGAGTGCAGGGAGGTCATTCCAACAGCATCAGCAGTCCTTTTGTCAGCCTTTTTCAGAGTTTTGCTCAAGTCCCTCAATTTCAGCCAGAATTTACCTGAAATCACAAAAAAACACACAAACTCATAGTAAAGTCCAGAAATGTGAATTTAACATAAAAACTAATGAAAATATAATAAAAACTAACTAAAACATACTAAAAACATACTAAAAATAATGCCAAAAAGCGTATAAATTATTTGCTCATCAAGAAACAATTTAAGTTTGGTGTTATGATGAGCGGATAATTTATACGCTTTTTGGCATTGTTTTTAGGTTGTTTTTTAGTAGGAACTAGCTACTTTTAGGGATATTTTCATTAGTTTTTATGAAAAATTCACATTTCTGGATTTTACTATGAGCTTGTGTGGTTTTCTGTGATTTCATGTATTTTCTGGCTGAAATTGAGGGACCTGAGCAAAAATCTTATTCAGGCTGAAAAAGGACAGCTGATGCTGTTGGATTCTGACATCCCTGCACTCGAAATGAATTTTATGGAGCTACAGAATTCCAAATGGCGTGCTCTCAACGGCGTTGGAAAGTAGACATCTAGAGCTCAGCAATATATAATGGTTTATACTTTGTTCGAGCTTAGACGATGCAAACTGGCGTTCAACGCCAGTTCCATGCTGCATTCTGAGTAAAACGTCAGAAACACGTCACAAACCAGAGTTAAACGCCAAAAATACGTTACAACTTGGCGTTTAACTCCAAGAGAAGCCTCTGCACGTGTAAAGCTCAAGCTCAGCCCAAGCACACACCAAAGTGGTCCCCGAAAGTGGATTTCTGCACTTAGACTTATTTCTGTAAACCCTAGTAACTAGTCTAGTATAAATAGGACATTTTACTATTGTATTAGACGTCTTTTGATTGATCTTTAATCAGTGTATGCAATTTTAGACCTTCAAAGGGGGCTGGCCATTCGGCCATCCCTGGACCATCACTTATGTATTTTCAACGGTGGAGTTTCTACACACTATAGATTAAGGGTGTGGAGCTCTGCTATACCTCGAGTTTTAATGCAATCACTACTATTTTCTATTCAATTCATCTTATTCTTGTTCTAAGATATTCATTGCACTTCAACATGATGAATGTGATGATCCGTGACACTCATCATCATTCTCACCTATGAATGCGTGACTGACAACCATTTTTGTTCTACCTTACACCGAGCGTGTATCTCTTGGATTCCTTAATCAAAATCTTCATGGTATAAGCTAGAACCCTTTGGCGCCCATTCTTGAGAATCCGGAAAGTCTAAACCTTGTCTGTGGTATTCCGGGTAGGATTCAGGGATTGAATGACTGTGACGAGCTTCAAACTCGGGAGTGTTGGGCGTGGTGACAGAATAAAAAAAATTAATGGATTATATTCCGACATGATCGAGAACCGACAGATGATTAGTCGTGCTGTGTCAAGAGCATTTGGCCCATTTTCACTGAGAGGATGGAAAGTAGCCATTGACAACGGTGATGCCCAACATACAGCTTGCCATGAAAAGGAGTAAGAAGGATTGGATGAAAGTGTAGGAAAGCAGAGATTCAGAAGGAACACAACATCTCCATACACTTGTCTGAAATTCCTACCAATGAATTACATAAGTATCTCTATCTTTACTTTATGCTTTATTTATCTTTATTTTCGAAAACTCATTAATCATTTGAATCCGCCTGACTGAGATTTACAAGATGACCATAGCTTGCTTCATACCAACAATCTCCGTGGGATCGACCCTTACTCACGTAAGGTTTTTTACTTGGACGACCCAGTGCACTTGCTGGTTAGTTGTGTGGAGTTGTGACAAAGTGTGATTCACGTTTGAGAGCGCTACCAAGTTTTTGGCGCCATTGCTGATGATCACAATTTCGTGCACCATGTGACATTGATGAAAAATATGCGTGTGGGTCCTAACTTGCATGTGGTTTAGAACTCACATCCTAGTATTTGAAAGCCATGTCACAATTATACAAAATAAGTATGCACTTCACTCATTCTAATGTGCTTGAAGTACTTCAAAAGACTTGTAGGTTAAGGCAATCAAATAAGTAGTGAAGAGGCATGGAAGCATTCAAGCAATTAATCAAGCAATTGTGAGATTGGATAATGCATGGACATTGATTGATGTGTAAGTAGACTTAGTGAACAAAATGGTGTATGAAACTTACACAACAATCAATGACACATATTGAAGTTGTTGCAACACCTAAGTGACATAGATGTGAAACACATGGGTGCTATGGAACTTAGGAAAAAGAAGATAGAAGTGGAAATCCATCACATAGCAAACATGGCTCACAAATCTTTACAAAGCTCAAAAATATGTCGCTAGGCAAGCTTTCGAACCAGTTTCATAATTCCACAATCTCAATACATGAAATAAGTGATATGAACAAAGGGTAGATCACAAACAAGCATCACCTAAAAAAATGCAATGATAATATAGAATTGCCTAGCAATGGATGATGAATGCATGGTGGCCAAAACATGCAATTCAAAGAGGTAAGATGCATGAAGGCAATGTAACATGTACTTGGTGTTCCCAAATGTTAAGCATGGAAAGTTCTAAACCAAGTAACCAAATATAACCTCAACAAAGAAATCCAACAATGACAATTAACAACAATGATGTTAAGATAACATCCTATTAATAATGAGCAGCAATAAACAGTAGACAAGATTAGTAATCCAATACTTATAATGGAAAACAAAAATTAAACTAACTAACTAACTAAAAGAAGTGGTGTTACATGATATTTGGTAGTATTGGATGATGTTTGAAGGGTGGAAAGAAAAGAAGAGAAGAGAGAATAAGGGAAGAAATGGAAAGAAGAGAAGAAAAGAAGGTGGGTGAAACAGGGGCAATCCACGCATGCGCGTCATGTGCGCGTAAGCGTAGAATGGTGAAATGGAAGCGACGCGTACGCGCAAGGCATGCGTGTGTGTCGATGGGTTATTTCGCAAATGACGTGTACGCGTGAGGTGCGCGTACGCGTGCATTGGGCACAAAGTTGGCACACTTTAGGCACAACTCTTGGGTGAATGTATGGGAAGTGGAAAACTTCAATCCACGTGTGCGCGTGCATGACGCGTGTGCGTGGATGGTTGAAATTACTTAGGTCACGCGTACGCGTAGAGTGCGCGTGCGCGTGGATGGTGCTCTGTTTTTTAAAATTTTTCTATGTTTTTGCACCAATCCAAGCATTCCAAACCTCCAAACAACTATGAAAACATCATAAAACCTTATTTAACATACTAAACTCCCAAATAAACATATATAACCAAACAAAACATAAAACTAAACTAATTATTAGCAATATTTACAAAAGGAAAAAGGAAAGATGTTACCATGGTGGGGGTGTCTCCCACCTAGCACTTTTGTTTATTGTCCTTAAGTTGGACTTATGGGAGCTCTCCATCAAGGTGGCTTGTGCTTGAATTCATCCTTGAACATCCACCAATGCATGTACTTCCATTGTGGTTCATCATTCAAAGTTAATAACTCTAAGCTTTGATGGAGTTCTTCACAAACCATGGGCTCCCAAAGTTGATCCTCCTTGTGTGATCTGGGATCCCACACTTTGTTTTCACACCCGTCCTTGAGTTGACCAGGGTGATTTCCTCCGGGTGGCAACAGAGATGAATTCTCACGGAAGCACCAAACTAACCTCCTAGACCCATCCAATTGAGTACTAGTCCAACCCTTGCTCCTCAATTTTGAGCTTCCAACCATAATGAGCCTAGACTTACAACTCCAACCACTAAACATCTTCCTCTTACGCTTAATTCTGCAAAGCGCCCTAAGTTGGCCATCCATCTCAAGCAAACCAAATTCAAGTGGGATAATAAAGCTAAGAGTTAGAAGTTTTACCCACTTAAATGAAGGATTGGATGACAACCTAGGTGGAGGAGTTCCTAATGATCTTGACAAGGCATGCTCTACTCCTGTCCATCCTCTTCTAGAGGCTTCCACTACTTGGCAAGGTTTTTCAAGTTTTTCCTCTTGCCAAGCTTCCTTAAGTTCAAGCTCTTCTTCACCAATTTCTTCAAGCTCTTCCCTGTCACTCAAATCATAAATAGGAGGTTGAGTGAAGTCTACCTCCTCATCAATTTCGAGCATAGTGGGGAAGGATTCTTCAAGCTCAAAAGGATCATATGTTGGTATGGAATCATCATAAATAGGAGGGCCTATTACTTGGAACACTTCTCCCAATTCTTCAATCACATTGTGCCTTGGAGGTTATACACTCTCCTCCTCAACATCAACTTCAAACTCCATAGAAGAAGGCTCTTCAATTTGTGATTCCTCTATGTATTCAACATATCCTGAGGCTCCAACCACTACTTCCTCTTGTCCGATAACCTCTACCTTCTCCTCTTGTTGCATTTCTTGCTTTAACTCCTCCTCTTCACATTGGAGCTTCAAGTCCATTCCCTCACTAAGCTCCTTGGGTGCTTCTCCACATTCAACAATGGGAGTGCCTTGATCGCATAAGCTTAAGCGGGACGAGACTATGTTACCAATGGCTTATACTATGATAGCCATTTTTGCTCGTAACTTCGTAAACTTCTTTTTATCTTCCTCTTGTCACCTTAAGAGATGAGATTCAAGATCTCTCAATTCTAGCATGGGGGCTTCATCGGGAGGCGATGATGGAAGAGAGGTTTCATTGTTTGAAGGAAGGGTATTGTGATTGGATGGTGGTTCATATTGGTGAAATTCATGAGGTGGTGTGTATGGACTTTGTGGTTCATGGGAGTATGGGTGTTAGAATGGTGGGTATGGGTTAGGATCATACGGAGGTAAATGGTGGTATGAGGCTTGTGAGTGTGGTTGAGGTCTATGTTGAGGAGGGGGTTCATATGCATATGATGATTGTGGTTGACAACCACAATGAGGGTCATCACATACATTAGATTGGTATGCATCAAGATTTGAATTGTACCCATAAGAAGCTGGAGGAGGTTGTTGCCCAGAAGGTTGTCCATAAGCTTGGGGCTCCTCCCACCTTTGATCTCCAAATACTTGATGCATGTTGTCATTGTAATTTCCATCTCCTACAACATAGTTTGAACCAAACTAATAACCAAAGTCGTGAGAATTCATAGTGAAAAAGAAAATAAAATCAAAAGCTAAGAAGAAACAAAGAGAACAAAATCCTACAACAAGCAAAAACTAACAAACAAACCAAAAATCAAGATATTCACAATATATACAATAGCCAATAACATAGCACCATTGTAATTCCCAGTAACGGCGCCATTAATTTGATTGCAAAAATTATTGTCGGTCTAGATTCTTCTTCTTATAGAAAAGAGTTACTTCGTTGTAAGCATAGCTCCAAACCAACAAACAACTCTTGCATCAAATTAAAATTTATGGTTTTGTCACATGTACAAACCCCAAATAAGAATTAACCAGAGTATTTGGACTCCGGGTCGTCTCACGAGGATTGCAATGAAGTGTATGCTTATTGGCTCTGAAGTATGTTTTGGGGTTTTTGGAATAAGAGAAATGAAAAGTAAATGATAAGGAAATTCAAATAACAAAAAGGCCTTGGCAAGGGTTGGTGGTCAAGGATCTCTATCCTTATCACTAACCACAACATGAGAATTGGCAAAGATCAACCCCATTAAGTCATCCTCTAAATGATAAAGGAAAGACAAATGAGCTATGTCAATCCAAGTCCATAAGTCCTAGTTCTCCACCAATTCAATTAGTGAGATCTAAGGTCAATGGCTCCCAATCACCAATCACTTGGACATTAGCAACTCAAGAGTTCCTAAGTTACCTTCCCAAACCAAGAGCATAAAATTTTACTCTAAAGCCCAACCAAGCATTTTGTCAAACACTTGGTAGGTACAAATGGAAAGCATGGTAAATTACGAGGAAAGATAAAATTTACCAACTACTAATTATAAGAAAAGTAAAATCACAACTCAAATCAACAATAAAAGAACATCAAACATTAAATCTCATCAAAGAAAATCCAAATTCAATATGAGTGCATGAGCATAAAAGAGACATGAAAGTCAAATTAACATCACAAACTAAGAGAATTAAAGTGTAGAAACAAGAAATTGTAGAGGAAACAAGGTGAAAACATAAAATTGGACCTAGATCTAAGAGGGAAATACCCTAAGAACCCTAATTCTAGAGAGAAGAGGGAGCTTCTCTCTCTAGAAATTAAACTACATGATTCTCATGCTACAAACAATTGCTCCCCCTTTGCTTGGGCTTCGATTTTGCATGAAATACACTCAGAAACAGGTTGGAATTGGGCCTGGGCTGCTCAGAAATCGCCCCCAGCATTTTGCCTTTAAGTGAGTCACGAGAGAGTATCGGCGCGTACGCCCCATGTGCGCGTGCGTATCGATTGGCTTTTTCTTCATCTACTCAGAAGCGTCATGTACGCGCGCGCGTCTCTATGCAAAATCACTTTTGTGCGTGCACGCCTTGTGTGCGCCCGCACCCATTGATGCATTCCCAATTCTTGTTTCCTCATGCATTCTCCACTTTGCATGCTTTTCTCCTCATTTCTTCCATCCAATACTTGCCTTATGAACCTAAAATCACTCAACAAACACATGAAGTCATCGAATGGAATTAAAGTAAGTTAAAATCACCAATTTAAGGGCCTAAAAAGCATGTTTTTACACTTAAGCACAATTCAAGGGAGAATTACAAAACCATGCTATTTTATTGAATAAATGTGGGAAAAAGTGATAAAATCCCCCAAATTAAGCACAGAATAAACCACGAAATCGGGGTTTATCACTCCTCCCCCTAATGAATTTGGGGTTCAGTGGATCATAGCTCAAAGAACAAGTGTAGAGAAACTAAATTGGCAGAAAGTAAATTGGCTGAGAAGCAGGAGAGTAGGGAAATTAAATTGCATAGACAATAAACATGTAAACTTGCAGAAGGGAAGTGTAAGAAGTTAAAATTGCATAAACCAAATTGAATTCAATTACAACTGAAATCTAAAAGTGCAGAAAGGAAACGGAATTCTAAGCTAAACTCTCTACCAGAGCCTTCTATCCTATTCCTACTCCTACTCGATTCAAGTTTCTCAATTCCAAATTTTGGGCTTCTCATCGCGGACGTTGGAGGCAACGTTTGGTTAACAATGTTCCCTCCAACGTTGGCTTGGTCACACGTACGCGTGGATGGTCAATTTTGCCATTCCACGCGTGCGCATAACTTATGCTTACGCGTCGCCCAATATTTATCCAGCTCCAGAATTGAACATTTTTGAGGAAGTTGGAGGTAACGTTGGCACCCATGTTTTCTTCCTCCAGAACATTGCCTTCAATGTTGATGGGCCAATGTTGGCCTTTCCTTCTCTTCTTCCTTGCTCCTCCTCCGCCTTTTTTTACCTATCATCAACCAAAAAATACTCATCAAAGCCTTGGCATAATTACAGGATCTTGCATCATTCATAACATCCACTAAATCTTGCAAAAATCTCATGAAAATGCATAAAATTAACAATGTTTGATTGAATCAAGACAACCATGAATTTCTCATCCAAACACTTACTTATTGCAAAAGAAATTCATGAAACCAAGTAAAAACTAATGAAAAAGGCTTGTGAAACTAGCCCAAGATGACTTGTCCTTTTCCCCCTCCATCCGTGTTCTTCTCTTGTGGTTTTTTGGAGGTCTCCTTTAATTCTTTTCCACTTCTGAGGGTGATAGCCTGACACTCCTCCCTTGGGTTTGCATTAGTGTTGCTACAAATGTTGTGGCCAGGAACTTGCTTGAATAGGTAGCCGATCTGTGTTTTTAGTTTCTTGATGGCAGCATTTTGATTTCGCATATTGGATCGTACTTCTTCCCGGAACGCTTTACTGTCTTGAACTTCCTTGCATATGCCTTCGAGCAAGGTCTCAATTCTGGAGAGTCTATCTTTAGATGGTGATGGTGGGTTGAGGTTAGAGGGTTGAGAATGGCCATTTTGGATTTGATATGGCTGCTGAGAAGAGTTGTTGGGTGGGTGTTGATATGATCTCTGTGTGGAATGTTGGTATACTGCATTATTGTTGGGGTTGTGATGTCTCTGATCTTGGCTTTGGTCTTGTTGATTTCCCTACCCAAAGTTTGGTGATGAGCGGATAATTTGTACACTTTTTGGCATTGTTTTTAGTATGTTTTTAGTAGTTTTAGTTGAGTTCTTAGTATATTTTTATTAGTTTTTAGTTAAAATTCAATTTTCTGGACTTTACTATGAGTTTGTGTGTTTTTCTGTGATTTCAGGTATTTTCTGGCTGAAATTGAGGGATCTGAGCAAAAATCTGATTCAGAGACTGAAAAGGACTGCAGATGCTGTTGGATTCTGACCTCCCTGCACTCGAAGTGGATTTTCTGGAGCTACAGAAGCCCAATTGGCGCGCTCTTAACGGCGTTGGAAAGTAGACATCCTGGGCTTTCCAGCAATATATAATAGTCCATACTTTGCCCAAGATTTGATGGCCCAAACCGGCGTTCAAAGTCACCTACAGAAATTCCAGCGTTAAACGCCGGAACTGGCACCTAAATGGGAGTTAAACGCCCAAACTGGATTAAAAGCTGGCGTTTAACTCCAAGAAGAGTCTCTACACGAAAATGCTTCATTGCTCAGCCCAAGCACACACCAAGTGGGCCCGGAAGTGGATTTTTATGTCATTTACTCATCTTTGTACACCTTAGGCTACTAGTTTTCTATAAGTAGGACCTTTTACTATTGTATTTTCATCTATCTTTTGATCATGTTTTTATGATTGAACCCTCTTTTGGGAGGCTGGCCATTCGGCCATGCCTAGACTTTGTTCTTATGTATTTTCAACGGTGGAGTTTCTACACACCATAGATTAAGGTGTGGAGCTCTGCTGTACCTCGAGTATTAATGCAATTACTATTGTTCTTCCATTCAATTCCGCTTGTTCTTTGTCCAAGATATCACTTGTTCTTCAACTTGATGAAGGTGATGATTGACACTCATCACCATTCTCACCTATGAACAAGGTGACTGACAACCATTCTTGTTCTACAAGCATCTGAGGCTTAGTGAATATCTCTTGGATTTCTGATTGCATGATGCATGGTTGATCGCCTGACAACCGAGTGCTCGCCTAACAAACGAGCCAGCCATTCCGTGAGATCAGAGTCTTCGTGGTATAGGCAAGAACTGATGGCGGCATTCAAGAGAATCCGGAAGGTCTAACCTTGTCTGTGGTATTCTGAGTAGGATTCAATGATTGAATGACTGTGATGTGCTTCAAACTCCTGAGGGCGGGGCGTTAGTGACAGACGCCAAAAGAATCACTGGATTCTATTCCGGTCTGATTGAGAACCGACAGATGATTAGCCTATGCTGTGACAGAGCATCAGGGACGTATTTTCACTGAGAGGATGGGAGGTAGCCATTGACAACGGTGAAACCCTACACGAGCTTGCCATGGAAAGGAGTAAGAAGGATTGGATGAAGACAGTAGGAAAGCAGGGAGACGGAAGGGAAGGCATCTTCATACGCTTGTCTGAAGCTCTTACACCAATGATATACATAAGTATCTCTATCTTTATCTTTATGCTTTATTCGTTTATCACTATACCCATTTGAGTCTGCCTGACTGAGATTTACAAGGTGACCATAGCTTGCTTCATACCACCAATCTCCGTGGGATCGACCCTTACTCGCGTAAGGTTTATTACTTGGACGACCCAGTGCACTTGCTGGTTAGTTGTGCGAAGTTGTGTTTATGCCATGGTATTGAGCACCAAGTCTTTGGAGCCATTACTAGGGATGGTTTATGTTTTGAAAAGTATTGATCACAATTTCGTGCACCAAGTTTTTGGCGCCGTTGCCGGGGATTGTTCTTGTGTATGGACAACTGACGGTTCATCTTGTTGCTTAGATTAGGTATTTTTTCTTCAGAGTTCTTAAGAATGAATTCTAGTGTTTCAAGGTGATGTTCTTATCATCACCAAAGCTGATTGATCATCATCAATTTAGCTCTTGAATGCAATGTCCTGCTGAAGCTTAGCTAGCTATGTCTAATTCCTTTAGACTAAAGCTTTAGACTAACATTGCATGATTCCTGAAATTCTCATTAAGAATTTTGATACCTTTATTTTCCTTTTCACCTAATTTTCGAAAAAAAAAAATTTACAAAATCATAAAATCCAAAAATATTTCTTGTTTAAGTCTAGTGTCTCATTTTAAGTTTGGTGTCAATTGCATGTTTCTGTTCTTATTGCATTTTTCGAATTTATGCATGTGTCTTCATTAATCTTCAAGTTGTTCTTGATGATTTTCTTGTTTTGATCTTTGAATTCTATTGACTTGAGTGTTTTGTTGTTTCCCATATATACAAACTGCTAAGTTTGGTGTCTTGCATGCATTGTTATTTGATTTTGGTTGCATTTTGATTATTCCTCATTATTAAAAATCCAAAAATATTTTTTATTTGTGTCTTTTCAAGTCAATAATACAGAGAATTGAAGATTCAGAACATACTGCAGAGGAATCACACAGAAAAAGCTGGACAGTCAAAAATGCCCGGTGAAGAAGACAGACTGGCGTTTAAACGCCAGCCAGGGTGCCTGGTTGGGCGTTTAACGCCCAAAAGGGTAGTAGTTTGGGCGTTAAACGCCAGAATGTGCACCATTCTGGGCGTTTAACGCCAGGATGGCACAAGGGGGAAGATTTTGTATTCAAAATCAATTTTTTTCAAGTTTTCAAAGTTTTTCAAAATCAAATCTTTTTCAAATCAAATCTTTTCAATCAAATCTTTTTCAAAATTAATTTCTTTCCTTTTTCAAAAATACTTACTAACAATTAATGATTTGATTGAACATTTTTTGCCTTTTCTGTTGAGGAAGGTTTTATGTTTGAATCATATCTTTTCTTGTTAGGCAAGTCATTAATTTTTAAAATCATATCTTTTAAAATTGTTTTCAAATCATATCTTTTAAAATTGTTTTCAAATCATATCTTTTTAATCACATCTTTTTCAAAATAAGTTTTCAATCAAATCTTTTTAATTTCTAATTTCAAAATCTTTTTCAAAAATCACTTGATTTCTTTTCCACTCTTATTTTCGAAAATCAATTAAGTGTTTTTCAAAATATTTTTCAAAATCTTTTACTTAAATTTTCGAAAATTACTTCCCTTCTTCTCACATCCTTCTATTTTTGGACTAACACTATTCCTTAATGTAAAATTCGAACTCCATCTTCTTTGATAAGTTCGAATTTTCTACTTCTGCCTTCTATTTTTCTTTTCCTCTGACACCTCAAGGAATCTCTATACTGTGACATAGAGGATTCCATATTTTCTTGTTCTCTTCTCTTTCATATGAACAGGAACAAAGACAAAGGCATTCTTGTTGAAGCTGACCCTGAACCTGAAAGGACCTTGAAGCGAAAGCTAAGAGAAGCTAAGGCACAACTCTTTATTAAGGGCCTGACCGAATTCTTTAAAGAAAGAAGAACCCATGGCAGCTGAAAACAACAACAATGCCAACAATGCAAGGAAGGTGCTGGGTGACTTTACTGCACCTACTCCTGACTTCTATGGGAGAAGCATCTCTATCCCTGCCATTGGAGCAAACAACTTTGAGCTTAAGCCTCAGTTGGTTTCTCTATTGCAACAGAATTGCAAGTTCCATGGACTTCCAATGGAAGATCCACATCAGTTTTTAGCTGAGTTCTTGCAAATCTGTGACACAGTCAAGACTAATGGGGTTGACCCTGAGGTCTACAGACTGATGCTATTCCCTTTTGCTGTAAGAGACAGAGCTAGAATATGGTTGGACTCTCAACCTAAGGATAGCCTGGACTCTTGGGAAAAGCTAGTCAATGCCTTCTTGGCAAAGTTCTTTCCACCTCAAAAATGGAGTAAGCTTAGAGTGGAAGTCCAAACCTTCAGACAAAAGGATGGAGAATCCCTCTATGAAGCTTGGGAAAGATACAAACAATTGATCAGAAAATGTCCCTCAGACATGCTTTCTGAATGGAGCATCATAGGTATTTTCTATGATGATCTCTCTGAACTATCCAAGATGTCTTTGGATAGCTCTGCTGGAGGATCTCTTCATCTGAAGAAGACGCCTACAGAAGCTCAAGAGCTCATTGAAATGGTTGCAAATAACCAATTCATGTACACTTCTGAAAGGAATCCTGTGAACAATGGGACAAGTCAGAAGAAAGGAGTTCTTGAGATTGATGCTCTGAATGCCATACTGGCTCAGAACAAGATATTGACTCAACAAGTCAATTTGATTTCTCAAAGTCTGTCTGGAATGCAAAATGCACCAAGCAGTACTAAGGATGCTTCATCTAAGGAAGAAGCATATGATCCTGAGAACCCTTCAATGGAAGAGGTGAATTACCTAGGAGAACCCTATGGTAACACTTATAATTCTTCATGGAGAAATCACCCAAATCTCTCATGGAAGAATCAAGAGAAACCTCAACAAGGTTTCAACAACAATAATGGTGGAAGAAATAGGTTTAGCAATGGCAAGCCTTTTCCATCATCTTCTCAGCAACAGACAGATAATTCTAAGCAGAACCCCTCTGACTTAGCAACCATGGTCTCTGATCTAATCAAAACCACTCAAAGTTTCATGAATGAAACAAGGTCCTCCATTAGAAATTTGGAGGCACAAGTGGGGCAGCTGAGCAAGAAAATTACTGAACTCCCTCCAAGTACTCTTCCAAGCAACACAGAAGAAAATCCAAAAGGAGAGTGCAAAGCCATAAACATGGCCGAATTTGGAGAGGAGGAAGAAGAAGTGAACGCCACTGAGGAAGGCCTCAATGGGCGTGCACCAACCTCCAATGAGTTCCCCAATGAGGAACCATGGGAATCTGAGGCTCAAAATGAGACCATAGAGATTCCATTGGACTTACTTCTGCCTTTCATGAGCTCTGATGAGTATTCTTCCTCTGAAGAGGATGAGTATGTCACTGAAGAGCAAGTTGCTAAATACCTTGGAGCAATCATGAAGCTAAATGACAAGTTATTTGGAAATGAGACTTGGGAGAATGAACCTCCTTTGCTCACCGAAGAACTGGATGACTTGTCTAGGCAGAGATTACCTCAAAAGAAACAAGATCCTGGGAAGTTTTCAGTACCTTGTACCATAGGCACCAAGACCTTCAAGAAGGCTCTGTGTGACTTAGGGTCAAGTGTAAACCTCATGCCTCTCTCTGTAATGGAAAAGCTAGGGATCTTTGAGGTACAAGCTGCAAGAATCTCACTAGAGATGGCAGACAACTCAAGAAAACAAGCTTATGGACTTGTAGAGAATGTTTTGGTAAAAGTTGAAGACCATTACATCCCTGCTGATTTCATAGTCCTAAAGACTGGGAAGTGCATGGATGAAACCATCATCCTTGGCAGACCCTTCCTAGCCACAGCAAAGGCTGTGATTGATGTTGATGGAGGTAAATTGATCATTCAAGTGAATGAAGAATCCTTTGTGTTTAAGGATCAAGGATACCCCTCTGTCATCATGGAGAAGAAGCATGAAGAGCTTCTCTCAATTCAGAGACAAACAGAGCCCCCACAGTCAAACTCTAAGTTTGGTGTTGGGAGGCCACAACCAAACTCTAAGTTTGGTGTTGAACCCCCACATTCAAACTCTAAGTTTGGTGTTGGGAGGTCCCAACATTGCTCTGAGTATCTGTGAGGCTCCATGAGAGCCCTCTGTCAAGCTACTGACATTAAAGAAGCGCTTGTTGGGAGGCAACCCAATGATTATATTTTATATAGTTTCTTTTGTTATTTTATGTTTTTTGTAGGTTGATGATCATAAGAAGTCACAAAATCCATTGAAAAAGAAAAAACAGAATGAAAAACAGGAAGAAAAATAGCACACCCTGGAGGAAGATGCTGCTGGCGTTCAAATGCCAGTAAGCCTAGCAGTTGGGCGTTTAACGCCCAGTCTGGCACCATTCTGGGCGTTTAACGCCAGAAAGGGGCACCAGACTGGCGTTAAACGCCAGAAAAGGGCTAAAACCTGGCGTTAAACGCCAGGAATGGGCATCAGCCCGGCGTTTAACGCCAGAAATGCCTCAAAACGTGATTTTGAGTGCCATTTGGTGCAGGGATGACTTTTCCTTGACACCTCAGGATCTGTGGACCCCACAGGATCCCCACCAACCCCACCACCCTCTCTCTTCTTCACCACTCACCTCCATAAAACCCCACTTACCTCACCAACCAAATTCAAACCACTTTCCCTCCCAAACCCACCCATACATGGCCGAAAACAAAGCCATTCCCTTCTTCCTCATTTCTTCTTCTTCTACTCTCTTCTTTCTTCTTTTGCTCGAGGACGAGCAAACCTTTTATGTTTGGTGTGGTAAAAGCATTGCTTTTTGTGTTTCCATAACCATTTATGGCATCCAAAGCCGGTTCAACTGAGAAGGCATGACCTCAAGCCCATCACTAAGAAGAAGATGGAGCAAACAAGAGACCCCTCTCATCATGAGATCCTTGAGATACCTCAAGGGATGCACTTTCCTCCACAAGACTATTGGGAGCAACTGAACACCTCCCTAGGAGAATTAAGTTCCAACATGGGACAACCAAGGGTGGAGCACCAAGAACATGCCATCCTCCTCCATGAAATTAGAGAAGATCAAAGAATCATGAGAGAAGAGCAACAAAGACAAGGAAGAGACATTGAGGAGCTCAAGAACTCCATAAGACCTTCAAGAGGGAGAACAAGCCGCCATCACTAAGGTGGACCCGTTCTTTAATCTCCTTGTTCTTTATTTTTCTGTTTTTCGAAAATTATGCTTTATGTTTATCCATGTTTGTGTCTTATGATCATTAGTGTCTTAGTGTCTATGCCTTAAAGCTATCAATATGAATCCATCACCTTTCTTAAATGAAAACTGTTTTTATCACAAAAGAACAAGAAGTACAGGATTTCAAATTCATCTTTAAAACTAGCTTAATTAGTTTGATGTGGTGACAATACTTTTTGTCTTCTGAATGTATGCTTGAACAGTGCATATGTCTTTTGAATTTGTGGTTCATGAATGTTAAAATTGTTGCCTCTTGAAAGAATGATGAAAAAGGAGACATGTTACTGAGGATCTGAAAAATCATAAAAATGATTCTTGAAGCAAGAAAAAGCAGTGAATACAAAAAAAAAAGAAAGAAAAGGAGAAAAACGAAAAAAAAGGGGAGAAAGAAAAAGAAAAGAAAAAGAAAGAAATAAAGGTGTGATTCAAGGCAAAAAGAGTGTGCTTAAGAACCCTGGACACCTCTAATTGGGGACTTTAGCAAAGCTGAGTCACAATCTGAAAAGGTTCACCCAATTATGTGTCTGTGGCATGAATGTATCCGGTGGTAATACTGGAAGACAGAGTGCTTTGGGCCACAGCCAAGACTCAATAAGTAGCTGTGTTCAAGAATCATCATACTTAACTAGGAGAATCAATAACACTATCTGGATTCTGAGTTCCTAAAGAAGCCAATCATTCTGAATTTCAAAGGATAAAGTGAGATGCCAAAACTGTTCGGAGGCAAAAAGCTACTAGTCCCGCTCATCTAATTTGGAGCTTAGTTTCATTGATAATTTGGATTCTATAGTATATTCTCTTCTTTTTATCTTATTTGATTTTCAGTTGCTTGGGGACAAGCAACAATTTAAGTTTGGTGTTGTGATGAGCGGATAATTTGTACACTTTTTGGCATTGTTTTTAGTATGTTTTTAGTAGTTTTAGTTGAGTTCTTAGTATATTTTTATTAGTTTTTAGTTAAAATTCACTTTTCTGGACTTTACTATGAGTTTGTGTGTTTTTCTGTGATTTCAGGTATTTTCTGGCTGAAATTGAGGGATCTGAGCAAAAATCTGATTCAGAGACTGAAAAGGACTGCAGATGCTGTTGGATTCTGACCTCCCTGCACTCGAAGTAGATTTTCTGGAGCTACAGAGACCCAATTGGCGCGCTCTCAACGGCGTTGGAAAGTAGACATCCTGGGCTTTCCAGCAATATATAATAGTCCATACTTTGCCCAAGATTTGATGGCCCAAACCGGCGTTCAAAGTCACCTACAGAAATTCCAGCGTTAAACGCCGGAACTGGCACCTAAATGGGAGTTAAACGCCCAAACTGGATTAAAAGCTGGCGTTTAACTCCAAGAAGAGTCTCTACACGAAAATGCTTCATTGCTCAGCCCAAGCACACACCAAGTGGGCCCGGAAGTGGATTTTTATGTCATTTACTCATCTTTGTACACCTTAGGCTACTAGTTTTCTATAAGTAGGACCTTTTACTATTGTATTTTCATCTATCTTTTGATCATGTTTTTATGATTGAACCCTCTTTTGGGAGGCTGGCCATTCGGCCATGCCTAGACTTTGTTCTTATGTATTTTCAACGGTGGAGTTTCTACACACCATAGATTAAGGTGTGGAGCTCTGCTGTACCTCGAGTATTAATGCAATTACTATTGTTCTTCCATTTAATTCCGCTTGTTCTTTGTCCAAGATATCACTTGTTCTTCAACTTGATGAAGGTGATGATTGACACTCATCACCATTCTCACCTATGAACAAGGTGACTGACAACCATTCTTGTTCTACAAGCATCTGAGGCTTAGTGAATATCTCTTGGATTTCTGATTGCATGATGCATGGTTGATCGCCTGACAACCGAGTGCTCGCCTGACAAACGAGCCAGCCATTCCGTGAGATCAGAGTCTTCATGGTATAGGCAAGAACTGATGGCGGCATTCAAGAGAATCCGGAAGGTCTAACCTTGTCTGTGGTATTCTGAGTAGGATTCAATGATTGAATGACTGTGACGTGCTTCAAACTCCTGAGGGCGGGGCGTTAGTGACAGACGCCAAAAGAATCACTGGATTCTATTCCGGTCTGATTGAGAACCGACAGATGATTAGCCTATGCTGTGACAGAGCATCAGGGACGTTGGTCGGCGAAATTGTGAACTATACTTTTTCACAACTCTCATAATCCCTGGTAATGGCTCCAAAAACTTGGTGCGCTCAATACCATGGCATTACACAACTTCGCACAACTAACCAGCAAGTGCACTGGGTCGTCCAAGTAATAAAACCTTACGTGAGTAAGGGTCGATCCCACGGAGATTGTTAGTAATGAAGCAAGCTATGGTCATCTTGTAAATCTTAGTCAGGCAAACTCAGATATATATGGTGATGAACGAAAATAACATAGAAGATAAAGATAGTGATACTTATGTATATCATTGGTGTATGAGCTTCAGACAAGTGTATGAAGATGCCTTCCCTTCCGTCTCTCTGCTTTCCTACAGCCTTCATCCAATCCTTTCTTACTCCTTTCCATGGCAAGCTCGTGTAGGGTTTCACTGTTGTCAGCAGCTACCTCCCATCCGCGCAGTGAAAGCTAATGCACGCACTCTGTCACAGTACTGCCAATCACCGGTTTGGTTCCCTCCCCTACCGGAATAGAATCACTCTTTTGCGTCTGTCACTAACGCCCAGTAGGTTACAGGTTTGAAGCACGTCACAGTCATTCAGTCATTGAATCCTACTCAGAATACCACAGACAAGGTTAGACCTTCCGGATTCTCTTGAATGCTGCCATCAAGTCCTGCCTTTACCACGAAGACTCTGATCTCACGGAATGGCTGGCTCGTTTGTCAGGCGAGCACTCGGTTGTCAGGCGATCAACCATGCATCGTGCAATCGGAAATCCAAGAGATATTCACTAAGCCTCAGATGCTTGTAGAACAAGAATGGTTGTCAGTCACCTTGTTCATAGGTGAAGAACAAGTGATATCTTGGTAAAAGAATAAGCGGAATTGAATGGAAGAACAATAGTAATTGCATTAATACTCGAGGTACAGCAGAGCTCCACACCCTTAATCTATGGTGTGTAGAAACTCCACCGTTGAAAATACATAAGAACAGGGTCTAGGCATGGCCGAATGGCCAGCCTCCCAAAGATCTAAGATAGCATAAAACAAAGATAGCTACCCAAGTCTACTAATACAATAGTAAAAGGTCCTATTAATAGTAAACTAGTAACCTAAGGTGTACAGAAATGAGTAAATGACATAAAATCCACTTCCGGGCCCACTTGGTGTGTGCTTGGGCTGAGCAATCAAGGAAATTCGTGTAGAGACCTTTTCTGGAGTTAAACGCCAGCTCCCATGCCAGTTTGGGCGTTTAACTCCAACTTTTATTCCTGTTCCGGCGTTTAACGCTGGAATTCCTGAGGCCGGATTGCTTCGCGGGTTTGGGCCATCAAATCTTGGACAAAGTATGGACTATTATATATTGCTGGAAAGCCCTGGATGTCTACTTTCCAACGCCGTTGAGAGCGCGCCAATTGGGCTTCTGTAGCTCCAGAAAATCCACTTCGAGTGCAGGGAGGTCAGAATCCAACAGCATCTGCAGTCCTTTTTGGTCTCTGAATCAGATTTTTGCTCAGGTCCCTCAATTTCAGCCAGAAAATACCTGAAATCACAGAAAAACACACAAACTCATAGTAAAGTCCAGAAAAGTGAATTTTAAATAAAAACTAATAAAAATGTACTAAAATCTAACTAAAAGATATCAAAAACATACTAAAAACAATGCCAAAAAGTATACAAATTATCCGCTCATCACAACACCAAACTTAAATTGTTGCTTGTCCTCAAGCAACTGAAAATCAAATAAGATCAAAGAAGAGAATATGCAATGAATTCCAAAAACATCTGTGAAGATCAGTATTAATTAGATGAGCGGGGCTTTTAACCTTCTGTCTCTGAACAGTTTTGGCATCTCAATCTATCCCTTGAAATTCAGAATGGTTGGCTTCTTTAGGAACTCAGAGTCCAGATAGTGTTAATGATTCTCCTAGTAAAGTATGATGATTCTTGAACATAGCTATTTATTGAGTCTTGGCTGTGGCCCAAAGCACTCTGTCTTCCAGTATTACCACCGGATACATACATGCCACAGACACATAATTGGGTGAACCTTTTCAGATTGTGACTCAGCTTTGCTAAAGTCCCCAATTAGAGGTGTCCAGGGTTCTTAAGCACACTCTTATTTGCCTTGGATCACAACTTTATTTCTTTTCTTTTTCTTTCTTTTCTTTCTTTTTTTTTTTTCGATTTTTTTTTTTTTTTCGGTTTTTTTCTCTTTTTTTTTTTTTTGAATAGCTTTTTCTCGCTTCAAGAATCATTTTATTGATTTTTCAGATCCTCAGTAACATGTCTCCTTTTTCATCATTCTTTCAAGAGCCAACATTCATGAACCACAAATTCAAGATACATATGCACTGTTTACACATACATTCAGAGAACAAAAATATTGCCACCACATCAAATAATTAAACTATTATAAAATTCAAATTCATGCAATTCTTCCTTTTTCAATTAAGCACATTTTTATTCAAGAAAGGTGATGGATTCATAGGACATTCATAACTTTAAGGCATAGACACTAAGACACTAATGATCATAAGACACAAACATGGATAACATAAAGCATAAAATTCGAAAAACAGAAGAATAAATAACAAGGAAATCAAGGAATGGGTCCACCTCAGTGATGGCGGCTCTTCCTTGCTTTTGAAGGTCCTATGGAGTGCTTGAGCTCCTCAATGTCTCTTCCTTGCCTTTGTTGCTCCTCCCTCATGATTCTTTGATCTTCTCTAATTTCATGGAGGAGAATGGAGTGTTCTTGATGCTCCACCCTTAGTTGTCCCATGTTGGAACTTAATTCTCCTAGGGAGGTGTTTAGTTGCTCCCAATAGTTTTGTGGAGGAAAGTTCATCCCTTAGGAATCTTAGGGATTTCTTGATGAGAGGGGTCTCTTGTGTATTCCATCCTTTTCTTGGTGATGGGCTTGTCCTCATCAATGGGGATATCTCCTTCTATGTCAACTCCAACTGAATAACAGAGGTGACAAATGAGGTGAGGAAAGGCTAATCTTGCCAAAGTGGAGGTCTTGTCCGCCACCTTATAGAGTTCTTGGGCTATAACCTCATGAACTTCTATTTCTTCTCCAATCATGATGCTATGGATCATGATGGCCCGGTCTATGGTAACTTCGGACCGGTTGCTAGTGGGAATGATTGAGCGTTGTATGAACTCTAACCATCCTCTAGCCACGGGTTTGAGGTCATGCCTTCTCAATTGAACCGGCTTTCCTCTTGAGTCTTGCCTCCATTGTGCGCCCTCTTCACATATGACTGTGAGGACTTGGTCCAACCTTTGATCAAAGTTGACCCTTCTAGTGAAAGGATGCTCATCTCCTTGCATCATAGGCAAGTTGAACGCCACCCTCACACTCTCCGGACTAAAATCCAAGTATTTCCCCCGAACCATAGTAAGATAATTCTTTGGATTCGGGTTCACACTTTGGTCATGGTTCTTTGTGATCCATGCATTGGCATAGAACTCTTGAACCATCAAGATTCCAACTTGTTGAATGGGGTTGGTGAGAACTTCCCAACCTCTTCTTTGGATCTCATGGCGGATCTCCGGATATTCACCCTTTTGAGTAAAAAGGGGACTTCGGGGATCACCTTCTTCAAGGCCACAACTTCATAGAAGTGGTCTTGATGCACCTTTGAGAGGAATCTATCCAACTCCCATGACTCGGAGGTGGAAGCTTTTGCTTTCCCTTTCCTCTTTTTAGAGGTTTCTCCGGCCTTTGGTGCCATAATGGTTATGGAAAAACGAAAAAGCAACGCTTTTACCACACCAAACTTAAAATGTTTGCTCGTCCTCGAGCAAAAGAAGAAAGAAAGGAGTAGAAGAAGAAGAAATGAGGAAGAGGGGGGGTAGTGTGTTCGGCCAAAGGGGGAAGAAGTGGTCTTTAGGTTGTGTGAAAATGAAGGGTTGAAGAAGGGTATTTATAGGAGAGAGGGGGGTAAAGGTTCGGCCATTTGAGGGTGGGTATGGGAGGGAAAGTGGTTTGAATTTGAAGGGTGAGGTTGGTGGGGTTTTATGAAGGATGGATGTGAGTGGTGAAGAGAAAGATGGGATTTGATAGGTGAGGGGTTTTTGGGGAAGAGGTGTTGAGGTGATTGGTGAATGGGGGAAGAAGAGAGAGAGTGATGGTAGGGTCCCGTGGGGTCCACAGATCCTGTAGTGTCAAGGAAAAGTCATCCTTGCACCAAATGGCATCAAAATCCACGTTTTGACCCATTTCTGGCGTTAAACGCCGGGCTGGTGCCCATTCCTGGCGTTTAACGCCAGGTTGTTGCCCTTTACTGGCGTTTAACGCCAGTCTGGTGCCCTTTTCTGGCGTTAAACGCCCAGAAAGGTGCCAGACTGGGCGTTAAACGCCCAACTGCTAGGCTGACTGGCGTTTGAACGCCAGCAGCATCTTCCTCCAGGGTGTGCTGTTTTTTCTTCCTGTTTTTCATTTTGTTTTTGCTTTTTTCATTGTTTTTGTGACTTCTTATGATCATCAACCTACAAAAAAGATAAAATAACAAAAGAAAATAATTAATTATAAACATTGGGTTGCCTCCCAACAAGCGCTTCTTTAGTGTCATTAGCTTGACAGAGGACTCCCATGGAGCCTCAGAAACACTCAGAACCTTGTTGAAACCTCCCAACACCAAACTTAGAGTTTGAATGTGGGGTTTCAACACCAAACTTAGATTTTGGTTGTGGCCTCCCAACACCAAACTTAGAGTTTGACTGTGGGGGCTCTGCTTGGCTCTGTTTTGAGAGAAGCTCTTCATGCTTCTTCTCCATGATGATAGAGGGATATCCTTGGGCCTTAAACACCATGGATTCTTCATTCACTTGAATGATCAACTCTCCTCTATCAACATCAATCACAGCCTTTGCTGTGGCCAGGAATGGTCTGCCAAGGATGATGGATTCATCCGTGCACTTCCCAGTCTCTAGGACTATGAAATCAGTAGGAATGTAATGGCTTTCAACCTTAACCAGAACATCCTCTACAAGTCCATGGGCTTGTTTTCTTGAGTTGTCTGCCATTTCTAGTGAGATTTTTGCAGCTTGCACCTCAAAGATCCCTAATTTCTCCATTACAGAGAGGGGCATGAGGTTCACACTTGACCCTAAGTCACACAAGGCCTTCTTGAAGGTCATGGTGCCTATGGTACAAGGTATAGAAAACTTCCCAGGATCCTGCCTCTTTTGAGGCAGTTTCTGCCTAGACAGGTCATCCAGTTCTTTGGTGAGCAAGGGAGGTTCATCTTCCCAAGTCTCATTTCCAAATAACTTGTCATTTAGCTTCATGATTGCTCCAAGGTATTTAGCAACTTGCTCTTCAGTGACATACTCATCCTCTTCAGAGGAAGAATACTCATCAGAGCTCATGAAAGGCAGTAGCAAGTCCAAGGGAATCTCTATGGTCTCAGTCTGAGCCTCAGATTCCCAAGGTTCCTCATTGGGGAACTCATTAGAGGCCAGTGGACGTCCAGTGAGGCCTTCCTCAGTGGCGTTCACTGCCTCTTCTTCCTCCCAGAATTCGGCCATGTTTATGGCTTTGCACTCTCCTTTTGGATTTTCTTCAGTGTTACTTGGGAGAGTGCTTGGAGGAAGTTCAGTAATTTTCTTGCTCAGCTGACCCACTTGTCCTTCCAAATTCCTAATGGAAGATCTAGTTTCAGTCATGAAACTTTGAGTGGTTTTGATCAGATCAGAGACCATGGTTGCTAAGTCAGAATTATTCTGCTTAGAGCTCTCTGTCTGTTGCTGAGAAGATGATGGAAAAGGCTTGCCATTGTTAAACCTGTTTCTTCCACCATTGTTATTGAAACCTTGTTGAGGTCTCTCGTGATTCTTCCATGAAAGATTTGGGTGATTTCTCCATGAAGAATTATAGGTGTTACCATAGGGTTCTCCTAGGTAATTTACCTCTTCCATGGAAGGGTTCTCAGGATCATAAGCTTCTTCCTCAGATGAAGCTTCCTTAGTACTGTTTGGTGCATTTTGCATTCCAGACAGACTTTGAGAAATCAAATTGACTTGTTGTGTCAATATTTTATTCTGAGCCAATATGGCATTCAGAGTGTCAATCTCAAGAACTCCTTTCTTCTGACTAGTCCCATTGTTCACAGGATTTCTTTCAGAAGTGTACATGAATTGGTTATTTGCAACCATTTCAATCAGTTCTTGAGCTTCAGTAGGCGTCTTCTTCAGATGAAGAGATCCTCCTGCAGAGCTATCCAAGGACATCTTAGATAGTTCAGAGAGACCATCATAGAAAATACCTATGATGCTCCATTCAGAAAGCATGTCAGAAGGACATTTTCTGATTAATTGTTTGTATCTTTCCCAGCTTCATAGAGGGATTCTCCATCCTTTTGTCTAAAGGTTTGGACTTCCACTCTAAGCTTACTCCATCTTTGTGGTGGAAAGAATTTTGCCAAGAAGGCATTGACTAGCTTTTCCCATGAGTCCAGGCTTTCTTTAGGTTGAGAGTCCAACCATATTCTAGCTCTGTCTCTTACAGCAAAAGGGAATAGCATCAGTCTATAGACTTCAGGGTCAACCCCATTAGTCTTGACTGTGTCACAGATTTGCAAGAATTCAGCTAAAACTGATGAGGATCTTCCATTGGAAGTCCATGGAACTTGCAATTCTGTTGCATTAGAGAAACTAATTGAGGCTTAAGCTCAAAGTTGTTTGCTCCAATGGCAGGGATAGAGATGCTTCTCCCATAAAAATCAGGAGTAGGTGCAGTAAAGTCACCCAGCACCTTCCTTGCATTGTTTGCATTGTTGTTGTTTTCTGCTGCCATGTTTTCTTCCTTGAAGAATTCGGTCAGGTCCTCTAAAGAGAGTTGTGCTTTGGCTTCTCTTAGCTTTCTCTTCAAAGTCCTTTCAGGTTCAGGATCAGCTTCAACAAGAATGCCTTTGTCCTTGCTCCTGCTCATATGAAAGAGAAGGGAACAAGAAAATGTAGAATCCTCTATGTCACAGTATAGAGATTCCTTTAAGTGTCAGAGGAAAAGAGAAATAGAAAGAAGAAGGAGAAGATAAAGTCGAACTTTAGTTAGATAAGGTTCGAATTGTGCATTGAGAAGGAGTGGCACTCCATAAATAGAAGGATGTGGGAAGGAGGGAAGTTTATTTTCGAAAATCAAGTGAAAAATTTTGAAATTATTTTGAAAAACATTAATTAATTTTCGAAAATAAAAGTGGAAAAGAAATTAAGTGATTTTTGAAAAAGAATTTGAAATTAGAAATTAAGAAGATTTGATTGAAAGTTATTTTGAAAAGATGTGGTTAAGAAGATATGAAAAAAAATGTGATTGAGAAGATATGATTTGAAAACTATTTGAAAAGATATGATTTTAAAAACAATTTGAAAAGATATGATTTTAAAAATTGATGACTTGCCTAACAAGAAAAGATATGATTCAAACATTAAAAACCTTTCTCAACAGAAAAGGTAACAAATTTGAGATGTTCAATCAAATCATTAATTGTTAGTAAGTATCTTTTAAAAAGGAAAGAAATTGATTTTGAAAACATTTGATTGAAAAGATTTGATTTGAAAAAGATTTGATTTTGAAAAATTTGAAAAAAATTGATTTGAAAACAAAATCTTCTCCCTAGCACCATCCTGGCGTTAAACGCCCAGAATGGTATACATTCTGGCGTTTAACGCCCAAAATGCTACCTCTTTGGGCGTTAAACGCCCAACCAGGTACCCTGGCTGGCGTTTAAACGCCAGTCTGCCTTCTTCACTGGGCATTTTTGAATGCTCAGCTTTTTCTGTATAATTCCTCTGCAGTATGTTCTAAATCTTCAATTCTTTGTATCATTGACTTGAAAAGACACAAATTAAAAATATTTTTGGATTTTTAATAATCAAAATGCAACAAGAATCAAATAACAATGCATGCAAGACACCAAACTTAGCAGTTTGTGTACTACTGACACTAACAATATGAGAATGCATATGAGACACAAAAAAAATACTTCAAGTCAATAGAATTCAAAGATTAGAACACAAAATATATGCATGGATTCGAAAAATATAACAAAGACATGCATTTGACACCAAACTTAAGATGAGACTCTAGACTCAAACAAGAAATATTTTTGGATTTTTATGGTTTTGTAATTTTTTTTTTTATTTTCGAAAATTTAAGTGAAAACATCAAAATTCTTAATGAGAATTCTAGGAATCAGTGCAATGCTAGTCTAAGACTCCGGTCCAGGAATTAGACATGGCTTCACAGCCAGCCAAGCTTTCAAAGAAAGCTTCGGTCCAAAACACTAGACATGACCAAGGTCAGCCAAGCCTTAGCAAATCACTGCTCCAACAGCAAGATTGATACGAAATCAACAAGCTCTTGTGGTGATAAGTTGAAACCTCGGTCCAATCAGATTAGACATGGCTTCTCAGCCAGCCAGATTTCAACAAATCATCATGAAACTCTAGAATTCACCTTCAAGAATTTCGAAAAAAAATACCTAATCTAAGCAACAAGATGAACCATCAGTTGTCCAGCCTAAACAATCCCGGGCAATAACACCAAAAATTTGATGTTGTTGCCGGATCTTGGCTCTGATGTTACCAAAAGCTTGCTCAAAACATGAACAATCCCCGGCAACGGCGCCAAAAACTTGGTCGGCGAAATTGTGAACTATACTTTTTCACAACTCTCATAATCCCTGGTAATGGCTCCAAAAACTTGGTGCGCTCAATACCATGGCATTACACAACTTCGCACAACTAACCAGCAAGTGCACTGGGTCGTCCAAGTAATAAAACCTTACGTGAGTAAGGGTCGATCCCACGGAGATTGTTAGTAATGAAGCAAGCTATGGTCATCTTGTAAATCTTAGTCAGGCAAACTCAGATATATATGGTGATGAACGAAAATAACATAGAAGATAAAGATAGTGATACTTATGTATATCATTGGTGTATGAGCTTCAGACAAGTGTATGAAGATGCCTTCCCTTCCGTCTCTCTGCTTTCCTACAGCCTTCATCCAATCCTTTCTTACTCCTTTCCATGGCAAGCTCGTGTAGGGTTTCACTGTTGTCAGCAGCTACCTCCCATCCGCGCAGTGAAAGCTAATGCACGCACTCTGTCACAGTACTGCCAATCACCGGTTTGGTTCCCTCCCCTACCGGAATAGAATCACTCTTTTGCGTCTGTCACTAACGCCCAGTAGGTTACAGGTTTGAAGCACGTCACAGTCATTCAGTCATTGAATCCTACTCAGAATACCACAGACAAGGTTAGACCTTCCGGATTCTCTTGAATGCTGCCATCAAGTCCTGCCTTTACCACGAAGACTCTGATCTCACGGAATGGCTGGCTCGTTTGTCAGGCGAGCACTCGGTTGTCAGGCGATCAACCATGCATCGTGCAATCGGAAATCCAAGAGATATTCACTAAGCCTCAGATGCTTGTAGAACAAGAATGGTTGTCAGTCACCTTGTTCATAGGTGAAGAACAAGTGATATCTTGGTAAAAGAATAAGCGGAATTGAATGGAAGAACAATAGTAATTGCATTAATACTCGAGGTACAGCAGAGCTCCACACCCTTAATCTATGGTGTGTAGAAACTCCACCGTTGAAAATACATAAGAACAGGGTCTAGGCATGGCCGAATGGCCAGCCTCCCAAAGATCTAAGATAGCATAAAACAAAGATAGCTACCCAAGTCTACTAATACAATAGTAAAAGGTCCTATTAATAGTAAACTAGTAACCTAAGGTGTACAGAAATGAGTAAATGACATAAAAATCCACTTCCGGGCCCACTTGGTGTGTGCTTGGGCTGAGCAATCAAGGAAATTCGTGTAGAGACCTTTTCTGGAGTTAAACGCCAGCTCCCATGCCAGTTTGGGCGTTTAACTCCAACTTTTATTCCTGTTCCGGCGTTTAACGCTGGAATTCCTGAGGCCGGATTGCTTCGCGGGTTTGGGCCATCAAATCTTGGACAAAGTATGGACTATTATATATTGCTGGAAAGCCCTGGATGTCTACTTTCCAACGCCGTTGAGAGCGCGCCAATTGGGCTTCTGTAGCTCCAGAAAATCCACTTCGAGTGCAGGGAGGTCAGAATCCAACAGCATCTGCAGTCCTTTTTGGTCTCTGAATCAGATTTTTGCTCAGGTCCCTCAATTTCAGCCAGAAAATACCTGAAATCACAGAAAAACACACAAACTCATAGTAAAGTCCAGAAAAGTGAATTTTAAATAAAAACTAATAAAAATGTACTAAAATCTAACTAAAAGATATCAAAAACATACTAAAAACAATGCCAAAAAGTATACAAATTATCCGCTCATCAGACGTATTTTCACTGAGAGGATGGGAGGTAGCCATTGACAACGGTGAAACCCTACACGAGCTTGCCATGGAAAGGAGTAAGAAGGATTGGATGAAGACAGTAGGAAAGCAGAGAGACGGAAGGGAAGGCATCTTCATACGCTTGTCTGAAGCTCTTACACCAATGATATACATAAGTATCTCTATCTTTATCTTTATGCTTTATTCGTTTATCACTATACCCATTTGAGTCTGCCTGACTGAGATTTACAAGGTGACCATAGCTTGCTTCATACCACCAATCTCCGTGGGATCGACCCTTACTCGCGTAAGGTTTATTACTTGGACGACCCAATGCACTTGCTGGTTAGTTGTGCGAAGTTGTGTTTATGCCATGGTATTGAGCACCAAGTCTTTGGAGCCATTACTAGGGATGGTTTATGTTTTGAAAAGTATTGATCACAATTTCGTGCACCATTTGGATGGTTCTTCTAACCGGGATTGTAGGTCTTGGAGTATGGATCATGTGATTGCCTGGGTGAGTTCCCAACACAGTTGGCTTGTTCCCAATCACCTCATTCCTCTGTATTCACTCCTTCTTGAGCTGGTGGTGGGGTGCTGACTGCTGTAACTTGGTTCCTCTCCATCTGCTTGGTAAGGTCAGCCATATGCTTGGTGATCATCTTGTTTTGAGCTAGCAATGCATCCATATTGTTCAACTCCATTACTCCTCGAGTGTTGCTCCTCTCAGAAGCATAAAAATAGTCATTCTCAGCTACAGTCTCAATGACATCTATGGCTTCTTCAATGGTATTCTTCTTGATTAGAGATCCCCCGGAAGAGTGGTCTACTGCCTTTTTTAATTCGTAAGACAAGCCTTGGTACATGAAATCGTAAGTTCACACTTTTCTCACAACTCCACGCAACTGACCAGCAAGTGCACTGGGTCGTCCAAGTAATACCTTACGTGAGTAAGGGTCGATCCCAAGGAGATTGTCGGCTTGAAGCAAGCTTTGGTCATCTTGTAAATCTCAGTCAGGCGGATTCAAATGGTTATGAGGTTTTGATAATTAAAAGAGAAATAGAACATAAAATAGGATAGAGATACTTATGCAATTCATTAGTGGGAATTTCAGATAAGTGTATGGAGATGCTTTCTCTGAGCCTCTGCTTTCCTATTGTCCTTATCCAATCATGCGTACTCCCTTCCATGGCAAGTTGTATGTTGGTGGATCACCTTTGTCAATGGCTACCATCCGTCCTCTTAGTGAAAACATATCTGCTACGGTTTCCTGCATGGCTAATCAGCTGTCGGTTCTCAATCGTGTCGGAATAAGATCCATTGACCCTTATGCACATTGTCACTGTGCCCAACAGTCACGAGTTTGAAGCTCGTCACAGTTATCCAATCCTAGATCCTACTCGGAATACCACAAACAAGATTTAGACTTTCCGGATCTCAAGAATGCTACCAATTGATTCTAGCTTATACCACAAAGACTCTGATCTCACGGAATGGAAGGCTCTGTTGTCAGGAGAGGCAACCATGCGTCATGAACCAGGAGGCCAAGAGATACACACTCAAGGTCTCGCAGATAGGACGGGGGTGGTAGTTAGGCACGCGTTCATAAGGGAGGATGACGATGAGTGTCACGGATCATCACATCCATCAAGTTGAAGTACGAGTGAATTTCTTAGAACAAGAATAAGCGTGAATTGAATAGAAAAATGATAGTACTTTGCATTAATTTAAGAGGAACAGCAGAGCTCCACACCTTAATATATGAGGTGTAGAAACTCCACCCTTGAAAATACATAAGTGATGAAGGTTGGTACACGAAATCATGATACACAACTTCGTGCAGCTGACGAGCAAGTGCACTCCAAGTAATACCTTACGTGAGTAAGAGTCGATCCCACGAAGATTGCAAGCTTGAAGCAAGCTATGGTTGCCTTGTAACTCTTAGTCAGGAGATTAATGATAAAAATGATTTTTGTTTATGAAGAATGAATAACATGAAATAAAAAGTACTTGTGATTCAGTAATGAGGAACAGGTTAAGGTTTTGGAGATGCTCTGTCTTCTAAATCTCTGCTTTTCTACTGTTGTCTTTGTTACACATGCAAGGTTCCTTCCATGACAAGCTGTATGTTGGTGGATCACCGTTGTCAATGGCTACCATCCATCCTCTTAGTGAAAATGGTCCAACTACGGGTTACGTAGGGCTAATCATCTGTCAGTTCTCACTCGTGCTGGAATAGGATCCATTGATCCTTTTGCACATTGTCACTGCGCCCAACATTTGTGAGTTTGAAGCTCGTCACAGTCACCCCTTCCCAGATCCTACTCGGAATACCACATACAAGGTTTAGACTTTCTGAATCTCAAGAGTGCTGCCAATTGGTTCTAGCTTATACTACGAAGACTCTGGTTTCACAGAATTGAACGCTCCTTTGTCAGGAAAGGCAATCAAACTCGCGAACCAGGAACCCAAGAGATACACACTCAATCTAAGGTAGAATGGAAGTGGTTGTCAGGCACGCATTCATAAGTTGAGAATGGTGATGAGTGTCACGGATCATCACATTCATCACGTTGAAGTGCGAATGAATATCTTAGAATAGAAACAAGCGTGATTGAATAGAAAACAGAAATAATTGCATTAATCCATCGATACACAGTAGAGCTCCTCACCCCCAACCATGGGGTTTAGAGACTCATTCCGTAGAAGATACAAATTCAGATGTAAATGTCATGAGGTATAAAATAAAACTCTAAAAGTAGTTTTTATACTAAACTAGTAACCTAGGTTTACAGAAAATGGGTAAACTAAGATAGATAGTGCAAAAATCCACTTCCGGGGCCCACTTGGTGTGTGTTTGGGCTGAGCATTGAAGCTTTCATGTGTAGAGGCTATTTCTGGCATTAAACGCCAGCTTTGGTGCCAGTTTGGGCATTTAACTCCAACTTTTATGCTAGATCTGGCGTTTAACGCCAGAAAAGGGTAAGAAGTTGGCGTTAAAATGCCAGTTTGTGCTATCAAATCTCGAGAAAAGTATGGACTATTATACATTGCTAGAAGGTCCAAGATGTTTATATTCCAACGCCCTTCCGGAGTGAATGGATCTCAATCAAAACAGATGTTGTTTCTTAGCTATCCAAATGAATTGAGAAGAAAAAGAAGATGTTCACTTAATCATGTGAATTAAAATAGAGCTCCTATCCCTAATGAATTTAGGGTTCAGTGGATCATAGCTCAAAGAACAAGTGCAGATAAACTAAATTGACAGAAAGTAAATTGGCTGAGAAGTAGGAGTACATGGAAATTAAATTGCAAAGAAATGAAATTAAGAAGTGGGAAGACTATGGAACAAGAAACCACCATTCGGGAAGAGCACCACAAAGAAGTTTCAAAAGAGAAGATAAAAGAGAAAAATGAGGAGAATCACAAAATTGAAAACTCACAAAGCTCAAGGGAGGACAAGACGACCCCTAAACTACAGCCACAATAGAAGAAGGAAGGGGCGAAGCCATATGTCCCCAAACTTCCATACCTTCAAAGGTTTAAGAAAGAAAATGAAGATAAGCAATACTCAAAATTCCTGGACATATTCAAGACTCTCAGCATCATCTTCCTTTCTTAGAAGTACTTGAATAGATGCCATTATATGCCAAATTTATGAAGGAAGTGCTGACAAAGAAAATGTCCTTGAAAGAAGGAAAAATTATTGAGATGACAATGGAGTGTAGTGCTATCCTCCAAAGAGGCTTACCAGGGAAGAAAGATGATCATGGAGGCTTTTATATACCTTACACCATAGGAAACATAACAATTGAGAAATTATTCTGTGACCTTGGTGCAAGCATAAACTTAATGCCTCTATCTCTCATGAGGAAACTTAAGATTCTTGAGCTAAAATCCACTCAAATAGCTCTCCAAATGGCTGACAAATCCATTAAGCAAGCACTGGGAGTTGTGGAGAATGTGCTAGTAAAAGTGGAAAAATTCTTTCTTCCAGTAGACTTTGTTATCCTAGATTTGAAAGAGGACCCTACCACTCCCATCATTCTAGGGAGGCCTTTCTTAGCTACGGACAGAGCATTAATTGATGTTGAAAAAGGGGAATTGTTGCTGAGAGTGCATGATGAGCACCTAGCATTTCATGTTTTCAAGACCCTACATGAGCCCACTCAAGAAGAAAAATACATGAAGGATAAGACCAGAAATCTAGGCTTGAAGGAAGTATTCAAGGAGTTAACTCTAAGGCTATTGAACCCTTGCTTGAAAAAAGTAGAAATGGTTCAACAGACCAAAGAAGTCAAGAGGGAATTAGAACCAAAACCCCAAGATGAGATCCTCAACAAAGACATACCAGATATTGAGCCACCAAAGCATGAGTTACCCCTTGAAAAGGAGAAGAAGAGGCCAAGAGGATGGAGAAACAATAAGATCCCAACTAAAGACTTCTCACCAGGGGATAACGTGATGTTAAACTTCTAACCAATGAAGGCGTCTCCACTATCATCTGAGCACTACACTGTGAACCAGATTCTGTCACTTGAACACCTTGAGATCATCAAAGAGGAAACCGGAAAGAAATTCACAGTGAGAGGGGACAACTTGAGGCATTATGATTTTTAGGCTCCATGATCAAAGGACAAGATGTCAAGCTAATGACATTAAAAGAGCGCTTGTTGGGAGGCAACCCAACCAAAGGTAGTTTTGTTTTCCTAGAAGTTTCAACAAAAGAGTTAAGTAGACTTCTCTGTATTGCAAGGAACTAAGTTTGGTGTTGCACACCAAAGTAATTCGAGGGAAAATGTGCAACTCTACGTTTGGTGTTCCACCAAAATTTTTATTAAGAGCACATTGCATTCCTCAGCATAATTAGTCATTGGTTCCAAACAATCAGAGAAACTACTTAATAGTTGTTTAATTTTTAGTTTATAGTTTACTTTCTTAATATAAGCACTTGATGTTTCATGCATGTGTTCACTCTACTGCATATAAAAGTATGCAAGAAACTAAGTTTGGTGTTCCCACAAGCATACATGCATGCTAACCATATCTCAAGTGCATGGGGAACAAGCAACTTTCAATATCTCTTGCAGGAAGACACTCAATCTCTTGGAAGGAGTGGACACCATCATCTAAAGAGGTAAAAAAAGGGAACAAAAGCTAAGGATGGTGATGATAAGGAGGAAACAAGTGAACTCCAAGAGGTTGTATCTTTACTTGCTTGTCTTTAGTTTAAATGTGTTAATTGAAAATGCAAGTGTCCCCTGCTGATTAGTACCATATTAGAGTCATTTGCAGTCTGTTAATTTCTTTGTTTTAATGCTATTATGGCTTGCTTGTCTAAGTACTTGCTTCATCTTCATCTTTCCTAAGTTGTATGCTTTGTTCCCATGCTTGAATAAAAGAAAAATTATTATGAAACAGAGAAAGAGTAAAGGTCTGGCTTGATATGAGACAGAATAAGGTTATGTGGTGATATGTGCTGATTCATTAGTTGGTTTATGAATAAGAATGAAGGCTGGCATGACTTTGAGATATGAACTTGAGTTACATTTCATGAGACATGAAAAATGAAAAAGGTCCATAAAAAAAAAGAAAAAAATGCAAGAGAAAGAAACAAAAAGAAATAAATAAGGCTGGGCACCAATGACTTGATATTTGGATATATGCATGTGATGCTCTTGTACAAAGATAAGCTTAGATAACTAGGTTCTAAGGGGTGCTTCATCACCTGGCAACTTGGGTTAACTAACCCGAGATTACCAACCGAAAGTCCACCATCAAGAGCTACTTTGAGACAAAGCATTTAGTGACCCAAAAAGGTGCTGGGCACTAATGTCTAAGCAATAAAACAAGCTAAATGCCTGTGTTGTGTGTGTGATAAGGAGAGGCTTGAGCAAGTAAGCCCTTAGGGGTGTGATAAACCCCAATTTTGTGGTTTATCTTGTGGTTAATTTGGGGGTTTTTGTCAATATTTTTCGCACTTATCCACAAGAAATGCATGGTTTTGTGTTCACTTCCTAACATTGCTCCATGATAGAAAACATGCTTATTTTGCCTTAGAATTGCTATATTTTGATCATCTTTATTGCCACTCAATGCCGTGACGTATTTGTCGAGTGACTTCAGAATTAATAGGGTAAGAATGGCCTAGAAGAGAGAAAGAAAGCATGCATAAGAGGAAAGAACATGAAGATTTGGATTTTGGGAACTGCAGCACCGACACGCACGAGCACATCACGCGCATGTGTGGATGATGATAGCTGGAAGCGGCGCGCAAGGATGGACGCATCCGCGTAGGCCAGATAATTCCAACCGACGTGTACACGCACTTGGCGTGCACACGTGGATCACGAAAGCAATCGGCGTGCACGCATGCATGGTGCGCACGCACGGGAAGCTACACATGACCTCATTAAAGGAAACCGTGCCTGGTAATTTCTGAGGCTCATGAGGCCCAATTTCAAGTTGTTTCTGAATGAAAAAGGACCCAAGGATGCTAGGGAGAAGGGGGGATCAATAAATTTTTACACTAAGACACATTTTCTAGTTTTTTTGGTTCTTTGTACTTCTAGAGAGAGAAACTCTTGTTCTTCTCTAGATCTAGCTTTAATTTGATCTTCCCTTGTTAAATTCTAAACTGGATCTTGTTAATTACTAGTTTGATTGTTTAATTTGAATCTCTTAGCATAATTTTGCTTAGATCTTGTGTTAGTTTTATGGATCCTTGTCAATTGTCACTTTATACCCATTGCATGAATGTTGTGAATCTTGACTTGTTGATGTTACATTGATGATTCCTATGGTTAATTGTGTTGTTTGAGTGATTGTAAGTTGATATTTGTTAGTGGGTATTTGTTAATTTCAATCCAATTGCAATTTGAACATGTCTTTTGTTAATGCTTACCATGTGTTTGATGAATTGTTTACCTTGATTATGGAGTTGTTCTTTTTACTCTTAGCTTAGGCCAAGGGAATTGGATAAACTTGAGTCATTGGGTCTAATGAATTTGATGATTTGGGAACCCTTAGTGGTCAATTTGATAGCCATTGACACTAGCCTACTACTAGGTTAATTAGTAGTGAGGTTAGACTTTATGCGTGGATGTTGACCAAACCATTTAACTTAAAGTATAGAAGTAGATTTAATGACTTTGGCTCCTCATAATTGTCAAGATATGGTTATTAGACAAGGATAGTGACCCCAATTCCCATGTCTATCCAAGAGTTGTTTTTATCATTATTATTTGGAAAACCAAAAATTTTTATTGCCTTGCCTTAGTTATAGTTATCATTTAGTTGAGAGTAGAATTAATTTGAATGTTGTCTTCTTAGTTTGAAATTGCTCACATCTTGCTTTAGTTATTTTGATTAGTTCCTTGCATTTTAGATTACTTGTTTGCTAAGATTCCTAGTTTACTTTCTTGCTCATGACTTACAACCCCGGATTTCTAACCAATGTTGAAGCACATGTTTGCCCATTCCTTGTGAGACGACCCGAGGTTTGAATACTTCGGTTACTTTGTTGGGGTTGAACTTGTGACAACCAATTCCTTTCTAAATTTGATCCTCGAGGATTGTGGTTGGTAGAGCTATACTTGCAACGCAACTTCTTTGAGAAATTCTCTTCCTACTCAATTCCCGTGTGCATCAAATTTTTGGCGCCGTTGCCGGGGAGTGGTTGCAGCATATGCCTTGATATTGGTTATGTGAATATGTGAATATTGTAGATAGTTTGTTTGCTTTCAATACTTAGCTATAGTTTAGCTTCTTTTATGTTTGTGCTATAACTCTCAAGTTTGATGACTCAGTCTCAACCGAATTCTAGCTTAGCCGATTTTGATCCTGAGATTTAAAGAACTTTGTTACACACTCGTCAAGCTAGACGGTGGTTGGAGTATACGGCTAGTACTTCGGCCTCTCTTGAGGAATATACCGAATCACTAGACGGTACCGAGAGTGACTTGGAGTCCGCTACTTCCTATTCTTCTGTTGGCACTACTAATACATCTTTGCATCCTATAGGTGAACCATACATGGTGGAGCCACGCCGGATCACTTTGCATGAGCAAGGAGCTCCGGATATTGTACTTCAACCATTGCAAGCAAGGTATCCTAACCTTGATCCAAACTTTGAATTAAAGAGTAGCTTGATAAATCTACTACCTAAATATCATGGGTTGCCGGGTCAAGACCCCATCTGACATCTAAAGGATTTTCAAGTTGCTTGTTCTATGGCTCGAAGGCATGGAGCCGATGAGGTAGCTATCATGGTTTTTGCCTTCCCTTTCTCTCTTGAAGCGTAAGCAAAGACATGGTTTTACTCGCTACCAGATGAGATTGCTACCAATTGGGATTTCTTGAGAAGAGAGTTGTATCATATGCATATGTTTGAATTGCTTGCTTGTACTTTAATTGGAAATGCGTGTGAATTTAGTATGCTTAATTGTTATATATGCTATCTGCTTTACTTGTATTCTAATTGAGTTTGCCATTGTCTGCTTGCTTGTCTATGTGGTTACACCGGATTTGGAGTCTTGGAGGAAAGCAGATGATGGAGGGTTGGGATAGAGTTTTGGTTAAGTTTAGGAACCTTAGATTACCACCCTTGTTTATGGGTTTTTCCTTTTAAATCTTTAAGCTTTATAATTTAAATGTCAAGGTTCTAGGATTGTCTGTGCATTTCTTGAGACCTTATATCTTATGTATGCGGCACCATTACCATGCTGAAAACCTCCGATTTTCATTTCATACGGATATTTGTATTTTTCAGATGCATATCGAGAGGCACCTCGTTAGGCATTTGGAATTCTTACAGCAAAGTGGGTTTTTTGGGACTTTATATTTTGTGCTATTTAGATATATGCTCATGTATAGAACACTCTTATAGAGTTAATTTACTTTTGTACTTCATAGAGGTTTATGGAGCACTAGGATTTTTTTGTGTATTTTGGGTTTGGATTTTATATGTATGTATGTAAATATTCTCCGGCCAGTTTTAGCTTTGCAGGCTGAGTTAGGAGCTTGTTTATTTTGTATCATTGACCTTCTATTCTCACTTTCTATATATATGTAGGGTCCTATGCTTTCTTCGTACGCAAGTAAACCTTAGTCCTGAGTATTACGCTTTAATTTTGCAATTTTTCTTTACCTATCCTTCAATGCTCCTGGTATATAACATTCTTTCAATTATTATATGTATATACATTTTATTTTAGAGGTCGTAATATCACACCACCTCTGTTTTACCACTTAAGCGTAAAGCTCTGTGTGGTAGGGTGTTACATGACTCAATAGATATGATTTGATTTGATTTGATATGATTATTAATTAAAAATATCTCAATTGCCTATTTTATTCATAGATTTATTATTTAAATGACTAATAAATTAATCAAATTAATTAATTAATACACATAATTAATATAATTAATTTGATTTCATAAATTAAAATAAATAAATTAAAAAGTACTACTAGAATATTAAAAGAAATAAATTATAAAATAATATCAAAATAAATTGATATAAATTATAATAAATTGTGTGATATTTAAATATCTAATCAAATCAATTAGTTAATATAATTAATTTATCGCAGTAAATTATATTTAATGAGTTAAAAAAATAAATCGGAAAATACTTTCAAAAGCATGCCACATTAGCTCTATCATTAAATGCAGAAATTTGATTTTTATATAATAGAATATATTTATAATAGATTCATAAGTTAAAATACTATTTGTATTTTTTTTTATAATATATACATCTTTTATTATTTTTACATTTGTTTCATTTCTTATTATACTAGTAGTAGTGTAATATCCAAAATTTTTGGTAAATTTTATTATGAGTCAATTTTAATTTATTTATTCATTAAAGACTTTAATTTCAGAAGTTATTTTATTAAAACTAATTATATTATAATTTTTATCCAATTTTATAATTATTGAATAATTTTCATACTTAGAGTATAGAGTTTAGTAATTATAAAATAATAAGAATTTTATATCATTTGATTTAAATAATTGAGAATTGGAATTTAATACTTTTATATTTATGAATACAGAAAATTAGGCATATTATCTTATACTTTAAATTAGAATACTTATTTAAAAATAATTTGCAAGTTGATGAATAAAATATATTTATATATATAATTATTGTTTGATTAAATTGATTTTCAATTACTCTGCTAACCCAAATTTTATTAAAATTACCAAACTACCCTTATACCTAATTTATCCAAAATCCTAACCTAAATGACACATACAAAATCCTAGCCCACTCTCACCTCACACTCACTTCTCTTCACACACACACATGAACAGAAAGAGAAAAAATGGAAGGAGAGCTACACTACAAGGGAGAAGAAGAGAGAAGAAAGGAAGAGAGAGAATGCAGAAGAGCGCCATCGTGTCGCACGTGAGGGATGAGAAGAAGCTGTCGTCGTGTCCCGTTCCGTCATCATCGTTGTGGACGTACGCGTTGCCATCGCCAGACTCGTGCCACCTAGCGCCGTTGAGTAAGAATGCGTGAGGAGAGAGAAAGTCATGGAAAAGGATTGAGCCCGTCACTGTTGTGCCTCAATCGCCGTTGATTTGCTACTATTGCTGTTGTTGGAGGCCACCACTGTCGCTGGAGAAAGGGTTTCCGCCACTGCCGGAGTTCTTCGCCATAAATCTCACCACCAGGAGGTTTTTGTGGCCGTTATTGCGATACGGTCGAGTTCCATTCTTACAGGTTGCGATCATAGTTGTCGTTGTTGTTGCGAGTGGTTTGGAGCTATGGTTATGGCTGCCGCTGTTGCGTATCGGGAGAAAAACGAGTTTTTAACGCGTTTTAGAGTTTTTAAGTTTCAACAATCGAGGTAGGGGTGCTTTTCTTAAACTCATTTTATTGTCAAGACTTGTTATAGGTCGATATTAATGCAAAAATATATTTATTTGGTGATTATGTGAGTCTTATGGATTGATTTGAGTTGCTTTAAATAAATGTAATTGTCTACCTGATTGGTTGTTGTTAAAGTGGTCGCTTGATTAGTTATATTGGTTTCATGATTTTGTTGGACTTATTGAAAATTCTGATTTATTAATCTATTTTTTTTAATTGGTAGTTGCTGAAATAATTTAAGACTTGTAAATATTTTGATATTTGAAATGAGTTTAATTTATTAAATTATTGAGATGACTGGTTATTCTTTATTAATTTAGTTTATTGAGTTGGTCATTGATAGACTGGTTTCTTGAAATTATTTCTGGATTATGATAGAATGATTTGAGATATTGGAGTTGATTTTGTTTAATTTATCGGAAATAATTTTGAGAATTGAAAATTATTTGAGATATTGAAATTGTTCTGATTTTGGAAATGATTTGAAAAAGAGTTTGAGAAATGGTTTGGTTGGGAGCCGAGAAGGGTGGCAAAGTCTGAATTTTAGAGAAAATGCTACCGAAATTTTTTTAAAAATTGGATACTTCATTTGAAGTGTTTATTTAGAAAAATTTGGATTTAAAAATTATATTATTTGGTTTTGATTTATTAAGAAAATGATTACATTTTGAATTTGATTTATTAAAGAAAGAATTTAATTATGTTTTGGGTTTTATTTACCATTTTGAATTCGATTCATTAAGGAAAGGTTCATGTTTCAAGATTGATTTATTTGAAAAGAGAATTATGTTTTGAGTTTGAATTATTTAAAAAAGGAATTATGTTTTGAGTTCGATTCAATATGAAAATAGTTATGTTTTGGGTTTGAAATAATGTATTACCTTTTGAGAAGTTTGGTGAATTTACGATATTTAAATTTGATTGGTAAAGAGAGATGATTTTTGAGTCTTTGGGAGGTTAGTAAATTGGAGAAAAACTTTTATTTGATTATTTTTAATGAAAGGGTTATGTTTTGAAAAGTATTTAGCGAATTTAAAATAAATAATTTTCTTGAGTCTTTTGAAAGAAATTTACACTCGAAAATGGTTTTGAACTTGGTTTGGGAGATTATGATTGAGTAAATATGAGTTTTATGAAAGAGAACGGGTTTAGAATGACGTTATTTTAAAGGTTGTGGAAAACGTTATAACAAAATTGGTTTTAGTTTTAAAGGAAAATGATTTGAGGAAAGGTGATTCTTGGCGTGCTGTGAACTAAATGTATATTGCTATTGAAGTAACTGGGCAAGTTGAGATTGAGGATTCTCTCTCTTGCTGTGATAGACAAGTTGACGTTGAGGATTACCTTATTTGTTGCGCTGGATGATGAGCGGATAATTTATACACTTTTTGGCATTGTTTTTACATAGTTTTTAGTATGATTTAGTTAGTTTTTAGTATATCTTTATTAGTTTTTAAGCAGAATTCACATTTCTGGACTTTACTATGAGTTTGTGTGTTTTTCTGTGATTTCAAATATTTTCTGGCTGAAATTGAGGGACGTAAGCAAAAATCTTATTCAGAGGCTGATACAGGACTGCAGATACTGTTGGATTCTGACCTCCTTACTCATTTCTGTACCCCTAGTAACTAGTCTAGTATAAATAGCACTTTTTACTATTGTATTCTCATCTGGGTATCTATCTTTGATCAGTTTATGTGATCTTAGACATTGGGGCTGGCCTCACGGCCATGCCTGGACCTTTATCACTTATGTATTTTCAACGGTGGAGTTTCTACACACCATAGATTAAGGGTGTGGAGCTCTGCTGTTCCTCGAGTATTAATGCAAAGTACTACTGTTTTCTATTCAATTCATGCTTATTCTTATTCTAAGATATTCATTCGCACACAAGAATATGACGAATGTGATGATTATTTGACATTCATCACCATTCTCACTCATGAACGCGTGGTTGACAACCACTTCCGTTCTACATGAAAACAAGCTTGAATGTGTATCTATTGGATTCCTGGTCCTTGCGTTTGATTGCCTCTCCTGAAAACAGAGCCTTCAATTCCTTGCGATCAGAGTCTTCGTGGCATAAGCTAGAACCCATTTACAGCATTCTTGAGATCCAAAAAGTCTAAACCTTGTCTGTGGTATTCTGAGTATGATCTGGGATGGGATGACTGTGATGAGCTTCAAACTCGCGACTGTAGGGCGTGGTGACATACACAAAAGGATAGTAAATCATATTCCTACACGATCGAGAACCAACAGCTGATTAGTCATGCAGGAAACCGTAGAGGACCTTTTTCACTGAGAAGACGGGAAGTAGCCATTGACAATGGTGACACCCAACATACAGCTTGCCATAGAAAGGAGTATGAAGGATTGGATGAAGGCAATAAGAAAAATGCAGAGATTCAGAAGGATAAAGCATCTCCATACACTTATCTGAAATTCCCACCAATGAATTACATAAGTATTTCTATCTTTATTTTATGTTTATTTATCTTTTAAATTATTAAAACTCCATAACCATATGAATCCGCCTGACTGAGATTTACAAGGTGACCATAGCTTGCTTCAAGCCGACAATCTTCGTGGGATCGACCCTTACTCACGTAAGGTTTATTACTTGGACGACCTAGTGCACTTGCTGGTTAGTTGTGCGAAGTTGTGAAAAAGAGTGATATTACAATTGTGCGTACCAAGTTGTTGGCGCCATTGAGATTACAATTTCGTGCACCAAGTTTTTGGCGCCATTGCCGGGGATTGTTCGAGTTTGGATAACTAACGGTTCATCTTGTTGCTCAGATTAGGTAATTTTCTTCTTGTTTTAACCATTATTTTATTTTCAAAAAGTTTTCAAAAATCTTTCAAAAATTTTTCTTCTTTTTCGTTTTTCCACAATTAATTTTCGAAAAATCCAAAAAAAAAAATAATAAAATCATAAAACCAAAAAATATTTTGTGTTTCTTGTTTGAGTCTAGTGTCAATTTTTAAGTTTGGTGTCAATTGCATCTTTTTAATTTTCTAAAAATTTTCAAAAATTCATGCATTGCATTTTTCATGATCTTAAAGTTGTTCTTGACAAGTCTTCTTGTTTGATCTTCATATTTTCTTATTTTGTGTCTTTTGTTGTTTTTCATATGCATTTTTGAATTATTAGTGTCTAAACATGAAAAATCTATAAGTTTGGTGTCTTGCATGTTTTCCTTTTCTTAAAAATTTTTCAAAAATAAGTTCTTGATGTTTATCATGATCTTCAAAAGTGTTCTTGGTGTTCATCTTTGACATTCATAGTATTCTTGCATGCATCATTGGGTTTGATCCAAAATTTTCATGTTGTGAGTCATTTTTGTGTTTTTCTCTCTCATCATTAAAAAATAAAAAAAAATATCTTTCCCTTATTTTACTCATAATTTTCGAAATCTTTGGGTTGACTTAGTCAAAATTTTTTAAAATAAGTTGTTTCTTGTTAGTCAAGTCAAGATTTCAATTTTAAAAATCTTATCTTTTCAAAACTTTTTCAAAAATCAAATCTTTTTCATTTTTCTTTTATATGTTCGAAATTTTTTTTAAAAAATAAAAAAAATTGATTTTCAAAATCTTTTTCTTAATTTCATTTCAAATTTTCGAAAATTTTACTAACAATTAATGTGATTGATTCAAAAATTTGAAGTTTGTTACTTTCTTATTAAGAAAGGTTCAATCTTTAAATTCTAGAATCATATCTTTTAGTTTCTTGTTAGTCAAGTAATCAATTTTAATTTTAAAAATCAAATCCTTCTAAATTTCTTTTTCAAATCTTTTTCAAAATAATTTTCAATCATATCTTTTTTAATCATATCATTTTCAATTCATATCTTTTTCAAACTTCAATTTCAAAATCTTTTCTAACTTCTTATCTTTTCAAAATTGATTTTCAAATCTTTTTCAACTAACTAATTGATTTCTTTGTTTGCTTTACTATTTCTTATCTTTTTCAAAACCACTTAACTAATTCTCTCTCTAATTTTTGAAAATTCCTCACTCTTTTTCAAAATTCTTTTAATTAACTAATTGTTTCAAATTTTAATTTTAATTTTATTTCTTCTCTTAATTTTCAAATTTTAATTAATAATTAAAATAAAAACAAAAATATTTTTTTCTTTCAGTTAATATTTGAATTACCCCTCTCTCTCATCTTTTTCTATTTATTTATTCATTTACTAACACTTCTCTTCATCTCAAAATTCAAACCCTCTCTTCTCCTCTGTGTTCGAATTTTTCTCTTCTCCTTCTTCTATTCTTTTCTTCTTCTACTCACATAAAAGAATCTCTATACTTTGACATAGAGGATTCCATACTTTTTTTGTTTTCTTCTCTCTCATATGAGCAAGAACAAGGAAAAAGGCATTCTTGTTGAAGTTGATCCTGAACCTGAAATGACCTTGAAAAGGAAGCTAAGAGCAGCTAAAGCACAGTACTCTAAAGAGGACCTCACTGAGATTTTCGAACAGGAAAATGATATGGCAGCCAAACCCAACAACAATGCAAGGAAGATGCTTGGTGACTTTACTGCACCAAATTCCAACTTACATGGAAGAAGCATCTCAATCCCTGCCATTGGAGCAAACAATTTTGAGCTAAAGCCTCAATTAGTTTCTCTGATGCAACAGAATTGTAAGTTTTATGGACTTCCATCAGAAGATCTTTTTCAGTTCTTAACTAAATTCTTGCATATCTGTGATACTGTTAAGACCAATGGGGTTGATCCCGAGGTCTACAGGCTTATGCTTTTCCCTTTTGCTGTAAGAGACAAAGCTAGAGTATGGTTAGACTCTCAACCTAAAGATAGCCTGAACTCTTGGGATAAGCTGGTCACGGCTTTCTTAGCCAAGTTCTTTCCTCCTCAAAAGCTGAGTAAGCTTAGAGTGCATGTTCAAACCTTCAGACAGAAAGAAGGTGAATCCCTCTATGAAGCTTGGGAGAGATACAAGCAACTGACCAAAAAGTATCCTTCTGACATGCTTTCAGAATCGACCATCCTGGATATATTCTATGATGGTCTGTCTAAATTGTCTAAGATATCATTGGACCATTCTGCAGGTGGATCCATTCACCTAAAGAAAATTCCTGCAGAAGCTCAGGAACTCATTGACATGGTTGCAAATAACCAGTTTATGTACACTTCTGAAAGGAATCCTGTGAGTAATGGGACGCCTCAGAGGAAGGGAGTTTTTGAAATTGATGCTCTGAATGCCATATTGGCTTAGAACAAAATGTTGACTCAACAAGTCAATATGATTTCTCAGAGTCTGAATGGATTGCAAAATGCATCCAACAGTACTAAAGAAGCATCTTCTGAAGAAGAAGCTTATGATCCTGAGAACCCTGCAATGGCAGAGGTGAATTACATGGGTGAAGCCTATGGAAACACCTATAATCCCTCATGGAGAAATCATCCAAATTTCTCATGGAAGGATCAACAAAAGCCTCAACAAGGCTTTAATAATGGTGGAAGAAACAGGTTTAGCAATAGCAAGCCTTTTCCATTATCTTCTCAGCAACAGACAGAGAATTCTGAGCAGAGCCCCTCTAGCTTAGCAAATATAGTCTCTGATCTATCTAAGGTCACTCTAAGTTTCATGAATGAAACAAGGTCCTCCATTAGAAATTTGGAGGCACAAGTGGGCCAGGTGAGTAAAAGAGTCACTGAAACTCCTCCTAGTACTCTCCCAAGCAATACAAAAGAGAATCCAAAAAGAGAGTGCAAGGCCATAACCTTACTTGGTGTGGCCAAACCTAGAGAGGAGCAGCAGGACGTGAATCCCAGTGAGGAAGACCTCATGGGACGTTCTCTGGACAAAAAGAAGTTCCCAATTGAGGAATCTAAGGAATCTGGGGCTCACCTAGAGACCATAGAGATTCCATTGAACCTCCTTTTACCATTTATGAGCTCTGATGACTATTCATCTTCTGAAGAAGATGAAAACATTATTGAAGGGCAAGTTGCATGGACGTTTTACTATTGTATTCTCATCTGGGTATCTATCTTTGATCAGTTTATGCGATCTTAGACATTGGAGGCTGGCCTTACGGCTATGCCTGGACCTCTATCACTTATGTATTTTTAACGATGGAGTTTCTACACACCTTGGATTAAGGGTGTGGAGCTCTACAGTTCCTCGAGTATTAATGCAAAGTACTACTGTTTTCTATTCAATTCATGCTTATTCTTATTCTAAGATATTCATTCGCACACAAGAACATGACGAATGTGATGATTATGTGACACTCATCACCATTCTCACTCATGAATGCGTGATTGACAACCACTTCCGTTCTACATGAAAATAAGCTTGAATGTGTATCTCTTGGATTCCTGGTCCTTGCGTTTGATTGCCTCTCCTGACAACAGAGCCTTCAATTCCTTGCGATCAGAGTCTTCGTGGTATAAGCTAGAACCCATTGGCAGCATTCTTGAGATCCGAAAAGAATTTTACAAATGATTCTCGTTGCAAGTATAGTTTCTAAACCAAAACTAATCCTTTCATACAAAAGATTGTTTGTCACAAGTAACAAACCCCTAATTTATAAACCGAAGTATTCAAACCTCGGGTCGTTCTCCCTAGGAATTACAATAAAGTGTCTTATTATTGGTTATGAGTTATTGGGGTTTTGGATAAGAAGCATGAAAGTAAATGGCAATGAAACTAACAACTATAAAAGGCTCTTGGCAAGGTATGAATATTAGAAGTCCTATCCTAGTTATCCTTCTCAATTGTGATGAGAATTGTTCAAACCGAAGTATTCAAACCTCGGGTCGTTCTCCCTAGGAATTACAATAAAGTGTCTTATTATTGGTTAGTTATTTTGGGGTTTTGGATAAGAAGCATGAAAAGTAAATGGCAATGAAATAACTAACAACTATAAAGGCTCTTGGCAAGGTATGAATATTAGAAGTCCTATCCTAGTTATCCTTCTCATTGTGATGAATTGTTCATTGCTACCACTTAGTTAACCCTTACTAAATAAAGGAAGTCAAGTGGATGAATTGACTTGAGCCACAAGTCCTAGCCAACTCCCAAGGAAAGACTAGCTTTAGTGCACTCCAGACCAATTAGCAATCTCTCCAATTATCATCAACAAAGGAATTAGATAACTCAAGTGTCACTAATTACTCTACCTAGGCCAAGAGGAACAAATCTACACTAAACTAAAAGAGACATTTCAACAAACACATAAGTGCAATAGAAGTAATCATTATTAAATGCAATAATTAAAGGAATCTATAACTACAAAACAAGAGATCAACAATAGAAAAGCAAAGAAGACACATTTAGTATGAATTACCTCTTATTGAATTGGAAAATGTAGAAGGAACAATAATAGATCTACAACAAATATAAACAACATAAAGGAAATTACAACAAAGAGTAGAAGATGAATGTAGCAACAAAGAATTGAGAGATAGAAGTGGAAGAAAGCAAAGATTAAAACCTAGATCTAAGAACTAATCCCAATCCTAATCCTAGAGAGAAGTGAGAGCTTCTCTCTCTAGAAACTAACTCTAACTACTAAACTAAGCTAATGATCAAAAGTATCTAAAGTATGAAAAGTGTCTTCATTCCCCCTTCAATCCTTGGCTTAAATAGCATTAGAAATGAGTTGGATTGGCCCACATGGCTTGTAAATTCGCTAGCCACGAGTTTGCATGAAGTGATCACGTGCACCAACGGCGTGTGCGCGTACAGTGCATGTACGCATCCTTATACATATAGAAACTATAGCAAATTTTATATCGTTTCGAAGCCCCGGATGTTAGATTTCTAACCCAACTGAAACCGTATCATTTGGACCTCTGTAGCTCAAGTTATGGTCGATTAAGTGCGAAGAGGTCGGCTTGACAGCTTTTGCGTTTCCTTTATTTCTCCATGAGTTCTCCATTTCTACATGCTTTTCCTTCATTTCCCTTGTCCCATCTTTGCCTCCTAAACCTTAAGTCACTTAACAAACATATCATGGCATCTAATGGAATCAAGGTGAATTGAATTTATTTATTTTAAGACCTAAAAAGCATGTTTTCACTCTTAAGCACAATTAAAGGAGAAGTTATAAAACCATGCTATTTCAATGGATAAATGTGGGTAAAAGGTCATAAAATCTCTTAAAATCAATACAAGATAAACCGTCAAAATGGGGTTTATCAACCTCCCCACACTTAAACCAAGTATGTCCTCAAGCTTAAACCAAGAATGAAGTAAGGGTATGGCATTTATTCAATGGAACTAACTAAATGCAATCTACCTATATGCAACTATCTAAATGAATGCAATTGCTTGGTCAAATAAATCAATTCCCAAGAAGCATATGCACAAGGGCTAAGGACTACAAGTCTAATCCACAATTGAATTGAGTTATAATATTTTTACAAACTTGCATGAAAATTATGATCATAGGTGAAAACATGTAATTGAGCATCAAACCCTCACCAGATGTGTTTGCACTCTATTCGCTCAGTGTTTAGGGTGATTCTCTCAATTCTCCCCTAATCATGCTTTCTAAGATTTGTTCTTCTTCTAACAATCAACATATATTTCATGCATGCATACATTTATCATGAGGTCTTTTCTTTAGGTTGTAATGGGGCTAGGGTCAAGGTAGGATGCATATTTGGTTAAGTGGACTTGATATTTGAATCTTTGATTAACCTAGACTTCCCACCTAACCTATGACAACCTATGCAATTTAAGTTCTAGCCTAACTACCCATTCTACTCACTTTTTCACATACTCGTGCATTTTCTTTTCTTGATTCGTAACACTTATGCATTGATTCCCTTTTATTGAGCTTCACTTTGGGGCGTTTTGTCCCCTTTTTTATTTCTTTCTCTTTTTTTTTTCTTTTTCTATTTTTTTTCTTTTCTTTTTCTTTTGTTTTTTTTTCTCATTTTTTTCTATATACAAGAACCTTAATGCATAAGGTTTTACTTTTGATCAATACATGAGTATGTACCCAATTTCCAATATTTTCAATAACAATACAAAACTACCCTTTTATTCACCCAATGTCCCAAGATTCCCACACTTGAATGATACTCACACACACCAGCCTAAGCTAATCAAAGATCCAAATTAAGGACTTTTATTGTTTTCCGCTTTAAGGCTTGTAATTTGCTAAATTAAGAACATAGTGGGTTAATCGTAGGTTCAAATTTGGCTAACAAAGGAAGATAGAAGGTAAGGCCATTTGGGTAAGTGAGTTAAATGAAATGATGGCCTCAATCATATAAATGCATGAATACACAAAATAATGGACATAAAGAATCAAACAAATCAAAGATTACAATCATAGAAAGAGAATAATGCACACAAGAAGGAAGAATAAGTGGTTATAAGATGTAACCACACCATTAGGCTCAAATCTCACTTGCTTGTGTTCTTAGCTCATAAATTCATGTTCCACAATATATATGATTCAAGCAAGTTCTATGAAAAGTTTTCACTCAAATCAATTGGTACCCTATAGATAATTTTATCGAAAAAGTTTTTTTTATTTTGACTAAGCTTATTGTGTATACATTTGCAAAAATAAGAAAATGCAAGTAAAAACCATAAAATCCTAGAATGAAATGCAAAAGTGTTGGGATTAGAAATTTGTCACCCAAAATCGCCGATCGGTCAGACGACCTCCCCACACTTAAAAGTTTGCACCATCCTCGGTGCATTGAAGGATGAGCAAGGGGGTACGGCGAGTCTCCGGATTGCTGCATGTTCTTTCTTCCGCTTCCATGTGTGCTTGTGGTGCATTGTTCATGATAAACAAAAATATAACACCATAAGATGAGAAGATATAAAAGCAAAGAAGCATACATTGTTGGAATGAGGTAAATCACTAAAAATGAGTTAGTGAATTAGTGTGACATTAATGACAAATAAGTGTGTGAATTCTAAATTAGGTGCCTTTTAGAACACACATTAGTATAAAGAGCTATGTCACAAAAGAAGCATGCTCTTCACTTATCCTAGTGTGCTTGAGATGCTTTAAGTAAACTTGTAAGGTAAAACAAGCATTAAAGAAGCATGAAAGCATTCAAGTCAAACACATATGGATGCATATAATCATGAACACAATGCATTAAGGTAAATGCACAACATCATCTATCAAGAGGTTGCCTAATCAAGGAAAAGGATTCAAATCACATGATGGCTAGCTACAACATGCAATTCAAAAGAGTTATAAGCTCGAAGGCAATTCTCATCACTTGGTATTTTTCAAAAGGTAAGTGTTCCGAGGGTTACCTGAAACGTGTAGCTCGGTCGTCTGGCAAGACCCGAGGTAGGGGTTCCGTGACCCGAGCTTGGTGTGCTTGAGCGGCGGGGGGTTGTACCTGCAATGACACTCCGATGCTTAAGTTAGCATGGGTCCAAGCAGATATTGAGTAGAATTAGAGTATGAGTTATACCTGGGTGCTCCAGTGTATTTATAATGATGAGATGTGGCCTCCTGTGGATAAGATAAGTTAGTTATCTTATCTTTATCTTTAGGTGAGGTCATCTTATCTTCAAGGGAACCGCCTTTATCTTTCTGGGCTTTAGCCGCCTTTAGATTGGGCTATGTTCCTTCGTTTTGGGCCTGCTTTGGGCTCCTTTGGCTTTATTGTCCGAGGTCCGACCTCAGGCGTGGACCTTTGGGACGAGGTCGGACCTTCTGCGAACTTCCCGAGTTCGGAGAGCTCGGTCAGGGTATGAACAGTGCCCCTGTCCGAGTTCGTCCTTTTGAGAGGTCGAGCTCGGGCATAGTCGTCTTTTCAAAATTTGAAAATGGCCGTTTCAGCATTTATTGCTTTTTACCGTTTCTCTTCGATTTCCGTTCGGGCTCTGTGAAGGCATTATTTATTTGCCCCTTTCCTCATTTTCTTTGTTTATTCTGTTCCCTTTCCCTTTTTCTGGGTTTTTCGCCGCCTCTCTTTCGAGCATCTTCCTTCTTCTCTCTGTTTTTCTTTTCCGATTCTTTCTTTTGATTGTTTTTTCGGGGTTTCCTCTGCGCCGCTGTTTTCGTTCTTCTTGCATCGGAGCTCGTCGTCTTCTTTCTTTCTTCCAGGTTTGTTTCTCGTCTTTACTTTCGCTGTGCACATATGCTTTTGTTTCTTTTTCTTCTATGCTGGGGTTGCCCCGGAAAGAGGCGCCGCCATTGCTTCGGTTGTTTGTATGTGGGGGGGGGGGCTCTTTTCTCTTGGTACTTTGTTCTCGGGTTTACTGCATTTTTCTTCTAAAAGAACTTTTGTTTTCTTGCTTCTGCTGAATGGGCTTTTTGCTGTCTGCCTATTTATGTGATTTTTGGCTTGCTGTTGTATTCTTCTTTGTAGGCAAGATTTTTTATGTCTCGAAAGGTGTTTCAAGCAATGTCGACCAAGATTCCGAGTGGTCTTGGTTGGGTAGATCCTGTTCCTCTAAGGGTCCCTTCTGTTGTAGATTCTGAGTATCTAGTTAGGTTCCGTAGGGAGTGTAGTATTTGTGAGAACAGGAGTCTGAGCGGGATTATGAGCTAGTAGCCCCAGAGTCCGAGGAGAGAGTGTGCTTCCCGCCTTTAGAAAGTTCCGAGAAGCTATTCTTTTATGCTTACGATTGTTTTTTCTCTAAGCTGGGTGTACGACTTCCTTTTACCGACTTGGAGTCCGAGGTCCTTTGGTCTTGTAACCTTGCCCCTACGCAACTCCATCCAATTCTTGGGCGTTTTTAAAGCTGTTTCAACTTTTGTGTCAGTTGTTGGGCGTCGCCCCTTCTGTTTCTCTTTTTTCCTATCTGTTCGCGTTGACGAAGCCGGGGTCGGGTGCTGGGAAGGTGTCTTGGGTCTCTTTTAGGGCTAACCAGGGAAAGAAGTTTTGTACCTTGTATGATGAGTCGTTTCATGATTTCAAGAACTACTATTTCAAGGTCCGGGCTGCTGGAGATGTCCGACCTTTCTTTCTAGATGAGAGTGGGGAGCCTTCTTTTCCTCTTTGTTGGCAGGAGAATGTAGTGTCGGTTAAGTATACTTTTGAGAGTCTAGATGAGGTAGAGCAGGCTTTTGCGGGTGTGTTGAGCAGTTTATGGGGTCGGGCACCTCACTTGGACACGAAGAAAATGTTGGGAGATCCAAGCCTTCTCCGTTCCGAGTTAGGTAGTTCCCGACCTCTCCGAGCTTCGTCCTTTTAGTATTTTGCCTGTTTGGTGGAATTCCTGTTTGTGATAATCCCTTTCTTTTTGTTTCTGCAGAGATGTCTTCTCAGGCGGATTCCATGAAGTTTCTTCGTCGGTCGAAGAAGTCTGCGGCTGCTCGGAATATCGAGGCTGAGGCTTCTGCCCGATCTTCTCCGCAGAGGACTACCGTGGGTGTTCAGACTCGGTCGAAGACCATTCCGACTCCTCAGTTCCGAGCTATAACTCAAGATCCTCCGACCTCCGGACCCGGTCACCTTTCCCCGTCTTCGACCTCGGGTCCTCCCCCCAAGAAACAGAAGACCTCTCAAGAGCTTGCCGGTTTCAATGATAAGGATTTTGACGCTCTTGGTTGGATTGAGCAGCACATTCTCCCCAGACCTTTATTTCTACTGATGATGCGTCTATGGAGCATCACTTTCAGTATATGGCGTGGAGCTGTGTTCGGATGGCTAGTCTTCATGCCGCTATTGCTCGGGAGTTCAAGAAAGCTCCCCTTGGGGCGACCAGCTCCCGACTTGAGAAGGCACGGTCTGAGCTTGATAAGATTAGTCAACTGAAGGCTGCCAGGATTACTGAGCTGGAGGCCTCTTTGGAGGAAGAGAAACTAGGGCCACCGCGGCTGTGGCGGCGGCGAAGACATCTGAGGAGATGGCGAGGGTGGCGACGGAGAACTATACTAAGCTGTATGCCGAGCTTGTGGAGACGAAGGAGAAGTTGCAGTCTGCTCGGGATGATTTTTACGAGCTGGAAGATAATGTGGCCAAGGGTATGGATGCTATGTTTGTGAATTTGAGGGATCAGGTCCGGGTTCTTGCTCCCGACCTGGATCTGAGTTTATTCAGTACGGAAAACATTGTTGTGGAGGGAAAGATTGTTCCTGCTCCTGCCGAGGATGAGGTTCCGGTGTCCGATCACAAGGCTCCGGTGTCCGACCCCGAGGTTCCGGTTGTGAACCCGACTTCACCTTTGGCTGAGGATAGGTCTGGTGTGGAGGTTTCAAACCGGGATGACGTTGCCGTCGATGCAGTCCCGATATCTATGTTTCAGCCTGCTGTCGATGTGGAGTCCGGAAAGGGCCTCGATCCTCTGTAATCTTGTACTTCTTGGTGTTTTGCCCGATCTGTGGGCTCTTTTGTTTTTGGATGGTTTCTGTCGAACGCTTTGGACACCTTTTGTTTTATTTAGCTACTTGTAGTAACTTTATTATGTGGTGTTTTTTGTTCGCGCTTGACTTTTTGTTTCCGCTTTTGCGCTTTTTAGTCGTTTTCGGATAACAACTTTTTAGCTAGCGTTTTGACTTCTTGTTTTCGCTTTTGTGCTTTTTAGTTGTTTTCGATTAACAACTTTTTAGCTAGCGTTTTGACTTCTTGTTTTCGCTTTTGTGCTTTTTAGTTGTTTTCGATTAACAACTTTTTAGCTAGCGTTTTGACTTCTTATTTTCGCTTTTGTGCTTTTTAGTTGTTTTCGATTAACAACTTTTTAGCTAGCGTTTTGACTTCTTGTTTCCGCTTTCGTGCTTTTTAGTTGTTTTCGATTAACAACTTTTTAGCTAGCGTTTTGACTTCTTGTTTCCGCTTTCGTGCTTTTTAGTTGTTTTCGATTAACAACTTTTTAGCTAGCGTTTTGACTTCTTGTTTCCGCTTTCGTGCTTTTTAGTTGTTTTTCGGATAACAACTTTTTAGCTAGCGTTTTGAAACTTCCTTCGATTTCGTTCTTTTCGCTTGTACTTTTTAGTTGCTTTTTGTAAAGCAACTTTTTAGTAAGCATTTTTCGAAATCCTGGTTCTTGCCGTTTTGAGGCTTCTTTCTTGGGCCGAGCTTTTTCTCGGACATCGGGTGCTCGAGTACCTCCTTTTTGTTAGGTCCGACTTTGTCGTTGGTCGGTTCTTCTGAGTTATTTCTGTAATCTCTTTTTATTTGGCTTTTTGAGCCATTTTAGAGTTACTTTATAACTTTTCCCTTTGCCGGGTCCGACTTCGTCGTTTGGTCGGCCTTTTTAAGTTATTTTTGTAACCTCTTTTTATTTGGCTTTTCGAGCCATTTCAGAGTTACTTTATAACTTCTCACATTAATTTGAACCTCGTCGCTTTATCTTTGCCGACCTTGTATGGTCTCTTGGCAAATGATTTTTTGCGTTTTGCCGAGCATAAATTAATGCGCCTTGGTGGGGTACTTTCTAGGATTTGCTTCATCATGAGGAAGAGAAATAGAGAAATTTGATTAGTGAAAAAAGAAAGAATATTTACAAAGTGTTTACCCTTTAGGTCGGGTATCCTACTTAACCGGGTGTCTCATTAAAAAACCCTTGTAGGGAAAAAGAGTACACCTCGGGTTAAGTTTTTCTAGCTGTAGTACCGTCTTAGATTACAGGCGTGCCAGGTCCTGGGCAGCTCATTGCCTTCTAGGTCGGATATTTTGTAGTAGCCTGTCCCTAAGACTTCTGTTACCTTGTAGGGCCCTTTCCAATTTGCGGCTAGCTTTCCTTCTCCTGACTTTTGTGTTCCGATGTCATTTCGGATTAGAATCAGGTCGTGAATGGAGAAGCTTCGCTTTATTACCTTTTGATTGTATCTGAGGGCCGTTCGCCGTTTTAAGGCTTCTTCTTGAATTCGGGCTCTTTCTCGGACCTCGGGGAGGAGGTCGAGTTCTTCCCTTTGTGCCTGTGGGTTGCCTTCTTCGTTGTAGAAGATGACTCTGGGCGACCCTTCATCTATTTCGATAGGAATCATTCCCTCCATCCCGTAAGCTAGCCGGAATGGGGATTCTCCCGTTGTAGAGTGCGGGGTTGTCCGATATGCCCATAGTACCTGGGGGAGTTCGTCGGCCCACGCCCCTTTGGCCTCTTGGAGTCTTCGTTTTAACCCGGCCAAGATGACTTTATTTGCAGCCTCTGCTTGTCCATTGGCTTGTGGGTGCTCGACCGATGTGAATTGCTGTTTGATTTTTAATTCGGCCACCAAGTTCTGAAAACATGTGTCTGTGAACTGTGTTCCATTGTCTGTTGTGATGGAGTAGGGGACTCCGAACCTCGTGACGATGTTTTTGTATAGGAATTTACGGCTTTTCTGAGCCGTAATAGTGGCTAAGGGTTCGGCTTCGATCCACTTTGTGAAGTAGTCGACCCCTACTATGAGGTATTTGACTTGCCCCGGTCCTTGTGGAAACGGGCCGAGTAGGTCGAGTCCCCATTTTGCGAAGGGCCATGGCGCAGCGATGCTGATAAGGTCTTCGGGCGGTGCCTTGTGAAAATTGGCGTGTTTTTGGCAGGGGGGGCATATTTTCACAAACTCTGTTGCGTCTCTTTGCAAGGTCGGCCAGTAGAACCCGGCCCTAACTACTTTCTTTGATAGTGCCCGAGCTCCGAGATGGTTCCCACACATGCCTTCGTGGACTTCTTCGAGGACGCCCTTTGTTTCTGAGGTCGGAACGCACCTAAGGAGGGGGTTTGAGAATCCTCTTCTGTATAATACGTCGTGAATTAGCGTATAATTCTGGGCGTCCTTTGTAAGCCTTTTAGCTTCTTTTCTTTCTATGGGGAGAGTTCCTGACTTCAGGTAGTTGAGTATGGGGGTCATCCATCCTTGCTGTTGGTTGGATATATTTAACGTTTCTTCCTCTCTTAGCACGGAGGGAGATTGTAGGGTTTCTTGGAGAAGACTTCTGTTGTTGCCTCCGGGCTTGGTGCTAGCAAGCTTTGAGAGGGCGTCTGCCCGGGCATTTTGTTCCCGAGGTATGTGCTGGATTTGTATTTCTGGGAAGTGGCGTAATTGTGCCTGTGCTTGGTCCAGGTATTTTTTCATAGTTGGGTCTTTGGCCTGGTAACTTCCATTTACTTGTGATGTGATGACCTGGGAGTCGCTGAAGATCGTGATTTTCTGGGCTCCGACCTCTTTGGCTAGCTTTAGACCAGCTAGTAGGGCCTCGTATTCAGCTTGGTTGTTTGAAGCCTGGAACTCGAATTTTAGGGATAGTTCTATCCGCGTTCCTTGGTCGCTTTCGAGTATGACCCCGGCTCCGCTTCCCGTTTTGTTTGAGGACCCGTCGACATATAGGTTCCATGAGAGTGGGGTTCCCGGGGTCTCAGTATATTCTGCGATGAAGTCGGCTAGATATTGAGATTTTATGGCAGTCCGGGCTTCATAGTGGAGGTCGAACTCGGACAGTTCCACCGCCCATTGTAGGATTCGTCCTGCCATGTCTGTTTTTTGTAGGATGTGTCTCATGGGTTGGTTCGTCCGGACTTTGATGGTGTGGGCTTGAAAGTAGGGACGGAGCCTCCGAGCCGTGAATACTAGGGCGTAGGCGAATTTCTCTATTTTCTGATAGTTTAATTCGGCCCCTTGTAGTGCCTTGCTTACGAAGTATATGGGGTGTTGTCCTTGGTCATTTTCTCGTATTAATGCTGAAGCAACTGCCTGATGTCCGACCGAGAGGTATAGCACGAGCTTTTCCCCTTTTAGAGGTCGGGTTAGGATTGGTGGCTGCCCGAGGAATTCCTTGAATTCTTGAAAGGCTTTTTCGCACTCCGGGGTCCATGAGAAGGGTTTCCCCTTCTTTAGGAGTGAGTAGAGAGGCAGTGACTTTATTGCTGATCCTGCCAAGAATCTTGATAGGGCGGCTAGCCTTCCATTCAGTTGTTGTACTTCTTTGACACACGTCGGGCTCTTCATTTTGAGTATCGCTTGGCATTTGTCCGGGTTTGCTTCGATGCCTCTTTGAGTCAGCATGAAGCCTAAGAACTTTCCGGCTTCTGCGGCGAAGGTGCACTTGGTCGGGTTAAGTCTCATGTTGTGTTTCCTGAGGGTGCCGAAGACACTTGTGAGGTCGGGAACCAAGTTTCTGTCTTCTTGTGTCTTTACCAGCATATCGTCGACGTACACTTCTAGCTGTAGCCCGATGTGCTCTGAGAATACTTTGTTCATTAGCCTCTGGTAGGTTGCCCCGGCGTTCTTCAGCCCGAAGGGCATTACTACGTAGCAGTAGTTTGCCCTTGGGGTTATGAACGAGGTCTTTTCTTGGTCGGGTCCGTACATCGGGATTTGATTGTATCCCGAGTACGCATCCATGAAGGAGAGATATCTGTAGCCTGAGGCTGCGTCGACTAAGGCGTCAATGTTTGGTAGTGGATATGGGTCTTTGGGGCAGGCTTTGTTGAGATCCGTGTAATCGACGCACATCCTCCATTTTCCGTTGGGCTTTTTTACCAGGACCACGTTTGCGGGCCATAGGGGATATTTTACTTCCCTAATGAATCCTGCATCTAGCAGTGCTTGTACCTGTTCTTCTATTGCTTGCATGCGCTCGGGTCCGAGCTTCCGGCGTCTCTGTTGGACGGGTCTGGATCCCGGGTATACTGATAGCTTATGGCACATCAGGTCGGGACTTATGCCTGGCATGTCGGAGGCCTTCCAGGCGAAGAGGTCGGAGTTCTCCCTTAAGAGGGTTATGAGTTCCTCCTTTAGGCCTGCTTCGAGGTTTGCTCCAATGTTTGTTACTTTTTCAGGTGTGTTCCCGATTTGGATCCTTTCGGTTTCTCCCTCTGGTTGTGGCCGAAGGTCTTCTTGGGTTTGAACTCGCCCGAGTTCTATTGTGTTGACCTCTTTCCCTTTTAGGCTTAGACTTTCGTTGTAGCATCGCCGTGCTAATTTTTGGTCGCCTTTTAGGGTGGCGATTCCCTTTGCGGTAGGGAACTTCATACAGAGGTGTGGGGTTGAGACCACAGCTGCCAGTCTGTTTAGGGTTGGTCGCCCAATGAGGGCATTGTATGCTGAGGTAACGTCGACTATAATGTAGTCGATGCTTAACGTTTTAGATTGCTCGCCTCTTCCGAAGGTAGTGTGTAGCGAGATGTATCCTAAGGGGTGGATCGGGGTGTCCCCTAGCCCAAATAGGTCGGAGGGATAGGCCTTTAGCTCTTTTTCTTCAAGTCCGAGCTTGTCGAAGGCCGCTTTGAACAGGATATCTGCTGAGCTTCCTTGGTCAATCAGGGTTCGATGTAAATATTGAATAACATCAAAAACTTCTGACGACTTATTCTGAAAGATCCTTTGATTTCTTTTCCACCAAATATTCTAAATAATAGCAAAAAAAATTTATCAACCATTTCTTCTGATGATCATTTCTCATTGTTATCCTTGTCCAACTCTTAAAATGTTCTTTTATCATACCTGATGGGATATTCCTTAAATGACCACCATCATAAGCCCAAGAACACCACACCTACTGGTGGACGAAATTGTGATCACTGTTCTTTGATCTGATTCATTGTAATTGGATTTATTCAATAATTGTCCTTATTTGAAGTCACAACTCCGTTCAACTAACCAGCAAGTGTACTGGGTCGTCCAAGTAATAACCTTACGTGAGTAAGGGTCGAATCCACAGAGATTGTTGGTATGAAGCAAGCTATGGTCACATTGTAAATCTCAGTCAGGAGGATAAAATTGATTGATGGTTATTGGAATAAATAATAAATAAAAAGGAATAATAAAAGGGATAGAAATGCTTATGTAGATTCATTGGTAGGAATTTCAGATAAGCGGAATGGAGATGCTGTAGAGCTCTAGGACGCCTGCTCTCCTATTCCTTCTACCCAATCCTTCTTACTCCTTTCCATGGCAAGCTTTGTATAGGGGTTCACTATCAGCTGTGGCTACTTTCATTCCTCTCGGGGAAATAACCTGTGCGGCTGTCACTCGCACAGCTAACCAGTCTGGAGGCATCACCCATGGTTGATAGCTACATCCCATCCTCGCAGTGAAAGCTAATGCACGCACTCTGTCACAGTACGGCCAATCACCGGTTGGTTCCCGCTCCTACTGTAATAGAATCCCTCTTTTGCGTTTGTCACTAACGCCCAGCAGGTTAAAGTTTGAAGCACGTCACAGTCATTCATGAACGGAATCCTACTCGGAATACCACAGACAAGGTGAGACTTTCCGGATTCCCAAGATCCTACTCGGAACACCACAGACAAGGTTGGACTTTCCGGATCCAGATAAATGCCGCCATCCATCTAGCTTATACCACGAAGATTCTGTTGGGGAATCTAAGAGATACACATTCAAGCTTGTGGTGCATGTAGAACGTAAGTGGTTGTCAATCACGCGCGTTCATGAGTGAGAATGTTAATGAGAGTTATTAGCTCATCACACTCATCATGTTCTTGAGTACGAATGAATATCTTGGAATAAGAATAAGATAGAGAATTGAATAAAAGAAAATAGAACTTCATTAATCTTTGAGGTACAGCAGAGCTCCACACCCTTAATCTATGGTGTGTAGAAACTCCACTGTTGAAAATACATAAGCAAGAGGTCCAGGCATGGCCGAATGGCCAGCCCCCTAAACGTGATCACAGGATAGAAAATACAATCCAGGATGTCTAATACAATAGTAAAAGGTCCTATATATACTAGACTAGCTACTAGGGTTTACATGAGTAAGTAATTGATGCATAAATCCACTTCCGGGGCCCACTTGGTGTGTGTTTGGGCTGAGCTTGATCAATCCACGTGTAGAGGCATTTCTTGGCGTCAAACTTCAGGTTATGACGTGTTTTGGGCGTTTAACTCCGGATCATGACGTTTTTCTGGCGTTTTACTCCAGACAGCAGCATGAACTTGGCGTTTAACGCCAAGTTACGTCGTCATTCTTCGAATAAAGCATGGACTATTATATATTGCTGGAAAGCCCTGGATGTCTACTTTCCAACGCCGTTGAGAGCGCGCCATTTGGAGTTCTGTAGCTCCAGAAAATCCATTTCGAGTGCAGGGAGGTCAGAATCCAACAGCATCAGCAGTCCTTTTGTCAGCCTTTTTCAGAGTTTAGCTCAAATCCCTCAATTTCAGTCAGAATTTACCTGAAATCACAGAAAAACACACAAACTCATAGTAAAGTCCAGAAATGTGAATTTAACATAAAAACTAATGAAAACATCCCTAAAAGTAGCTTAAACTTACTAAAAACTATATAAAAACTATGCCAAAAAGCGTATAAATTATCCGCTCATCACAACACCAAACTTAAATTGTTGCTTGTCCCCAAGCAACTGAAAATCAACTAGGATAAAAAGAAGAGAATATACTATAAAGTCCAAAATATCAATGAATATTAATTTTAATTACATGAGCGGGACTTGTAGCTTTTTGCTCCTGAACAGCTTTGGCATCTCACTTTTTCCTTTGTAGTTTAGAGGTATTGGCGTCTCTGGGGGAATTTAGAATTTGGGATAGTGTTATTGACTTTCTTAGTTTGAGCATGTTGATTCTTGAACACAGCTACTTATGAGTCTTGGCTGTGGCCCTAAGCATTTTGTCTTCCAGTATTACCACCGGATACATAAATGCCACAGACACATAACTGGGTGAACCTTTTCAGATTGTGACTTAGCTTTGCTAAAGTCTCCAGTTAGTGGTGTCCAGAGCTCTTAAGCACACTCTTTTGCTTTGGATCACGACTTTAACCACTCAGTCTCAAGCTTTTCACTTGGACCTTCATGACACAAGCACATGGTTAGGGACAGCTTGATTTAGCTGCTTAGGCCCGGATTTAATTTCCTTGGGCCCTCCTACCCATTGATGCTCAAAGCCTTGGATCCTTGCTTTGGAATTTTCGCCTCTCTTTTTTTTTTTTTTTTTTTCACTGCTTTTTCTTGCTTCAAGAATCAATTTCATGATATTTTTCAGATCATCAATAACATTTCTCTTTGTTCCTCATTCTTTCAAGAACCAACAATTTTAAACACTCATAAACAACAAGATCAAAAGACATATGCACTGTTCAATCATTCATTCAGAAGACAAAAATTATTGCCACCACATCAATATAATTAAATTAAATTCACTAATAATTTCGAAAATTATGTACTTCTTGTTCTTTTGATTTAAAACATTTTTCTTTTAAGAGAGGTGAAGGACTAATGGATTTTATTTCATAGCTTTAAGGCATGGTTTACATACTAATGATCATGAAGTAGAGACACAAAAACATAAATAAACATAGCATTAAAAACCGAAAACAGAAAGAACTAAAGAACAAGGAATGAATCCACCTTAGTGGCGTCTTCTTCTTGAAGGACCAATGATGTTCTTCAACTCTTCTATGTCCCTTCCTTGCCTTTGTTGCTCCTCCCTCATTGCTCTTTGATCTTCTCTTATTTCTTGGAGAGTGAGGGCGTGTTCATGGTGTTCCACCCTTAATTGTTCAACATTATGGCTCAAATCCTCTAAGGAGGTGTTGAGTTGCTCCCAATAGTTGTTAGGAGGAAAGTGCATTCCTTGAGGCATTTGTTGATGATGCACTTCCTCATGTTCTTCTTGGAGGCCGTGAGGAGCTTCCCTTGTTTGCTCCATTTTTTTCTTGGTAATGGGCTTGTCTTCTTCAATGGAGACATCTCCATCTATGATAACTCCAGCTGAGTAACATAGATGGCATATAAGGTGGGGGAAGGCTAGCCGTGCCATGTATGAAGGCTTGTCAGCTATTTTGTAGAGTTCATTGGAGATGACTTCATGAACCTCTACTTCTTCACCAATCATGATGCTATGAACCATGATGGCCCGATCCACAGTAACTTCAGATCGGTTGCTTGTGGGGATGATGGATCTTTGAATGAACTCCAACCATCCTCTAGCTACAGGCTCGAGGTCCAGTCTTCTTAGTTGGACTGGCTTGCCTTTGGAGTCTACTCTCCATTGGGCGCCTTCCACACATATGTCCATAAGGACTTGGTCCAACCTTTGGTTAAAGTTGACCCTTCTTGTGTAGGGGCGTTCATCACCTTGCATCATGGGTAAGTGAAACGCCAACCTCACATTTTCCGGACTAAAATCCAAGTATTTCCCCCTAACCATTGTGAGATAATTCTTTGGGCTTGGGTTCATACTTTGGTCATGGTTTCTAGTGATCCATGCATTGGCATAGAACTCTTGAACCATGAGAATTCCGACTTGTTGCATGGGGTTGGCTAAGACTTCCCAACCTCTTTTTTGAATTTCATGTCGGATCTCCGGATACTCATTCTTTTTGAGCTTGAAAGGGACCTCAGGGATCACTTTCTTCTTTGCCACAACATCATAGAAGTGGTCTTGGTGGCTTTTGGAGATGAATCTCTCCTTCTCCCATGACTCGGAAGTGGAAGCTTTTGCTTTCCCTTTCCCTTTTCCTGAGGAAATTCCGGTCTTGGGTGCCATTGATGGTGAATGAAAATCAAAAAGCTTAGGCTTTTTACCACACCAAACTTAAAATTTGCTTGTCCCCAAGCAAAAAAGAAAAGAAGAGTAGAAGAAGAAGAAGAAAAGATGGTAGAGAGGGAGAATAGAGGGTTCGGCTATGTGGGAGAATGTGGGTTTGTGTTGTGTGAAAATGTAAAAGAAAAGAAGGGTATTTATAGGGAGGGGGGAGGTATAGGTTCGGCCATTTTGGGTGGGAAAGGGTGGGAAATTGAATTTGAATTTGATGGAGGTAGGTGGGGTTTATGGGGAAGAGGAGGTTGATGTGAATGGTGAATGGGGTAATTGGGAAGAGGAGTTGAGGTGATTGATGAAGGTTTTTGGGAAGGGTGACATTGGGAATGAGATTTGGATTGGGAGAGTGTGAATAGGATTAAAAGAAAAGGTAGGTGGGGATCCTGTGGGGTCCACAGATCCTGAGGTGGGGATCCTGTGGGGTCCACAGATTCTAAGGTGAAAAGAAATACCATTCCTTCACCCTATAGGCATGTAACATGCCTTCATGCATCATTCTGGCGTTCAAACGCCCATTGGTGCATGTTCTGGGCGTTAAACGCCCATGTTATGCATGTTTCTGGCGTTGAACGCCAGTTTCATGCTTGTTTCTGGCGTTCAGCGCCAGATTGTCCTCTGTGTGCGCATTCTGGCGTTAAACGCCAGGATGTAGCTTGTTTTGGGCGTTCAGCGCCAGAAAGATGCTCTGTTCTGGCGTTGAACGCCGGCCAGATGCACCTTCTGGGCGTTGAACGCCAGCCCGTGCGTCCTCCAGGGTGAAAATTTTTTCTTCTGTTTTTGACTCTGTTTTTAATTTTTTTGATTTTTTTCGTGGCTCCTCATGATCATGTACCTAGTTCAACACAAAAATAACACCAAAACAAAATAAAATAAAATTAGATAAATAAAATTGGGTTGCCTCCCAACAAGCGCTTCTTTAATGTCAATAGCTTGACAGTGGCTCTCATGGAGCCACAAGGTGATCAGGTCAACTTAAGTGTGGTATTCCCAACACCAAACTTAGAGTTTGGATATGGGGTTTGGACACCAAACTTAGAGTTTGGTTGTGGCCTCACAACACCAAACTTAGAGTTTGACTGTGTGGGCTCTTCTTGACTCTGAACTGAGAGAAGCTCTTCATGCTTACTCTCTTTTGTCACAGAGGGATGGCCATGTGCCTGAAACACAAGGTAGTCCCCATTCAATTGAAGGACTAACTCACCTCTGTTGACATCTATCACAGCTCCTGCTGTGGCTAGGAAAGGTCTTCCTAGGATGATGCATTCATCATCTTCCTTCCTAGTGTCTAGGATTGTGAAATCAGTAGGGATGTAAAGGCCTTCAACCCTTACTAGCACGTCCTCTACTATTCCATAAGCTTGTCTTATGGATTTATCTGCCAATTGTAATGAGAACAAGGCAGGTTGTACCTCAATGATTCCCAGCTTCTCCATTACAGAGAGTGGCATAAGATTTATCCCTGACCCAAGATCACATAGAGCTTTTTCAAAGCTCATGGTGCCAATGGTGCAAGGTATTAAGAACTTGCCAGGATCTTGTTTCTTTTGAGGTAGAGTCCTCTGAATCCAAGTGTCCAGTTCACTAATGAGCAAGGGAGGTTCACTTTCCCAAGTCTCATTACCAAATAACTTGGCATTCAGCTTCATGATAGCTCCTAAATATAGAGCAGCTTGCTCTCCAGTCACATCTTCATCCTCTTCAGAGGATGAATATTTTTCAGAGCTCATGAATGGCAGAAGGAGATTTAAAGGAATCTCTATGGTCTCTAAATGAGCCTCAGATTCCTCAGGATCCTTAACAGGAAACTCCTTCTTGTTTGAGGAACGTCCCAGGAGGTCTTCCTCACTAGGATTTTCGTCCTCCTCCTCCTTGGTGCATTCGGCCACTTTGATTAAATCAATGGCCTTGCACTCTCCTTTTGGATTTTCTTCTGTATTACTTGGGAGAGTACTGGGAGGAGTGTCAATGACTTTCTTACTCAGCTGGCCCACTTGTGCCTCCAAATTTCTAATGGAGGATCTTGTTTTATTCATGAAACTGAAGGTGGCCTTTGACAGATCAGAGACAATATTAGCTAAATTAGAATTATTTTATTCAGAATTCTCTGTCTGTTGCTGAGAAGATGATGGATATGGCTTACTATTATTCAGCCTATTGCGTCCACCATTGTTAAAACCTTGTTGAGGTTTTTGTTGATCCTTCCAGGAGAAATTTGGATGATTTCTCCATGATGAGTTATAGGTGTTTCCATAAGGTTCACCTAAGTAATTAACTTCTGCCATGGCAGAGTTTTCAGGATCATAAGCTTCTTCAGAAGCTGCCTCTCTAGTACTGTTGGATGCATGTTGCAATCCATTCAGATTTTGAGAGATCATGTTGACCTGTTGAGTCAACACTTTGTTCTGAGCCAATATGGCATTCAGAGCATCAATTTCAAGAACTCCTTTCTTCTGAGGTACCCCATTATTCACGGAATTCCTCTCAGATGTATACATGAACTGGTTATTTGCAACCATGTCAATGAGTTCTTGAGCCTCTTCAGGCGTTTTCTTCAGGTGAATAGATCCACCTGCAGAATGGTCCAATGACATTTTCGAAAATTCAGAGAGACCATAATAGAATATATCTAATATGGTCCATTCTGAAAACATGTCAGATGGACATCTCTTGGTCAGCTGCTTGTATCTTTCCCAAGCTTCATAGAGGGATTCACCATCTTTTTGTTTGAAGGTTTGAACATCCACTCTCAGCTTGCTCAGCTTTTGAGGAGGAAAGAACTTATCTAAGAATGCAGTGACAAGCTTATCCCATGAGTCCAGGCTATCCTTGGGTTGGGAATCCAACCACACTCTAGCTCTGTCTCTTACAGCAAAAGGGAAAAGCAAGAGTCTGTAGACTTCAGGATTAACTCCATTTGTCTTTACAGTGTCACAGATCTGCAAGAACTCAGTTAAAAACTGGTAAGGATCTTCAGATGGAAGTCCATAAAACTTGCAGTTTTGTTGCATTAAAGCAACTAATTGAGGCTTAAGCTCAAAGTTATTGGCTCCAATGGCAGGAATGGAGATGCTCCTTCCATCAAACTTGGATGTTGGCTTTGTGAAGTCACCAAGCATTCTCCTTGCATTATTATTATTATTTTCGGCCATCACCTCTTGTGCTAATGTTTCTGAAAGGTTGTTTCTGGATTGTTGTAATTTAGCTTCTTTTAATTTTCTCTTCAGAGTCCTTTCAGGTTCTGGATCAATTTCAACAAGAGTGCCTTTATCCTTGTTCCTGCTCATATGAAAGAGAAGAAAACAAGAAAAGAAAAAGGAATCCTCTATGTCACAGTATAGAGATTCCTTTATGTTAGTAGAAGAAGAAAGGGGTAGGAGAAGAGGGGTAGACAAAGAATGTAATGTAATGGAAGAAACACAACTGTGAGGATGGCAGAGATGTGAGATGAAGAGAGGTGAAGAGAAGTGTTAGTAATTAAATAATTAAATAGAAGAAGAAAAGAGGAGGGAGATTTCGAAATTAATTTTGAAAAAGAGGTTAGTGTTTTTCGAAAATATTAAAATTAAAACATGAAGCAATTAATTAATTAAAAAGAATTTTTGAAAAAGGAGGGAGATATTTTCGAAAATAGAAGAGGGAAAAGTAGTTAAGTGGTTTTGAAAAAGATAAGAAACAAACACAAAGTTAGTTAGTTGATTGAAAAAGATTTGAAATCAAAATTGAAAAAGATAAGAAGATAAGAGGTTAGATAAGATATTTTAAAATCAAATTTTGAAAAAGATAAAATTTTTGAAAAAGATAAAATAAAAAGATAAAAAGATTTTTAAGAAAAAGATATTTTGAAAAAGATTTAATTTTTTTAAAATTACTTAACTAACAAGAAACTACAAGATAAGATTCTAGAACTTAAAGATTGAACCTTTCTTAACAAGAAAGTAACAAACTTCAAATTTTTGAACCAATCACATTAATTGTTAGCTAATTTTCGAAAATATCAAATAAAGATAAGAAAAAGATTTTGAAAATAATTTGAAAAAGATTTTTGAGATTTTCGAAAAACAATAAAAAATGAAAAAGATATGATTTTTTGAAAAAGATTTTGAAAAGATAAGATTTTTAAAATTGAAATTTTGACTTGACTTGTAAGAAACAACTAATTTTGAAAATTTTTGACCAAGTCAACCCAAAATTTCGAAATTTTGGAGGGAAATAAGGAAAAGATATTTTTGATTTTTGAATTTTTAATTATGAAAGAGAAAAACAACAAAAATATTTAATGCATGAAATTTTTAGATCAAAACAATGAATGCATGCAAGAATGCTATGAATGTCAAGATGAACACCAAGAACACTTTGAAGATCATGATGAACATCAAGAACATAATTTTGAAAAATTTTTGATGCAAAGAAAACATGCAAGACACCAAACTTAGAAATCTTTAATGTATGGAAAATATGAATGCAAAACTGCACAAGAAAAACAAGAAAAGACACAAAACAAGAAATCATCAAGATCAAACAAGAAGACTTGTCAAGAACAACTTGAAGATCATGAAGAACACTATGAATGCATGGGATTTTCGAAAATTGCAAGAAAAAATTTTAAAATCATGCAATTGACACCAAACTTAAAAATTGACTCAAGACTCAAACAAGAAACACAAAATATCTTTGATTTTTTTGATTTTCTAATTTTTTTTATTTTTATTAATTTTTTTCGAAAATAAAGTTTAAAAACACGAAAAATAAAAAGAAAAATTTTGAAAAAGATTTTTGAAAAGAAAATTACCTAATCTGAGCAACAAGATGAACCGTCAGTTGTCCATACTCGAACAATCCCCGGCAACGGCGCCAAAAACTTGGTGGACGAAATTGTGATCACTGTTCTTTGATCTGATTCATTGTAATTGGATTTATTCAATAATTGTCCTTATTTGAAGTCACAACTCCGTTCAACTAACCAGCAAGTGTACTGGGTCGTCCAAGTAATAACCTTACGTGAGTAAGGGTCGAATCCACAGAGATTGTTGGTATGAAGCAAGCTATGGTCACCTTGTAAATCTCAGTCAGGAGGATAAAATTGATTGATGGTTATTGGAATAAATAATAAAATAAAAGGAATAATAAAAGGGATAGAAATGCTTATGTAGATTCATTGGTAGGAATTTCAGATAAGCGGAATGGAGATGCTGTAGAGCTCTAGGACGCCTGCTCTCCTATTCCTTCTACCCAATCCTTCTTACTCCTTTCCATGGCAAGCTTTGTATAGGGGTTCACTATCAGCTGTGGCTACTTTCATTCCTCTCGGGGAAATAACCTGTGCGGCTGTCACTCGCACAGCTAACCAGTCTGGAGGCATCACCCATGGTTGATAGCTACATCCCATCCTCGCAGTGAAAGCTAATGCACGCACTCTGTCACAGTACGGCCAATCACCGGTTGGTTCCCGCTCCTACTGGAATAGAATCCCTCTTTTGCGTTTGTCACTAACGCCCAGCAGGTTAAAGTTTGAAGCACGTCACAGTCATTCATGAACGGAATCCTACTCGGAATACCACAGACAAGGTGAGACTTTCCGGATTCCCAAGATCCTACTCGGAACACCACAGACAAGGTTGGACTTTCCGAATCCAGATAAATGCCGCCATCCATCTAGCTTATACCACGAAGATTCTGTTGGGGAATCTAAGAGATACACATTCAAGCTTGTGGTGCATGTAGAACGTAAGTGGTTGTCAATCACGCGCGTTCATGAGTGAGAATGTTAATGAGAGTTATTAGCTCATCACACTCATCATGTTCTTGAGTACGAATGAATATCTTGGAATAAGAATAAGATAGAGAATTGAATAAAAGAAAATAGAACTTCATTAATCTTTGAGGTACAGCAGAGCTCCACACCCTTAATCTATGGTGTGCAGAAACTCCACTGTTGAAAATACATAAGCAAGAGGTCCAGGCATGGCCGAATGGCCAGCCCCCTAAACGTGATCACAGGATAGAAAATACAATCCAGGATGTCTAATACAATAGTAAAAGGTCCTATATATACTAGACTAGCTACTAGGGTTTACATGAGTAAGTAATTGATGCATAAATCCACTTCCGGGGCCCACTTGGTGTGTGTTTGGGCTGAGCTTGATCAATCCACGTGTAGAGGCATTTCTTGGCGTCAAACTTCAGGTTATGACGTGTTTTGGGCGTTTAACTCCGGATCATGACGTTTTTCTGGCGTTTTACTCCAGACAGCAGCATGAACTTGGCGTTTAACGCCAAGTTACGTCGTCATTCTTCGAATAAAGCATGGACTATTATATATTGCTGGAAAGCCCTGGATGTCTACTTTCCAACGCCGTTGAGAGCGCGCCATTTGGAGTTCTGTAGCTCCAGAAAATCCATTTCGAGTGCAGGGAGGTCAGAATCCAACAGCATCAGCAGTCCTTTTGTCAGCCTTTTTCAGAGTTTAGCTCAAATCCCTCAATTTCAGTCAGAATTTACCTGAAATCACAGAAAAACACACAAACTCATAGTAAAGTCCAGAAATGTGAATTTAACATAAAAACTAATGAAAACATCCCTAAAAGTAGCTTAAACTTACTAAAAACTATATAAAAACTATGCCAAAAAGCGTATAAATTATCCGCTCATCACCTACCAAAAAAACTCACAAGCAACAAACAAATGGTATACACTTTCTATGTCCTTACCACACAACACACACAAATTATTACTAACTTCAACTACACTAAACTCACTCAGCCTGTTTTTAGTATTAACACTACAAGAAAACAGCTCTATTGCCACACTTTTGAGCTACCGCCACACATCTGAAAGGGTGACGTATGCAAGCGTGGTGGTTTTTCTATCGCCACGCTTTTGGTGACCAATCACCACGCTTTTTTTGCCACACTTTTAACAAATGGCCACACTTAAAAGCGTGCCCGTATGTGCGAGATATGGTCACACTTTAAAACGTGGCCATATGTGAAATATGGCCACGCTTTCAATGCGTGGTTATAGAGCGAGATACAGCCACGCTTTTGAATTATGGCGATAGCCAGTGATACGGCCACGCTTTGAAAGCATGGCGATAGCCTTGTAGAATTTTAAAAAAATCCTTTTTCTTATTTTTACCTTTACCACTGCAAAATATAAATTTTCAGTCGTTTTTTATTACCAAACCTATAAATATAGTATGCAATTTTTATTACAAGACAAATCAAACAATAATTAGTTATAACTTTTGCTATAATTGTTTTATACATTAGAAAACTAATACTCAAATACAAAATAAATTTCAAGTTCAAATTCCAAACTAAAAACTAAAGAAAAATACAGAAACAATACAACTTAAATCCTAAGTCTTTTACTGTTCCTCCTTCCTCTAGCCCTCTTAAACTTCCTTCCCTTATTTCATACATAATTATTTCTGGAACATTTGTGAACTTTTTTATGTGCAAAAGATGGCAAAAACAGATACAAAGTTGATAAATTATTTTGAAGATTCACTTTCCATTCTAGGCAACACTAGCTTTATTTTCTTTTAGCCTATTACTCAAAGTCGCAAACCAAAACATGTGTTATCTTGTAAAAAAATTTAAAAGAAGATTAAGAATAAAAGAAAAGGAAACAAGCATTATTACCAGAAGTCCTCCTCCAACAAGGAAAGCCAATCTGATTTCTTTTGATCGAAAAACATGCCAATAAAAAGTATAAGGAAGAACCATTATGACAATAAAGCATTAAAGAAACTATCAACTAAAAAATTCACTTGGCATTCTTCGGTAACAGCTAATATAGGACTCTGGTTTTCATTAACTACATTCTGCATGAAGTTTAACGAGGTAGGATGCCAAAGCCTGAATTCTAGCAACTAGAAGTGAACATATACAAAATTTAATAGATTTTCAATTATTCCTTTGCCTCCACAAGCAAATACCAGGTCACTTACTATTACTTATGTCCAAGGAAACTGTTACGGCCTGGCCCAGGCCACTCGCGGGTCAACCCGACCCACTGATGACCCGACCCGAACGGTCGGGCACATACAACCCACTACGCGACCCGGACACGCGTCCCTGACAGCTCTCCACAGCAACTGTGAGGAAGCTTCGAGGAAGATGGGCCTATCCTTGCAGGGCCCACCTCTGACACGGTATAAATGGGGAAGGACCTGCCCTTCCCCTAAGGTACGTCACACTCTCCATCTAACATATCCCTGCCTGCACACTAGCTGACTAGAGCGTCGGAGTGTCTTTGCATGTGGCACCACCTCTTCCTTCCACAACGAGAGCCCGGCTACCCGGCAGATCCGAACCCAGCACGATCACGATTGAGGCGTCCTCACCCTCTCAACAACCATCCGAATTGTCTGGTAACCGACCACAGTACATTGGCACCGTCTGTGGGGACCCGCCTAAATGGACGTTGTGCCGGGCCCCGGAGACCAAGGCCGAGGAGCCGTAGCAGAGGGAACGGCCTCCGTCGCCTCATTAAGAGGACGGTGAAGGTCCCCCCGACAACACACTGAACCACACACAAGGACGCGACCCTTCGGGGGAACGGGTGGCGACAGCGCCATAATAATGCAGGAGCTACGCCACAAGGTCCAAAACCTAGAACGGCAACTGGCCGACCAGGAGCGCGACCGACGAACCACCGACCCCACCTACACCCCATCTCATGAAAGTCAAGAGAGAGACTCCCACCAAAGCCGTCTGCAACGCGCCTCCGCATGCCGAATGGAAGCGGAAAGCACCCGCGAAGAGTCACCCATCCCGAGAAAATGAAATGATACAATCATCTACTCCCGAGGCAAGAAAACGCGCCGCACGGGCCGAGATCACGAAGATGCGGAAGAAAGGTAAGAGAGGACACGACAACCCGTGATAATGGGCGCCACCCCATTCCACCGATCCATCCTCGAAGTCCGGTTGCCGAAGCACTTCGACAAACCAACGGACATGAGGTACGATGGAACTCAAGACCCTCTGGAGCACCTCACGGCCTTCGAAGCAAGGATGAATCTGGAGGGAGTAAGGGACGAGGTGAGGTGCCGAGCCTTCCTGGTAACCCTAGCAGGACCTGCGATCAGATGGTTTAACGGCCTCCCGCAAGGGTCAATCTATGGGTTTTCGGACATCAGCCGTGCCTTCCTGGCCCAGTTCACAACACGAATAGCAAAGGCAAAGCACCCGATCAACCTTCTGGGGATAACCCAGAGACAAGGAGAGCTGACCAGAAAATACCTGGATCGGTTCAATGACGAATGCTTGGAAATCGACGGCCTAACCGATTTGGTGGCCAGCCTTTGCCTGACGAACGGCCTCCTCAACGAGAACTTTCGAAAACACCTTACCACAAAACCAGTTTGGACGATGCACGAGATCCAAACGGTGGCCAAGGAGTATATAAACGACGAGGAAGTCAGCCAAGTCGTGGCTGCCAATAAACGGCAGTCCGGCTACAGCCAACCTAGGCAACAAGTTAGCGGAGAAAGACTAAAAGAACAAGCCAGGGAAGGAGCGCCAAGCAAAACACCCAGGCCATTCCCCCGGGTCGGGAAATTCACCAACTACACTCCGCTCACTCTTCTCATCATGGAAGTTTATCAGCAAATAGCCGAGAAAGGAATTTTGCCGAAGCTCCGACCACTCAAGGACCGTACAGGAGGAAACAAGAACTTCTATTGTGACTATCACAAGGGCTATGGTTACCAAACACAAGACTGCTTTGACCTGAAGGATGCACTAGAACAAGCGATAAGGGAGGGTAAGCTAACAGAATTCTCCCATCTTATCAGGGAGCCGAGGAGGTGCCATCGCGACCAAGACGAAGAAGGCAAAACCCGTTCGGCAAAGCGGCGACAAGAGACAGAAGACAGAGATCACGGCTTCACCGTGGTAAACGTGGTGACGGCCAAAAACACCGCGCCAAGGTCACGATCGGCGCATAAAAAAGATGCCAAGGTCTTGGCGGTCTCCTCCTCGTTGATGCGAAACTCTAAGAAGCCCCCCTCCATTTCCTTCGGCCCGGAGGACCAATGGTCTGACGACGCCTCTGAAAACCCACCCATGGTCATCACGGCCAGAGTGGGAACCGGTCTCGTCAAGCGAATCCTTGTCGACACGGGGGCAGACTCGAACATCATGTTCCGCAACGTATTTGATGCACTGGTACTAAGGGACGCCGACCTGACGACTCACCAGCACGGGGTCATTGGATTGGGCGACTGATGAGCGGATAATTTATACGCTTTTTGGCATTGTTTTTAAGTAGTTTTTAGTATGATCTAGCTACTTTTAGGGATGTTTTCATTATTTTTTATGTTAAATTCACATTTTTGGACTTCACTATGAGTTTGTGTGTTTTTCTGTGATTTCAGGTAATTTCTGGCTGAAATTGAGGGACTTGAGCAAAACTCTGAAAAAGGCTGACAAAAGGACTGCTGATGCTGTTGGAATCTGACCTCCCTGCACTCGAAATGGATTTTCTGGAGCTACAGAACTCCAAATGGCGCGCTCTCAACGGCATTGGAAAGTAGACATCCAGAGCTTTCCAGAAATATATAATAGTCCATACTTTATTTGGAAATTGACGACGTAAATTGCGTTGAACGCCAAGTACACGCTGCTGTCTGGAGTTAAACGCCAGAAACACGTCATGATCCGGAGTTGAACGCCCAAAACACGTCATGATCCGGAGTTGAACGCCCAAAACACATTATAACTTGGAGTTCAACTCCAAGAGAAGCCTCAGCTCATGGATAGATCAAGCTCAGCCCAAGCATACACCAAGTGGGCCCCGGAAGTGGATTTATGCATCAATTACTTACTCATGTAAACCCTAGTAGCTAGTCTAGTATAAATAGGATAATTTACTATTGTATTAGACATCTTTTGACAGTTTAATCTTTTGACTGTTTAGTCTTTGATCACTCGGTCTTTTGATCATTCAGGGGGCTGGCCATTCGGCCATGCCTGAACCTTTCACTTATGTATTTTCAACGGTGGAATTTCTGCACACCATAGATTAAGGGTGTGGAGCTCTGCTGTACCTCAAGTTTCAATACAATTACTATTACTTTCTATTCAATTCTCTTTTATTCTTATTCCAAGATATACGCTGCACAACACTTTGAGGAATGTGATAATCCGTGACACTCATCATCATTCTCACCTATGAACGCGCGTGATTGACAACCACCTCCGTTCTACCTTAGGCCGGGCGCATATCTCTTAGATTCCCCAACAGAATCTTCGTGGTATAAGCTAGAATTGATGGCGGCATTCATGAGAATCCGGAAGGTCTAAACCTTGTCTGTGGTATTTCGAGTAGGATTCCGGGATTGAATGGCTGTGACAAGCTTTAAACTCCTAAAGGCTGGGCGTTAGTGACAGACACAAAAGAATCACGGGATTCTATTCCAACCTGATTGAGAACCGACAGATGATTAGCCGTGCTGTGACAGAGCATAGGACCATTTTCACTGAGAGGATGGGATGTAGCCATTGACAACGGTGATGCCCTACATAAAGCTTGCCATGGAAAGGAGTAAGAAGGATTGGATGAAAGCAATAAGAAAGTAGAGATTCGAAAGGATTCCAGCATCTCCGCACGCCTATCTGAAATTCCCACTATTGATTTACATAAGTATTTCTATCCCTTTTTATTTTCTATTTACTATTAATTTTCGAAACCCATAACCATTTAATCTGCCTAACTGAGATTTACAAGGTGACCATAGCTTGCTTCATACCAACAATCTCTGTGGGATCGACCCTTACTCACGTAAGGTATTACTTGGATGACCCAGTACACTTGCTGGTTAAGTTGAACGGAGTTGTGTCCACACATAGTTGAAAAAGCAATGAATTTTACAAAATACAATAACAAAGGAATCACAATTTCGTCCACCAAGTTTTTGGCACCGTTGCCGGGGATTGTTCGAGTTTGGACAACTGATGGTTCATCTTGTTGCTCAGATTAGGTAATTTTCTTTTCAAAAACTTTTTCAAAATTTTTCTTTTCTTTTTCGTTTTTCCAAAAATATTTACGAAAAAAAATTAATAAAAATCCAAAAAAATCATAAAATCATAAAAACCAAAAAATATTTTGTGTTTCTTGTTTGAGTACTGAGTCAATTTTTAAGTTTGGTGTCAATTGCATGCTTTAAAAATTTTCTTGCAATTTTTTCGAAAATTTCATGCATTCATAGTGTTCTTCATGATCTTCAAGTTGTTCTTGGTAAGTCCTCTTGTTTGATCTTGATGTTTTCTTGTTTTGTGTTGTTTGTTGTTTTTCATATGCATTTTTTGTTTGTTAGAGTCCATGCGTTAAAGATTTCTAAGTTTGGCGTTGTTCCGGGGGTTACCTGAAACGTGTAGCTCGGTCGTCTGGAGATGCCCGAGGTGGGGGTCAGGGACCCGAGCTTGAAGTGTTTGTACCTGCAATGACACTCCGATGCTTAAGTTAGCATGGGTCCAAGCAGATATGTGTAGAATGTGGAATGTGTTTCATACCTGGGTGCTCCAGTGTATTTATAGTAGTTGCCTGTGATCTTCCCTGGATAAGATATTCTTATCTTATCTTATCTTTCGGGAGTTTTATCCCTATCTTTGTGGAACCGCCTTTGCTAGGCCTTTTCGGCCTTTAGGTTTTGGGCTGCGTTCCTTTTGATGGGCCTTCCTTGCTTTGTTGTCCGAGGTCCGACCTCTAGGCGTGGGCCTTAGGACGAGGTCGGACCTTTCATAGATTGACCGAGTTGGGGGAGCTCGGTCAGGGTATGAACAGTGCCCCTGCCCGAGTTCGTCCTTTTTGGGAGGTCGAGCTCGGGCATAGTTGTTTTTCAAAATTCAAAAATGGCCGTTCCTGCATTTATTGCATTTTACCGTTTCTCCTTGATTTCCGTTCGGGCTCTGTGAAGGCATTATTTATTTGCTCCCTTCCTTTTTCTTCGTTTATTCTGTTCCTTCCTGTTTTTCTAAGTTTTCGCCATCTCTTTTTCGAGCACTGCTTCTTCTTTCTCTTTGTTCTTCTTCCCCGAATCTTTCCGTGCGTCTTTCCGGGGTTTCCTCTGTGCCGCCGTTTTCGTTCTCCTTGCTTCGGAGCTCGTCGTCTTCTTTCTTTTTTCCAGGTTTGTTCCCGTCTCTTTTCTTTGTGTACATATGCTTTCTGTTCTTTGCTCTTGTTTGTTTCTTTTTCTTTATGCCTGGGTTGCCCCGAAAAGAGGCGCCGCCATTGCCTTGTTTGTATATGGGGGGGGTTCTTTTTGTTTTTCTGGTACTTTGCTCCGGGTTGCCGTATTTTCTTTTGTTTCTTGCTTGGTTGAACGGGTTTTCGCTGTCTGCTTTATGTGATTTTGCTTGCTGTTGTACTTCTTCTTTGTAGGTAAGAGTTTCATGTCTCGAAAGGTTCTTCAAGCGATGTCGACCAAGATTCCAAGTGGTCTTGGTTGGGTAGACCCTCTTCCCCTAAAAGTCCCTTCTGTGGTAGATTCTGAGTATTTGGCTAGGTTCCGTAGGCACTGTAGCGTATGTGAGAATAGAGAGTCTGAGAGGGATTATGAATTAGTAGCCCCGGAATCCGAGGAGAGAGTGTGCTTCCCGCCTTTAGATAGTTCCGAGAAGCTCTTCTTTTATGCTTATGACTGTTTTCTCTCTAAGCTGGGTGTCCGACTTCCTTTTACCGACCTGGAGTCCGAGGTGTTGTGGTCATGTAACCTTGCCCCTACGCAGCTCCATCCAAATTCTTGGGCGTTTTTAAAGCTGTTTCAACTTTTGTGTCAGTTTTTGGGCGTCGCTCCCTCTATTTCTCTTTTTCCTATTTGTTTGTGTTGACGAAGCCGGGGTCGGGTGGGGGGAAGGTGTCTTGGGTTTCTTTTAGGGCTAACCAGGGAAGGAAGTTTTGTACCCTTTATGATGAGTCCTTTCATGATTTCAAGAACTTTTATTTCAAGGTCCGGGCTACTGGAGACGTCCGACCTTTCTTTCTGGATGAGAGTGGGGAGCCTTCTTTTCCTCTTTGTTGGCAGGAGAATGTAGTGTCTGCTAAGTATACTTTTGAGAGTCTAGATGAGGTTGAGCAGGCTTTTGTGGGTGTGGTGAGCAGTTTATGGGGTCGGGCACCTCACTTGGATACGAAGAAAATGTTGGGGGATCCAAGCCTTCTCCGTTCCGAGTTAGGTAGTTTCCCGACCTCTCCGAGATTCTTCTTTTTCAATATTGTTGTTTTGCTTGTTTTTGGTTGAATTTCTGTTGTGGTAATCCTTTTCTTTATATTTCTGCAGAGATGTCTTCTCAGGCGGATTCCATGAAGTTCCTTCGTCGGACGAAGAAGTCTGTGGCCGCTCGAAATATCGAGGCTGAGGCTTCTGCTCGATCTTCTCCGCAGAAGACTACCGTGGGTGTTCAGACTTGGTCGAAGACTATTCCGACTCCCCAGTTCCGAGCTATAAATCAAGACCCTCCGACCACCGGGCCTGCTACCTCTTCTCCTCCCCCGTTCTCGGGTCCTCCTCCCCAGAAGCAGAAGACCTCTCAAGAGCTTGCGGGTTTTAACGATAAGGATTTCGATGCTCTTGGTTGGATTGAACAGCATATTCTCCCTCAGACTTTTATCTCTACTGATGACGTGTCTATGGAGCATCATTTTCAGTATATGGCGCGGAGTTGTGTTCGGATGGCCAGTCTTCATGCTGCTATTGCCCGGGAGTTCAAGAAATCCCCCATTGGCGCGACCAGCTCCCGACTTGAGAAGGCTCAGTCCGAGTTTGAGAAGATTAGTGAGCTGAAGGCTGCTAGGATTACAGAGCTGGAGGCCTCTTTGGAGAAGGAGAAAGCTAAAGCTACCGCGGCTGTGGCGGCAGCGAAAGCGTCCGAGGAGATGGCGAAGGCGGCGACGGAGAATTATACTCGGATATATGCCGAGCTTGTGGAGACAAGGGAGAAGTTGCAATCTGCTCAGGATGATTTTTACGAGCTGGAGGGCCATGTGGCTAAGGGTATGGATGCTATGTTCGAGAATTTGAAGGCTCAGGTCCGGGTTCTTGCTCCTGACCTGGATCTGAGCTTATTTAGTACGGATAACGTTGTTGTGGAGGGAAAAATTGTTCCTGCTCCCAGTGAGGATGAGGTTCCGGTGTCCGATCCCAAGGTTCCGGTGTCCGACCTTAAGGTTCCGGTTGCGGACCCGACATCACCCTTGGTCGGGGATGGATCTGGCGTGGAGGTTTCAAGCCGGGATGACGGTGCCGTTGATGCAGTCCCGATTTCTATGTTTCCTCCGCAGTCTTCTGTTGACGTGGAGTCCGGAAAGGACCTTGATCCTCTGTAATCTTTTATTTTTGGTTTTTTGCCCGGCCTGTGGGCTCTTTTGCTTTTGGATGGTTTCTGTGAACGCTTTTGATACCTTTTTGCTTTTAGCTACTTGTAGTAACTTTTTAGCTTTATTATGCGGTGTTTTATTCGCGTTTTGACTTTTGTTCCGCTTTTATGCTTTTTTTAGTTGTTTTTTGGATAACAACTTTTTTAGCTAGCGCTTTGAAACTTTGCTTTGCTTCTTCCTTTGATTTCGTTTTTTCGCTTGTACTTTTTAGTTGTATAGCAACTTTTTAGTAAGCGTTTTCGAAATCTTGGCTTTGCCTCTTCCTTTGATTTCATTTTTTCGCTTGTACTTTTTAGTTGTATAGCAACTTTTTAGTAAGCGTTTTCGAAATCTTGGCTTTGCGTCTTCCTTTGATTTCGTTTTTTCGCTTGTACTTTTTAGTTGTATAGCAACTTTTTAGTAAGCGTTTTCGAAATCTTGGCTTTGCCTCTTCCTTTGATTTCGTTTTTTCGCTTGTACTTTTTAGTTGTATAGCAACTTTTTAGTAAGCGTTTTCGAAATCTTTGGCTTTTGCCGCTTTAAGGCTTCTTTCTTGGATCCGGGTTTTTCCTCGGACTTCGGGTATTCGAGTACCTCCCTTTGTTGGGTCCGACCTTGTCGTTGGTCGGCCTTTTAAGTTATTTTTGTAATCTCTTTTTATTTGGCTTTTTTGAACCTTTTCAGAGTTACTTTATAACTTCTCACATTAATTTGAACCTCGTCGCTTTATCTTTGCCGACCTTGTGCGGTCTTTTTGGCAAATGATTTTTTGCGTTTTGTCGAGCATAAATTAATGCGCCTTGGCGGGGTACTTTTTCAGGATTTGTTTCATCATGAGGAAGAACAAAAGAAAATAGAAAGATTTGATTAGTATTTAAAAAAGAAAGAATTTTTACAGAGTGTTTACCCTTGACTAGGTCGGGTGCCTTACTTGACCGGGTGTCTCATTAAAAAACCCCTGTAGGGAAAAAGAGTACACCTCGGGTCAAATTTTTCTAGCTGTAGTACCGTCTTAGATTACAGGCGTGCCAGGCCCTGGGCAGCTCATTGCCTTCTAGGTCGGATATCTTGTAGTAGCCTGTTCCTAAGACTTCTGTTACTTTGTAGGGTCCTTTCCAGTTTGCGGCTAGCTTTCCTTCTCCCGACTTTTGTGTTCCGATGTCATTTCGGATTAGAATTAGGTCGTGAGTGGAGAAGCTTCGTTTTATTACCTTCTGATTGTATCTGAGGGCCGTTCGCCGTTTTAAGGCTTCTTCTCGGATCCGGGCCCTTTCTCGGACCTCGGGGAGGAGGTCGAGTTCTTCCTTTTGCGTCTGCGGGTTACCTTCTTCGTTGTAGAAGATGACTCTGGGTGACCCTTCATCTATTTCGACAGGAATCATTGCCTCCATCCCATAAGCTAGTCGGAATGGCGATTCTCCCGTTGTAGAGTGTGGAGTTGTCCGATATGCCCATAGCACCTGGGGGAGCTCTTCGGCCCATGCCCCTTTGGGCTCTTGGAGTCTTCGTTTTAACCCGGCCAAGATGACTTTATTTGCAGCCTCTGCTTGTCCATTGGCTTGTGGATGCTCAACTGAGGTGAATTGCTGTTTGATTTTTAGTTCGGCCACCAAGTTCTGAAAACTTGTGTCCGTGAACTGTGTTCCATTGTCTGTTGTGATGGAGTAGGGGACTCCGAACCTTGTGACAATATTTTTGTATAGGAATTTGCGACTTTTCTGAGCCGTAATGGTGGCTAAGGGTTCAGCTTCGATCCATTTTGTGAAGTAGTCGACCCCTACTATGACGTATTTGACTTGCCCCGGTCCTTGGGGAAACGGGCCGAGTAGGTCAAGTCCCCATTTTGCGAAGGGCCATGGTGCGGTGATGCTGATAAGGTCTTCGGGTGGTGCCTTGTGAAAATTGGCGTGTTTTTGGCAGGGGGGGGCATATTTTCACAAATTCCGTTGCGTCTTTTTGCAAGGTCGGCCAGTAGAATCCGGCTCGGACTACTTTCTTGGATAATGCCCGAGCTCCGAGATGGTTCCCACACATGCCTCCGTGGACTTCTTCGAGGACGCTCTTTGTTTCTGAGGTCGGGACGCACCTAAGGAGGGGGTTTGAGAATCCTCTTCTGTATAATACATCGTGAATTAGTGTATAATTCTGGGCGTCTTTCGTGAGCCTTTTAGCTTCCTTTCTTTCGGTGGGGAGAGTTCCCGACTTCAGGTAGTTGAGTATGGGGGTCATCCATCCTTGCTGTTGATTGGATATATTTAGCGTTTCTTCCTCTCTTACCACGGAGGGAGATTGTAAGGTTTCTTGGAGGAGACTTCTGTTGTTACCTCCGGGCTTGGTGCTGGCGAGTTTTGAGAGGGCGTCTGCCCGGGCGTTTTGTTCCCGAGGTATGTGCTGGATTTGTATTTCTGAAAAGTGGCGTAATTGTGCCTGTGTTTGGTCCAGGTATTTTTTCATAGTTGGATCTTTGGCCAGGTAGCTTCCATTCACTTGTGACGTGACGACCTGGGAGTCGCTGAAGATCGTGATTCTCTGGGCTCCGACCTCTTCGGCTAGCTTTAGACCTGCCAGTAGGGCCTCGTATTCGGCTTGGTTGTTCGAAGCCTGGAACTCGAATTTTAGGGATAGTTCTATCCGCGTTCCTTGGTCGCTTTCGAGTATAACCCCGGCTCCGCTTCCTGTTTTGTTTGAGGACCCGTCGACATACAGGTTCCATGAGAGTGGGGTTCCAGGGGTCTCAGTGTATTCTGTGATGAAGTCGGCTAGATACTGAGATTTTATGGCAGTTCGGGCCTCATAGTGGAGGTCGAACTCGGACAGTTCTACCGCCCATTGTAGTATTCGTCCTGCTAGGTCCGTTTTTTGCAGGATGTGTCTCATGGGTTGGTTTGTCCGGACTTTGATGGTGTGGGCTTGAAAGTAGGGACGGAGCCTCCGAGCTGTGAACACTAGGGCGTAGGCGAATTTTTCTATCTTCTGATAGTTTAATTCGGCCCCTTGTAGTGCCTTGCTTACAAAGTATATAGGGTGTTGTCCTTGATCATTTTCGCGTATTAACGCTGAGGCGATTGCTCGATTTCCAACCGAGAGGTATAGTACGAGTTCTTCTCCTTTTAGAGGTCGGGTTAGGATTGGTGGCTGCCCGAGGAATTCCTTGAATTCTTGAAAGGCTTTTTCACACTCCGGGGTCCATGAGAAGGGTTTCCCTTTCTTTAGGAGTGAGTAGAGAGGTAGTGACTTTATTGCTGATCCTGCCAAGAATCTTGATAGGGCGGCTAGCCTTCCATTCAGTTGTTGTACTTCTTTGACACACGTCGGGCTCTTCATATTGAGTATCGCTTGGCATTTGTCCGGGTTCGCTTCGATGCCCCTTTGAGTCAGCATGAAGCCCAAGAACTTTCCGGCTTCTGCGGCGAAGGTGCACTTTGTCGGGTTAAGTCTCATGTTGTGTTTTCTGAGGGTGCCGAAGACGCTTGTGAGGTCGGTCAGCAAGTTTCTGTCTTCTTGTGTCTTTACTAGCATGTCGTCGACGTACACCTCTAGCTGTAGTCCGATGTGCTCTGAGAACACTTTGTTCATTAGCCTCTGGTAGGTTGCCCCTGCGTTCTTCAGTCCGAAGGGCATTACTACGTAGCAGTAGTTTGCCCTTGGGGTTATGAACGAGTCTTTTCTTGGTCGGGTCCGTACATCGGGATTTGATTGTACCCTGAGTATGCGTCCATGAAGGAGAGATATCTGTAGCCTGAGGCTGCGTCTACTAAGGCGTCGATGTTTGGTAGTGGATATGGGTCTTTGGGGCAGGCTTTGTTGAGGTTTGTGTAATCGACGCACATCCTCCATTTTCCGTTGGGCTTTTTTACCAGGACCACGTTTGCGAGCCATAGGGGGTACTTTACTTCCCTAATGAACCCTGCATCTAGTAATGCTTGTACTTGTTCTTCTATTGCTTGCATGCGCTCGGGTCCGAGCTTCCGACGTCTTTGTTGGACAGGTCGGGACCCTGGGTAAACTGATAGTTTATGGCACCTCAGGTCGGGGCTTATGCCTGGCATGTCGGAGGCTTTCCAAGCGAAGAGGTCGGAATTCTCCTTTAAGAGGTTTATGAGTTCCTCTTTTAGGCCCGTTCTGAGGTTCGCTCCTATGTTTGTTATTTTTTCAGGTGTGTTCCCTATCTGGACTTTTTCGGTCTCTCCCTCTGGTTGTGGCCAAAGATCTTCTCGGGCTTGAACTCGTCCGAGTTCTATTGTGTTGACCTCTTTCCCTTTTAGGCTCAGGCTTTCGTTGTAGCATCGCCGCGCTAATTTTTGGTCGCCTTTTAGGGTAGCGATTCCCTTTGCGGTAGGGAATTTCATACAGAGGTGTGGGGTCGAGACTATGGCCGCCAGTCTGTTTAGGGTTGGTCGCCCAATGAGGGCATTGTATGCTGAAGTGACGTCGACTATAATGTAGTCGATGCTTAACGTTTTGGATTGCTCGCCTCTTCCAAAGGTAGTGTGTAGCGAGATGTATCCTAAGGGATGGATCGGGGTGTCCCCTAGCCCAAATAAGTCGGTGGGGTAGGCCTTTAGCTCTTTCTCTTCAAGTCCGAGCTTGTCGAAGGCCGCTTTGAACAGGATGTCTGCTGAGCTTCCCTGGTCAATCAGGGTTCGATGTAAGTTGGCGTTTGCTAGGATAATGGTGATTACCATTGGATCGTCGTGCCCGGGTATTATCCCTTGAGCATCTTCTCGGGTAAATGAGATAGTAGGTAACTCGGGCAGGGGGCTGTCTTCTCGGACGTGATAGACTTCTTTGAGGTGTCTTTTTCGCGAGGATCTGGATGTTCCTCCGCCTGCAAAACCTCCATTTATCATGTGAACGTGTCTTTCAGGGGTTCGCAGGGTTGGTTCGGCCCGACCTTCATTGTCTCCCCGTCTTCTCTTCCTGGCCTCTTCTCCTTTCTCTGCTATGTATCTGTCGAGTTTTCCTTCTCTGGCCAGCTTTTCTATAACATTTTTTAGGTCATAGCAGTCGTTAGTAGAATGACCGTAGAGCTTGTGATATTCACAGTATTCGGACCGATCTCTTCCCGCTCTCTTGTGTTTTAGTGGTCGGGGCGGTGGGATCTTTTCGGTGTGGCATACTTCTCTGTAGACGTCTACCAGGGAGACTCGGAGGGGGGTGTAGTTGTGGTACTTCCGTGGCTTGTCCGAGTTGGGTTCTTCTTTCTTCTTCTGTTCCCGATCTCGATCTCGGAGTGGGTAGGTTGATTCCTTCCTAGAAGAGTCTCTTAACTGGGAGGTTTCCTCCATGTTGATGTATTTTTCTGCTCGCTCCTGTACCTCGTATAGGGAGGTCGGGTATCGTTTGGATAGGGATTGGCTAAACGGTCCTTCTTTTAGGCCGTTTGCTAGTCCCATGATGGCTGCTTCGGTGGGCAGGCGTTGTATGTCCAGGCAGGCTTTGTTGAATCGCTCCATGTATTCTCGGAGAGTTTCTTGGTTACCTTGCTTGATCCCGAGTAGACTGGGGGCATGTTTTGTCTTGTCCTTTTGAATAGAGAACCTTGTTAGGAATTTTTTGGTTAGGTCTTCGAAGCTGGTGATCGATCTTGGTGGCAGGTTGTCAAACCACTTCATGGCTGACTTGGTGAGAGTGGTGGGGAAGGCTTTGCACCGAATTGCGTCGGAGGCGTCGACTAGGTACATTCTGCTTCTGAAGTTGCTGAGGTGGTGACTTGGATCGGTGGTGCCGTCGTAGAGATCCATATCGGGTGGTTTGAAGTTTCGCGGTACCTTCTCCTTCATGATCTCTCGCGTGAAGGGATCATGGTTGCCTTCGGGGGTGGTGCCGCGCTCTGTCCGGTTTTTCAGGTTGGCCTCTACTTTCCGTAGTTTTTCTTCTAATTCTCTGCGTTTACGAGCTTCTCTTCTCAGCTCTTGTTCAGTTTCTTTTTGCTTCTTTATGTCCTCTTCGAGTTGTTTCAGTCGGTTTTGTTGTGCCCGGACTGCTTCTAGAATTTCCGAGCTCTTTTCTTTTTCGGGATTTTGTGGATCCTTGTTTGGGAGTGATGTCTTTGGGCGATTCTGTTTGTTGCCTCCTGGAGTGCGTGGTGATAGAGGGCTGTCCGGTCGTTCTCCGGTGTCAACTTCCTCCTCTTGTTCTGATGCAGCGTGGTCATTGTTGAGTGGGTCGTCCGCCATGGTAAAGGGATGACTTCCAGGTCCCCGGCAACGGCGCCAATGTTCCGGGGGTTACCTGAAACGTGTAGCTCGGTCGTCTGGAGATGCCCGAGGTGGGGGTCAGGGACCCGAGCTTGAAGTGTTGGCGGTTGTTGGTTGTACCTGCAATGACACTCCGATGCTTAAGTTAGCATGGGTCCAAGCAGATATGTGTAGAATGTGGAATGTGTTTCATACCTGGGTGCTCCAGTGTATTTATAGTAGTTGGCTGTGATCTTCCCTGGATAAGATATTCTTATCTTATCTTATCTTTCGGGAGTTTTATCCCTATCTTTGTGGAACCGCCTTTGCTAGGCCTTTTCGGCCTTTAGGTTTTGGGCTGCGTTCCTTTTGATGGGCCTTCCTTGCTTTGTTGTCCGAGGTCCGACCTCTAGGCGTGGGCCTTAGGACGAGGTCGGACCTTTCATAGATTGACCGAGTTGGGGGAGCTCGGTCAGGGTATAAACAGGTGTCTTGCATATTTTCTTTGCATCAAAAAATTTTTTTCAAAATTATGTTCTTGATGTTCATCATGATCTTCAAAGTGTTCTTGGTGTTCATCTTGACATTCATAGTGTTCTTGCATGCATTAAGTGTTTGATCCAAAATTTTCATGTTTTGGGTCATGTTTGTGTTTTTCTCTCTCGTAATTAAAATTCAAAAATAAAAAATATAGCTTTTCCTTATTTGTCTCCAAATTTTCAAAATTTTGGGTTGACTTGGTCAAAAATTTTCAAAATTAGATGTTTCTTACAAGTCAAGTCAAATTTTCAATTTTAAAAATCTTATCTTTTCAAAATCTTTTTCAAAAATCATATCTTTTTCATTTTTTTTCTATTTTTCGAAAATTTCAAAAATCTTTTTCAAAATATTTTCAAAATCTTTTTCTTATCTTTATATCATATTTTCAAAAATTCACTAATAATTAATGTGATTGATTCAAAAATTTGAAGTTTGTTACTTTCTTGTTAAGAAAGGTTCAATCTTTAAGTTCTAGAATCTTATCTTGTAGTTTCTTCTTAGTGAAGTAAGTAATTTCAAATTTTTAAAATTAAATCTTTTTTATCTCTTATCTTATCTTTTTTCAAAAGATTTTATCTTTCTCAAAATTTGATTTCAAAATATCTTATCTAACTTCTTATCTTCTTATCTTTTTAAAATTTGACTTCAAATCTTTTTCAATCAACTAACTAACTTTTTGTTTGTTTTCTATCTTTTTCAAAACCACCTAACTACTTTTCCCTCTCTAATTTTCGAAAATATCTCACCCCTTTTTCAAAAATTCTTTTTAATTAACTAATTGTTTCATGTTTTAATTTTAATTACATCTTATCTCTAATTTTCGAAATCACTAACCTTTTTTTCAAAATTATTTTCGAAATTCTCCCTCTCTTTTCTTATTCTATTTAATTATTTAATTACTAACACTTCTCTTCACCTCTCTCCATCTAAATATCTGAATCCCCTCTTCTACATTCTTCTCCCCTTTCTTCTACTAACATAAAGGAATCTCTATACTGTGACATAGAGGATTCCTCTTTCTTGTCTTGTTTTCTTCTTTTTCATATGAGCAGGAACAAAGATAAAGGCACTCTTGTTGAAATTGATCCAGAACCTAAAAGGACACTGAAGAGGAAATTAAGAGAAGCTAAGTTACAACAATCCAGAAACAACCTTTCAGAAATTTTCGAACAAGAGAAGGAGATGGCAGCCGAAAATAATAATAATGCAAGGAGAATGCTTGGTGACTTCACAAAGCCAACGTCCAAATTTGATGGAAGAAGCATCTCCATTCCTGCCATTGGAGCCAACAACTTTGAGCTGAAACCTCAGCTAGTTGCTTTAATGCAACAAAACTGCAAGTTTTATGGACTTCCATCTGAAGATCCTTATCAATTTTTAACTGAGTTCTTGCAGATCTGTGAGACTGTAAAGACGAATAGAGTTGATCCTGAAGTCTACAGACTCATGCTTTTCCCTTTTGTTGTAAGAAACAGAGCTAGAATATGGTTGGATTCACAACCTAAGGATAGCCTGGACTCCTGGGATAAGCTGGTTACAGCCTCCTTGGATAAATTCTTTTCTCCTCAAAAGCTGAGCAAGCTGAGAGTGGATGTTCAAACCTTCAAACAAAAAGATGGTGAATCCCTCTATGAAGCTTGGGAAAGATACAAGCAGCTGACCAAAAGATGTCCATCTGACATGTTTTCAGAATGGACCATATTAGATATATTCTATTATGGTCTATCTAAATTTTCGAAAATGTCATTGGACCATTCTGCAGGTGGATCTATTCACCTAAAGAAAACGTCTGAAGAGGCTCAAGAACTCATTGATATGGTTGCAAACAACCAATTCATGTACACTTCTGAGAGGAATTCCGTGAATAATGGGATACCTCAGAAGAAAGGAGTTCTTGAAATTGATGCTCTGAATGCCATATTAGCCCAGAACAAAGTGTTGACTCAACAGGTCAACATGATCTCTCAAAATCTGAATGGATGGCAACATGCATCCAACAGTACTAAAGAGGTAGCTTCTGAAAAAGCTTATGATCCTGAGAACCCTGCCATGGCAGAGGTTAATTACATGGGTGAATCTTATGGAAACACCTATAACTCATCATGGAGAAATTATCCAAATTTCTCATGGAAGGATCAACAAAAGCCTCAACAAGGCTTTAACAATGGTGGACGCAATAGGCTGAGCAATAGCAAGCCTTTTCCATCATCTTCTCAGCAACAGACAAAGAATTCTGAACAAAACACTTCTAATTTAGCCAATCTAGTCTCTGATCTGTCAAAGGCCACTTTCAGTTTCATGAGTGAAACAAGATCCTCCATCAGAAATCTGGAGGCACAAGTGGGCCAGCTGAGTAAGAAAGTCATTGAAACTTCTCCCAGTATTCTCCCAAGCAATACAGAAGAGAATCCAAAAGGAGAGTGCAAGGCCATTGATATAATCAACATGGCCGAATGCACAAGGGAGGAGGAGGACGAAAATCCTAATGAGGAAGACCTCCTGGGACGTCCCTCAAGCAAGAAGGAGTTTCCTATTAAGGATCCAAAGGAATCTGAGGCTCATATAGAGACCATAGAGATTCCATTAAATCTCCTTCTGCCATTCATGAGCTCTGAAGACTATTCTTCCTCTGAAGAGGATGAAGATGTGACTGGAGAGCAAGTTGCTCAACATTTAGGAGCTATCATGAAGCTGAATGCCAAGTTGTTTGGTAATGAGACTTGGGAAAGTGAACCTCCCTTGCTCATTAATGAACTAGATACCTGGATTCAGCAAACTCTACCTCAAAAGAAATAAGATCCTGGCAAGTTTTTGATACCTTGTACCATAGGCACCATGACCTTTGCAAAAGCTCTGTGTGATCTGGGGTCAGGGATAAATCTTATGCCACTCTCTATAATGGAGAAGCTGGGGATCATTGAGGTACAACCTGCCTTGTTCTTATTACAATTGGCAGACAAGTCATTGAGACAAGCTTATGGAATAGTGGAGGACGTGTTAGTAAAGGTTGAAGGCCTTTACATCCCTGCTGATTTCATAATCTTAGACACTAGGAAGGAAGAGGATGAATGCATCATCCTTGGAAGACCTTTCCTAGCCACAGCAGGAGCTGTGATAGATGTCAACAGAGGTGAATTAGTCCTTCAATTGAATGGGGACTACCTTGTGTTTAAGGCACATGGCCATCCCTCTGTGACAAAACAGAGTAAGCATGAAGAGCTTCTCTCAGTTCAGAGTCAAAAAGAGCCCCCACAGTCAAACTCTAAGTTTGGTGTTGGGAGGCCACAACCAAACTCTAAGTTTGGTGTTAAGACCCCATATCCAAACTCTAAGTTTGGTGTTGGGACTATACAACATTGACCTGATCACCTTGTGGCTCCATGAGAGCCACTGTCAAGCTATTGACATTAAAAAAGCGCTTGTTGGGAGGCAACCCAATTTTATTTATCTAATTTTTTTGTTTATTTTATTTTATTGTTATTTTGTGTTTTATTAGGTACATGATCATGAGGAGTCATGAAAAAGAATATAAAAATTAAAAACAGAATCAAAAAAACAGCAGAAGAAAAATCACACCCTGGAGGAAGCACAGGCTGGCGTTCAACGCCAGTAAGGAGCATCTGGCTGGCGTTCAACGCCAGAACAGAGCATGAATCTGGCGCTGAACGCCAGAAACAAGCAACATTCTGGCGCTGAACGCCAGGAATGTGCCTAGAAGAAAAGCTGGCACTGAACGCCAGTAACAAGCATGAAACTGGTGTTCAACGCCAGAAACATGCTTTACATGGGCGTTGAACGCCCAGAACGTGCACCACTCGGCGTTTAAACGCCAGAATGGTGTGCAAAGGCATTTTACATGCCTATTTTGTGCAGGAATGGAATTCCTTGACACCTCAGGATCTGTGGACCCCACAGGATCACCTCAGGATCTGTGGACCCCACAGGATCCCCACCTACTATATTCCCACCTTACCTCCTAATCCTATTTTGCTCTTCCCCATGTCACACTTCCCAAAAACCCTTCACCAATCACCTCAATCTCTCTTCCCAATTACTTATTCACCACTCACATCCATCCACTCTTCCCCATAAACCCCACCTACCTTCAAAATTCAAAAACGTTTACCCACCCAATCCCGCCCTAAATGGCCGAACCTACCCTCTCCCCTCTCCCTATATATACCCTTCCATTCTACTTCATTTTCACACAACACTACCCCCTCTACTATACCTTGGCCGAATCCATCTGCCCTCACTCTCCTCCATTTTCTTCTTCTTCTTCTTCTTCTCTTCTTTCTTCTCTTGCTCGAGGGCGAGCAATATTTTAAGTTTGGTGTGGTAAAAGCATAAGCTTTTTGTTTTTCCATTACCATCAATGGCACCTAAGGCCGGAGAATCCTCTAGAAAAGGAAAAGGGAAGACAAAAGCTTCCACCTCCGAGTCATGGGAGATGGAAAGATTCATCTCCAAGAGCCATCAAGACCACTTCTATGATGTTGTGGCAAAGAAGAAGGTGATCCCTGAGGTCCCTTTCAAGCTCAAGAAAAATGAGTATCCGGAGATCCGACATGAAATCCGAAGAAGAGGTTGGGAAGTCCTAACCAACCCCATGCAACAAGTCGGAATCTTAATGGTTCAAGAGTTCTATGCCAATGCATGGATCACTAGGAACCATGATCAAAGTATGAACCCGAGTCCAAAGAATTATCTCACAATGGTTCGGGGGAAATACTTAGATTTTAGTCCGGAGAATGTAAGATTGGCATTCCACTTGCCCATGATGCAAGGAGATAAACGCCCCTACACTAGAAGGGTCAACTTTAATCAAAGGTTGGACCAAGTCCTTACGGACATATGTGTGGAAGGAGCTCAATGGAAGAGAGACTCCAAAGGCAAGCCAGTCCAACTAAGAAGACTGGACCTCAAGCCTGTAGCTAGAGGATGGTTGGAGTTCATTCAACGCTCCATCATTCCCACTAGCAACCGATCTGAAGTTAATGTGGATCGGGCCATCATGATTCATAGCATCATGATTGGAGAGGAAGTAGAAGTTCATGAGGTCATCTCCAATGAAATCTACAAAATAGCCGACAAGCCCTCCACCATGGCATGGCTAGCTTTTCCTCACCTTATTTGCCATCTATGTTACTTAGCTGGAGTTATCATAGAAGGAGACATCTCCATTGAAGAGGATAAGCCCATCACCAAGAAGAGGATGGAGCAAGCAAGAGAGACCCTTCACGGTTCTCAAGAGATGCATGAGGAAGCTGTTCATACCCTGGGTCGAGCTGTCCGACCCGGGATGTTCTACAGGTAAAGCGACCGACCTCTTCAGGTCAAGACAACCCGACCTCTCCTCAAAGAGCTCGACCAAGTCACAAGAAAGCCCAAACGAAGGGCCCAAATAGAGGAACGCGCCCCAAATCTAAGGGCAGCCCAAGCCCATAGAGATAAAGGCGGTTCCCTTAAAGATGACCTCACTGAAAGATAAAGATAAGATAAGATAACTAACTTATCTTATCCGCAGAAGGCCACATCTCACCATTATAAATACACTGGAGCACCCAGGTATAACTCATACTCTGATTCTACTTAATACCTGCTTAATACCCTTGCTAACTTAAGCATCGGAGTCTCTTGCAGGTACCCCCCACCCTCCGGGGACGAAGGCTCAGCACCACCACCAAGTCCAACAAGTCGGACACACCAGCTCCGGTCGATACCCACCTGCCGGACACGTCGGTTCCGACCAACACAGACGATCTCATTCAAGATCGACCTACAGTTTCAGGTAACCCTCGGAACATTGGCCCCGTTGCCGGGGAACCTAGAAGTCATCCCATTAACATGGCGGATGACCATGACAACGACCACGATTCAGGTTTGGAAGACAGAACGCCGCATAAAAATGCGAACACTATACTCAAAGATACTCCAGAAACCAATGGCGACAAAAATTCGTCAAATCCAGGAGTAATAGAAGCACTTCAAAGTCGATTGGAACAACTCGAGAAAGAAGCCCAACATCGACGTGAAAAGGAAGAAGATCTACGCCGGGAGATAAGGCGGCGCAGAGAACTAGAAGATAAGCTTATAAAACTCGAAGCCGATCTTAAAACTAAAGCTACTCGATCATCCGCAGAAGATAGCTCTCAGAAAGATCAAGATCCATTCACCAGAGAAATTATGAAGACCAAAATTCCAAAAGATTTCAAGCTTCCGGATATGACTCTATATGACGGCACCTCGGACCCCAACCATCATCTCAGCAACTTCAGAAGTAGAATGTACCTCACAGATGCCTCAGATGCAGTCCGCTGCAAAGCCTTTCCAACAACTCTCACCAAGACAGCCATTAAATGGTTTGACAACCTACCTCCAAAATCCATCTCGAGTTTCGACGATCTGGCCAAGAAGTTCCTGGCCCAATTCTCCATACAAAAGGACAAAGCCAAACACGCACCTAGCCTACTAGGGATCAAGCAAGGAGATCGGGAGAGCCTTCGCAACTACATGGAAAGATTCAACAAAACATGCATGGACATACAAAGTCTACCAACAGAGGCTGCCATTATGGGCCTTATAAATGGCCTGCGAGAAGGACCATTTAGTCAATCTATATCAAAGAGATATCCTACGTCCTTAGACGAAGTACAAGAACGGGCACAAAAATACATCAACATGGAGGAAAACTCTCGACTTGTCGAAGCCCCAAGGTTCGGCTCTACCTACCGAGATAAAGAATCCAAGAAAAAGGAAGTTCGCTACGGAGAGAAAATCAAGAAATATCATAACTATACTCCTCTTAGGGTATCCTTGGTAGATGTTTACAAAGAAGTCTGCCATACAGAGAAAATCCCTCCAGCTCGGCCACTTAAAGGCAAAAGAGGAGGAGGAAATCGGAATGAATACTGTGAGTATCACCGACTTCTAGGGCACTCCACCAACGAATGCTTCGACTTGAAAAACGTCATAGAAAAACTAGTAAGAGAAGGAAAGCTAGATCGGTTTTTGGCCAATCGGGAGGACGAACCAAGAAAAAGAAGACGGGATGAGGATGTTGGACGATCTGAACGATCACCTCGCACACCGGAAAGATACGTTCACGTAATACACGGCGGATTTGCTGGAGGAGGAATCTCCAAATCATCCCGAAAGTGACACCTCAAAGAAGTATACCACGTCGAAGGAAAAAAGGAAGCCCCAGACATCCCAGCAATTACATTTACCAAGGAAGACGCATCCGGAATCATCTCGGGACACGACGACCCCATGGTCATTACGATCATATTGGCAAACGCCAACCTTCACCGTACATTAATTGACTAGGGAAGCTCTGCCGACATCCTATTCAAAAGTGCCTTCGACAAACTCGGTCTAGAAGAAAAAGAGCTAAGAGCATACCCGAACAGCCTGTTCAGACTAGGAGATGCCCCAGTTCAACCGTTGGGATATGTATCGCTGCATACAACCTTCGGAAAGGGAAACCAATCCAGAACACTCAAGATAGACTAGATCGTAGTTGACGTAAGCTCAGCCTACAATGCCTTAATAGGTCGGACAACGTTAAATCAACTCGGCGCAATAGTTTCAACCCCACATCTATGTATTAAATTCCCAACTGTAGAAGGGATAGCTACAATAAAGGCAGATCAAAAAATGGCACGTCGCTGTTATAACAAAAGCCTAAACCTCCGAGGTGAAGGAGGAGAGTTCCACACAATCGAGCTCGGTGGAGTCCAGAGGCGAGAAGAATTCCGACCACAACCCGAAGGAGAAGTAGAAAGAATCCAGATCGGAGACACCTCGGATAAAACAACTAACATTGGCACGATCCTGAAAGTAGACATAAAGGAATCACTAATACGGTTCCTAGGAGATAATGTTGATCTCTTCGCATGGAAAGCTGCCGACATGCCAGGTATTGATCCCGAACTAATGAGCCACAAATTGGCAGTCTATCCGGGATCCCGGCCGGTACAACAAAGACGAAGAAAACTTGGACCAGAACGAGCTCAGGCTGTAGAAGAACAAGTACAAGCGCTACTTGAGGCCGGGTTCATAAGGGAAGTCAAATATCCACTATGGCTAGCAAACGTCGTCTTAGTGAAAAAGTCAAATGGGAAGTGGCGAATGTGCACCGACTACACCGACCTCAACAAAGCCTGCCCAAAAGACCCCTACCCACTCCCAAGCATCGACGCTCTAGTGGACGCTTCATCAGGATATAAGTATCTCTCATTTATGGACGCATATTCAGGGTACAACCAAATCCCCATGTATCCACCAGATAAAGAAAAAACCTTGTTCCTAACACCGAAAGCAAACTACTGCTACATCGTGATGCCTTTTGGTCTCAAAAACGCAGGAGCTACTTATCAAAGGCTAATGAATAAAGTTTTCTCAGATCACATCGGAAAAATTATGGAAGTTTATGTAGACGATATGTTGATAAAGACACAAAGCGAAGATACATTGTTATCCGACCTGACTCAAGTGTTCTCTACTATCAGGAAACACAACATGCGGCTCAATCCCACAAAATGCACCTTCGCAGTAGAAGCCGGCAAATTCTTGGGCTTCATGCTCACACAAAAGGGGATTGAAGCAAATCCAGACAAACGTCGAGCCATACTCAACATGAAGAGCCCAACCTGTATCAAAGAGGTACAACAACTCAACGGGAGGTTAGCCGCTCTATCTCGATTCTTAGCAGGAGCTGCGATAAGATCTCTTCCCTTCTATACTACTTTAAGAAAGGGAAAACAGTTCGAATGGACGACAGAATGTGAGCAAGCCTTCCTAGACTTCAAGGAGTTCTTAGGACGGCCACCTATCCTATCTCGGCCACAAGAAGGAGAACCGCTCATATTATATCTCGCAGTAGGGAGCCGGGCAATAGCCTCAGCACTAGTCAGAGAAGACGAACATGGGCAAAAACCCGTCTACTTCATTAGCAAAGCACTACAGGGATCCGAGCTGAACTACCAGAAAATAGAAAAGTTTGCCTACGCTCTGATCCTCACATCCCGGTGGCTTCGCCCATATTTCCAAGCGCATACCATTAAAGTTTGAACCAAGCAACCCATAAAAGGGATACTGCAGAAAATAGATCTAGCAGGAAGAATCCTACAATGGGCAATCGAGTTGTCCAAATTCGACCTCCAATACGAGGCGCGTACAGCAATCAAATCGCAACACCTGGCCGACTTTATCGCAGAATTTACAGACATCCCAGAAATCCCCATAGAATGGAACATATACGTAGACGGATCCTAAAATAAAACAGGAAGCGGTGCGGGTGTGATAATTGAAAGCAACCAAGGAACTCAACTTGAGCTCTCCCTCAAATTCGGATTCCCGGCCTTAAACAACCAGGCAGAATACGAAGCACTATTAGCTGGTCTGAAACTGGCTAAGGAGGTTGGAGCTCGGAAACTCAACATCTACAGTGACTCACAAGTCATCACCTCACAAATAACAGGAAGCTACCAAACCAAAGATCCGACCATGAAAAAATATTTGGATAGAACCAAAGAACAGCTCGGACAACTCGGGGAATATAGGATACACCACATACCTCATGAGCAAAATGCCCGATCTGACGCCCTTTCAAAATTAGCCAGCACCAAACCAGGAGGCAACAACAGAAGCCTCATCCAGGAGGTATTACATAACCCGTCAATAGCGGAAGAAGAAAGAATCCTAGCCATAATAGGTCGGGATCAAGGATGGATGACCCCCATAATAAACTACCTCAAAACAGAAGAACTCCCTACAGATGAAAAGGAGGCAAAGAGGCTAAAAAGGGAGGCACGGTACTACACTATCATAAACAACACGCTGTACAAAAGAGGGATATCAACACCTTTACTAAAATGCGTACCAACTTCCAACACAAAGGAAGTCTTGGAGGAAGTACACAGCGGCATTTGTGGAAATCATCTCGGAGCGCAAGCTCTCACCAAAAAGATACTCCGGGTGGGATTCTATTGGCCAACTCTACAAAAGGAGGCTACGGAATTTGTAAGGACATGTCCACCGTGCCAGAAGCATGCCAACTTTCACATTGCCCCACCAGAAAAGCTCATCAGCGTGACCTCACCCTGGCCATTTGCAAAATGGGGACTCGACCTACTCGGACCCTTCCCACAGGGATCGGGACAAGTAAAATTCCTCATAGTAGGAGTAGACTATTTCACAAAATGGATCGAGGCAGAACCCCTGGCCAACGCCACTGCTCAAAGAAGTCGAAAATTCCTATATAGGAACATTATTACGAGGTTCGGGGTACCATACTCCATCACCATGGACAACGGTACCCAATTTACAGAGGCAGGCTTCAGAAAACTGGTGGCCGACTTGAACATAAAACACCAGTTCACCTCCGTCGAACATCCCCAAGCCAATGGACAAGCCGAAGCAGCCAACAAAGTCATATTGACCGGATTAAACCGGAGGCTACAAGAAGCAAAGGGAGCTTGGGCCGAGGAACTTCCATAAGTCCTATGGGCATATCGCACAACCCCCCATTCTACTACAAACGAATCACCATTCCGACTAGCATACGGAGTGGAGGCAATGATTCCAATAGAAATCGAAGAAGGATCTCCCCGAGTAGTCCACTACAATGAACGAGCAAACTCCCAACTTCAGAGAGAAGAGCTCGACTTGTTACCCGAAATCCAAGAAAGAGCTCGGATAAGGGAAGAAGCTCTAAAGCGACGAATGGCTTCCAGATATAATCAAAAGGTAGTGCCGAGAATTTTTGCAGAGAATGATCTCATCCTAATCAAAAATGACATTGGAACAACTCGACCCGGAGAAGGAAAGCTGGCAGCAAACTGGAAAGGACCTTACCGAGTCATTAAAGTACTAGGGAAGGGCTACTACAGACTGTTCGAGCTTGATGGACGAGAGCTTCCTCGATCATGGCACGCCTGCAACCTAAGAAGGTATTACAGTTAGAAAAGGTAAAGGATCTCAATGGATGCGCTCTTTTTCCTGAAAAGGTTTTTTAATGAGGCACCATGTCGAGACCTAGGAACAAGGAAATTCCCACATGTATACATTTGCATCTTTTCTTTGAATAAAGTTTATTTAGATATTCTACAAGATTCCAAGACGCATTAATCTGAAGTATTCATCGTCCGATTATAAAGCAACAGGTCGGCAGAAAGTGAAAAATAAATTCACTACGCGACCACAATAAAGACAATCGTCCGATAAAGGTGAAAACGCGATTCACCCAAAGGACGATCTAAAGACGCCAACCATTTTCTACAAATCGACAAAGATGAACACAGAATAATGTAAGAAGTTATCGAAAGCAATCCAAAAAAAGAACCTGACGAGGTCTTTCGGATAGCTAATATAATAACTTAAAGACTGGCCGTTGTTCAGAAGTCGGACCAAGTCAACCCAAGTTATAAGTAAACCCTGGAAAGAGGTCTGGCCAACCCTATTAAAGAGGATTACTTTAACTTAGAAGGGCCTAACATAACAAAGTCAGCCCAAAATTAAAAAGTTATCAAAGTAGTCCCTGAAAGAGATTTGACAAAGATCCAAGAAAGAGGACTACAAAAAATAACTTAAAGGAGACCGATATAACCAAGTCGGTCTCCTACCATTAAAAAGTTATCAAAGTAGTCCCTGAAAGAGATCTGACAAAGATCCAAGAAAGAGGACTACAAAAAATAACTTAAAGGAGACCGATATAACCAAGTCGGACTCCTACCATTAAAAAGTTATCAAAGTAGTCCCTGAAAGAGATCTGACAAAGATCCAAGAAAGAGGACTACAAAAAATAACTTAAAGGAGACCGATATAACCAAATCGGACTCCTACCATTAAAAAGTTATCAAGGTAATCCCTGGAAGAGACCTGACAAAGGTCCAAAAAAGAGGATTACAGAAATAACTTAAAGGAGACCGACATAACCAAGTCGGACTCCTACCACTAAAAAGTTATCAACATAAAGAGACCAAGTAAAGGCTCAGAAAAGGGGATCACAAAAATAGCTTTTGAGGGGGACCAACATAAAGAAATCGGTCATAAGGCGCTAAAAATACAAACAAGAGCGAGGAAACCGAGAAACAAGTCGGACCCCCCTTACAGGCACAGGCCTCAAAAGGATCCAAGCTACAAACAATAAGCAAGCAAACAACCTAAAGAGGCCAGACAGCAAAATTTCAACAGATATCATGCATAATACGATAAAAGCTTCAAGAGGTCACCACAAAACCAACCTCGGAAGCTACTTTTGTTTTTCAAAAAAAGTTGCAAGATAGACAACTAGAAGTGTCCAGAAGAACAAATAAAACAAAGTTCAAAAGCCCACAAACCGGGCTATGTACACAAAATATCCAGAAAAAGATCAGCTTTCCCGGCAGCATCAGTATGAGGAGAAGGAGGACGAGTCTGAAGGGGCACGGCATCTACGGTTCCATCATCCCGGTTCAGAATCTGGCAATCCGGATCAGATGTAACGGGAGGAACAGAGGAGGTCGACACCTTAAGAGAAGGCACTGGGGGAGGATCAGTCTCTTTATCATCCTGGTCATCAGGGACAATCTTACCATCTCTCACGACATTATCCAGGCTGATAAGAGTCAAGTCGGCATCAGGAGCAACAACCCGGAACTGCTCCATCAGGTTCTCGGAGGCAGCAGTTACACTACCCACAAGGTGGCCCTGAAGCTCACCATAATTAACTCGAGCTGTTTCCAACTCCTCCCGAAGACGCATTAATTCCCTATAAGCCGAGACATAGCTATCCTTATGTTTCAAAGCCATGTCTTCGGCCAGCTTCAGAGAAGCAGCAAGGGCAATAGAGCTGGCCTTCTCCCCTTCTAGTTCCTTCTCCACCTTGGCCAACTTCACCTCCAACTCCTCCTTCAGACCCTTGATTCGATCAAATTCTGACTTGGCCTCCTCCATAAAAGATTTGGTAGCATGAACCGGAATCCCTAAATTGTTCGAAAAATAGTCGCACCCATATGGGCCATCTTCACACTATTTTGGGTAATAAAATACAAATGCTTTAAAAGAGACACGTCATCCATGAAAAGCCCACCATAGGGGGCAATTTGCTGGTCTACAAATTCAATGGCATCAAAGTCTGGAGCATCCAAGTTAAAGGGTTCGGATGTTTTCTGCTTTTTCAAAGGTGGGGCACCAGAAGCAGCAGCAGAAGTTTGAGGAGGATCGACCTGATGAAACTGAGGAGTAGGAATCACTGTCCTCGGCCCAAGGGAACTCAGCACCGGGGGCTTCAGGGGGACCTGTGAAGATCCCTTGCCGCCACCTTGGCCGAGATGTTCAGAGCAGCAGTTGCCTTCTTTGCCCTTTTGAAGGCCTTCATAGAGTCGTTATTCTTTGACATCCCTACAAAACACAAAAACAGTCACGATAAAGAGCTACAAAAGAGGAAGAAAATGGAAATAAGTACAGAAACAAGTCAGATAAATACCCAAAACAGTCCGAACTAAGGATGGGTCATTCAAAAATCTTTTTGTATCAAGATGGGGTGGTTTCCCCCATAGATCCTCAAGAACAACAACGAAAGCACGCTCAACATCATCAAGCATCTCCCAAGTATAACGAGACACTCTCACATCCCTCTGCCACTCTAGAGGGAAATAAGGCTCATCATTTTCGTCAAGAAAAAAGGGGCGGGCCCCCTCGACAGCACGAACCTTAAAGAAGTAATTCTTGAAATCCTTAAAGGACTCATCATACATAGCAAAAACTTTGTGGCCCTGGGCGGACCTGAAGGAAACCCAGGAAGCCTTCTTTTTTGAAGAACCGCCAGGCTTGGCAGAAACAAACAAGTAAAGAAACAAAGCCTGGGAAGGTGTTACGTCTAGTTCACGGCAGAGAAGTTGAAAAATTTTAATAAAACCCCAAGAATTGGGGTGAAGCTGGGATGGAGCAATATTACACGACCACAACAGGTCGGTTTCAAAAGTAGTAAAAGGAAAAGTAACATTCAACTGGCTGAAAAAGTATTCATAGGCATAGAAGAAGGGACGCTCCCTCTCAATGGAAGTCGGGAAGCAAACCCTCTCATCAGAATCAGGAGCAACAAGCTCGTAATCCCCCTCGCGAGCATTGTTTCCACAAATCCTATGACGCTTCCTCAGCTCTGTGCAAAATTCAGCGTCCACAACGGAAACACACAACAAAACAAGGGAGTCCAGCCAATCGGACATCCCCTCGGGAACTCTGGAAGACATCTCTACAATGTTATTGCGAGAAGACATGAGGCCAACTAAATCCTACAAGTAAAGAAAAGAAAATAAGGTTACTACAAACATCTCGGACAAAGGGGAAAACAACTCGGTTAATACTTCTGAGGCAATGAAAAGCAAGAAAAGGAAAACCCCAAGACTCAAACCAAAGTCCCGGGGCATCCTTTGGAGGCAGCAATTATGCAAGGTTTCCAGATCACATCCCAGGCATTTCTCAAAAAAGAAGGCTTCAAAACAACAAAGCGCTTTTCATCAAAGAAAAAACACAGCAAATCATTACAAAGCCTACCAAACAAAACATTCCCAAAGCAACAAAGCAGGGGACCATTAAAGATGCGACCTTTTTGCACAGGATCAGAAAGGAAGTAATCTCCAGAAGTAAGAAATAGATACAGATCTTCTACCAGTATCAAAAAGCAACAGTAAAACCCCAGAAAGCCTCAACAGAAATTCCAAGAAAAACCACAAGAAGGAAGATAAGAAAAACATATCACAGCAACAAGTAAAAAATCGCAAAAAGATCCAAACTGTCAAACATGCAAAACCAGAACTATCACCAAAATTAAAGACGAAGCCATGAAGAAGACAAGAAAAGCTATTACCAACCTGGAAAGAACAAGCGAGCTTCAACAAAAGCCAAAGGAGGAAGACGAAATCTGAGAATGCGAAGCAAGAGCAATGTCGCCGGAAGAAATACAAAGACCCCAAGCTCCAAATGACGCCGCACCGCAAGGAAAGCAGAAAAAGCAAACGAGAAAACAAGAGAGTGGAAAAAACTGAGAAAAGAAGTTACAAAAGAGCAAAAAAAGAGAAACCGTTTTCGGGGTTTCAAAATCCAAAGTAGAAGAGCCTAAGGGAAACGGGGCAATTAATGCTCAAAATTAAAAGCATTAAACCCTCGCACGTTCCCAAAAAAGCGCCGGTATAAAAGCGCGCGTCTTTTAAAGAAGAAACGTTCTACATTCAAAAGCTAATACAAAGGAATCGACAAAATGCTTGAGTTCGTCTTCACCAAAGAAGGACCGAAGTCAAGGACTCGGCCTCAAAAAAGAAGACCGAGCTCAAGCAGGGGCACTGTTCATACCCTGGGTCGAGCTGTCTGACTCGGGATGTTCTATAGGTAAAGCGACCGACCTCTTCAGGTCAAGACAACCCGACCTCTCCTCAAAGAGCTCGACCAAGTCACAAGAAAGCCCAAACGAAGGGCCCAAATAGAGGAACGCGCCCCAAATCTAAGGGCAGCCCAAGCCCATAGAGATAAAGGCGGTTCCCTTAAAGATGACCTCACTGAAAGATAAAGATAAGATAAGATAACTAACTTATCTTATCCGCAGAAGGCCACATCTCACCATTATAAATACACTGGAGCACCCAGGTATAACTCATACTCTGATTCTACTTAATACCTGCTTAATACCCTTGCTAACTGGTATGCGAAATTGTGATCACTACCTTCCACAACTCAAATAATCCCCGGTAATGAATCCAAAAACTTGGTGTTCAATACCATGGTATAAACACAACTTCGCACAACTAACCAGCAAGTGCACTGGGTTGTCCAAGTAATAAACCTTACGCGAGTAAGGGTCGATCCCACGGAGATTGTTGGTATGAAGCAAGCTATGGTCACCTTGTAAATCTTAGTCAGGCAGACTCAAATGGTTATGGATGATATATGAATAAAACATAAATATAAAGATAGAGATACTTATGTAAATCATTGGTGAGAACTTCAGATAAAAGAATGGAGATGCTTTGTCCCTTCCGTCTCTCTGCTTTCCTACTGTCTTCATCCAATCCTTCTTACTCCTTTCCATGGCAAGCTGTATGTTGGGCATCACCGTTGTCAATGGCTACAGTCCCGTCCTCTCAGTGGAAATGTTCAACGCACCCTGTCACGGCACGGCTATCCAGCTGTCGGTTCTCGATCATGTCGGAATAGAATCCAGTGATTCTTTTGCGTCTGTCACTAACGCCCACAATCGCGAGTTTGAAGCTCGTCACAGTCATTCAATCATTGAATCCTACTCAGAATACCACAGACAAGGTTTAGACCTTCCGGATTCTCTTGAATGCAGTCATCAATTCTAGCTTATACCACGAAGATTCCGGTTAAAGAACCCAAGAGATATCTACCCAATCTAAGGTAGAACGGAGGTGATTGACGGTCACACGTTCATAGGTGAGAATGATGATGAGTGTCACGGATCATCACATTCATCAAGTTGAAGAACAAGTGATATCTTGGAACAAGAACAAGCTAAATTGAATAGAAGAACAATAGTAATTGCATTAATACTCGAGGTACAGCAGAGCTCCACACCTTAATCTATGGTGTGTAGAAACTCCACCGTTGAAAATACATAAGAACAAGGTCTAGGCATGGCCAAATGGCCAGCCTCCCAATGATCTAAGATAGCATAAGACTAAAGATAGCTACCAAGATGTCAAATACAATAGTAAAAGGTCCTATTTATAGGGAACTAGTAGCTTAAGAATTACAAAGGTGAGTAAATGACATAAAAATCCACTTCCAGGCCCACTTGGTGTGTGCTTGGGCTGAGCATTGAAGCATTTTCGTGTAGAGACTCTTCTTGGAGTTAAACGCCAGCTTTTGTGCCAGTTTGGGCGTTTAACTCCCATTCTTGTGCCAGTTCCGGCGTTTAACACTGGGAATTCTGAAGGTGACTTTGAACACCGGTTTGGGCCATCAAATCTTGGGCAAAGTATGGGCTATCATATATTGCTGGAAAGCCCAGGATGTCTACTTTCCAACGCCATTGAGAGCGCGCCAATTGGGCTTCTGTAGCTCCATAAAATCCACTTCGAGTGCAGGGAGGTCAGAATCCAACAGCATCTGCAGTCCTTTTCAGTCTCTAAATCAGATTTTTGCTCAGGTCCCTCAATTTCAGCCAGAAAATACCTGAAATCACAGAAAAACACACAAACTCATAGTAAAGTCCAGAAAAGTGAATTTTAACTAAAAACTAATAAAAATATACTAAAAACTAACTAAAACATACTAAAAACATACTAAAAACAATGCCAAAAAGCGTATAAATTATCCGCTCATCACAACACCAAACTTAAATTGTTGCTTGTCCCCAAGCAACTGAAAATCAGATAAGATAAAAAGAAGAGAATATGCAATGAATTCCAAAAACATCTATGAAGATCAGTATAAATTAGATGAGCGGGGCTTTAGCTTTTTGTCTCTGAACAGTTTTGGCATCTCACTCTATCCTTTGAAATTCAGAATGATTGGCTTCTTTAGGAACTCAGAATCCAGATAGTGTTATTGATTCTCCTAGTTAAGTATGATGATTCTTGAACACAGCTACTTTATGAGTCTTGGCCGTGGCCCAAAGCACTCTGTCTTCCAGTATTACCACCGGATACATACATGCCACAGACACATAATTGGGTGAACCTTTTCAGATTGTGACTCAGCTTTGCTAGAGTCCCCAATTAGAGGTGTCCAGGGTTCTTAAGCACACTCTTTTTGCCTTGGATCACAACTTTATTTCTTTCTTTTTCTTTCTTTTTCTCTTTCTTTTTTTCATTTTTTTTTTTTGCTTCTTCTCTCTTTTTTTTTTGTATTCACTGCTTTTTCTTGCTTCAAGAATCATTTTTATGATTTTTCAGATCCTCAATAACATGTCTCCTTTTTCATCATTCTTTCAAGAGCCAATATTCATGAACCACAAATTCAAAAGACATATGCACTGTTTAAGCATACATTCAGAAAACAAAAGTATTGCCACCACATCAAAATAATTAATCTGTTATAAAATTTAAAATTCATGCAATTCTTCTCTTTTTCAATTAAGAACAATTTTTCATTTAAGAAAGGTGATGGATTCATAGGACATTCATAACTTTAAGGCATAGACACTAAGACACTAATGATCATAAGACACAAACAAGGATAGCATAAGCATGAATTTTCGAAAAACAGGAAAATAAAGAACAAGGAAATTAAAGAATGGGTCCACCTTAGTGATGGCGGCTTGTTCTTCCTCTTGAAGATCTTATTGAGTGTTTGAGCTCCTCAATGTCTCTTCCTTGCCTTTGTTGCTCCTCTCTCATGATTCTTTGATCTTCTTCTAATTTCATGGAGGAGAATGGAGTGTTCTTGGTGCTCCACCCTTAGTTGTCCCATGTTGGAACTCAGTTCTCCTAGGGAGGTGTTGATTTGCTCCCAATAGTTTTGTGGAGGAAAGTGCATCCCTTGAGGCATCTCGGGGATTTCATGATGAGTGGGATCTCTTGTTTGCTCCATTCTTTTCTTAGTGATGGGCTTGTCTTCATCAATGAGGATGTCTCCTTCTATGTCCACTCCAACTGAATAACAGAGGTGACAAATGAGATGAGGAAAGGCTAACCTTGCCAAGGTAGAGGACTTGTCCGCCACCTTATAGAGTTCTTGGGCTATAACCTCATGAACTTCTACTTCTTCTCCAATCATGATGCTATGGATCATGATGGCCCGGTCTAGAGTAACTTCAGACCAGTTGCTAGTGGGAATGATTGAGGGTTGGATAAACTCCAACCATCCCCTAGCCATGGGCTTGAGGTCATGCCTTCTCAATTGAACCGACTTCCCTCTTGAATCTCTCTTCCATTGGGCACCCTCTTCACAAATGTCAGTGAGGACTTGGTCCAACCTTTGATCAAAGTTGACCCTTCTAGTGTAAGGGTGTTCATCTCCTTGCATCATGGGCAAGTTGAATGCCAACCTTACATTTTCCGGACTAAAATCTAAGTATTTCCCCCGAACCATTGTAAGCCAATTCTTTGGGTCCGGGTTCACACTTTGATCATGGTTCTTGGTGATCCATGCATTAGCATAGAACTCTTGAACCATTAAGATTCCGACTTGTTGAATAGGGTTGGTAAGAACTTCCCAACCTCTTCTTCGGATCTCATGTCGGATCTTCGGATATTCACTCTTTTTGAGTTTGAAAGGGACCTCGGGGATCACCTTTTTCAAGGCCACAACTTCATAAAAGTGGTCTTGATGCACCTTTAAGATGAATCTCTCCATCTCCCATGACTCGGAGGTGGAAGCTTTTGCTTTCCCTTTCCTCTTTCTAGAGGTTTCTCTGGCTTTGGATGCCATAAATGGTTATGGAAAAACAAAAAGCAAAGCTTTTACCACACCAAACTTAAAAGGTTTGCTCGTCCTCGAGCAAAGGAAGAAAGAAGAGAGTAGAAGAAGAAGAAATAGAGGAGATGGAGATGGCTTATGGTTCGGCCAAAGGGGGGAGAAGTAGTGTTTAGGGTGTGTGAAAATGAAGGAGTGAAGATGGGTTTATATAGGGGTGGAGAGAGTGGTAGGGTTCGGTTATGTGAGGGTGGGTTTGGGAGGGAAAGTGGTTTGAATTTGAATGGTGAGGTAGGTGGGGTTTTATGAAGGATGGATGTGAGTGGTGAAGAGAAAGATGGGATTTGATAGGTGAAGGGTTTTTGGGGAAGGGGTGTTGAGGTGATTGGTGAATGGGTGAAGAAGAGAGAGGGTGGTGGGGTAGGTGGGGATCCTGTGGGGTCCACAGATCCTGAAGTGTCAAGGAAAATTTAACCCTGCACCAAGTGGCATGCAAAAATGCACCCTTTTGCCAATTCTGGCGTTAAACGCCGGGCTGGTGCCCATTTCTGGCGTTTAACGCCAGCTTCTTGCCCTTTCCTGGCGTTTAACGCCAGTCTGGTGCCCCTTTCTAGCGTTAAACGCCCAGAATGGTGCCAGACTGGGCGTTAAACGCCCATCTGCTAGCCTCACTGGCGTTTAAACGCCAGCAAGTTCCCCTCCAGGGTGTGCTATTTTTCTTTCTGTTTTTCATTCTGTTCCTGCTTTTTCAATTGATTTTGTGACTTCTCATGATCATCAACCTACAGAAAACATAAAATAACAAAGAAAAATAGATTAAATATAACATTGGGTTGCCTCCCAACAAGCGCTTCTTTAATGTCAGTAGCTTGACAGAAGGCTCTCATGGAGCCTCACAGATACTCAGAGCAATGTTGGAACCTCCCAACACTAAACTTAGAGTTTGAATGTGGGGGTTCAACACCAAACTTAGAGTTTGGTTGTGGCCTCCCAACACCAAACTTAGAGTTTGACTATGGGGGCTCTGTTTGACTCTGTTTTGAGAGAAGCTCTGCATGCTTCCTCTCCATGGTGACAGAGGGATATCCTTGAGCCTTAAACACAAGGGATTTTTCATTCACTTAAATGATCAATTCTCCTCTGTCCACATCAATCACAGCCTTTGCTGTGGCTAGGAAGGGTCTGCCAAGGATGATAGATTCATCCATGCACTTCCCAGTCTCTCGGACTATGAAATCAGCAGGGATGTAATGGTCTTCAACCTTCACCAGAACATCCTCTACAAGTCCATAAGCTTGTTTTCTTAAATTGTGCCATCTCCAGTGAGATCCTTGCAGCTTGTACCTCAAAGATCCCTAGCTTCTCCATTACAGAGAGAGGCATGAGGTTTATACTTGACCCTAGGTCACACAGAGCCTTCTTGAAGGTCTTGGTGCCTATGGTGCAAGGTATTGAAAACTTCCCAGGATCTTGTCTCTTTTGAGGTAATTTCTGCCTAGACAAGTCATCCAGTTCTTTGGTGAGCAAAAGGGGTGTATCCTCCCAAGTCTCATTACCAAATAACTTGTCATTTAGCTTCATGATTGCTCCAAGGTATTTAGCAACTTGCTCTTCAGTGACATACTCATCCTCTTCAGAGGAAGAATACTCATCAGAGATCATGAATGGCAGAAGTAAATCCAATGGAATCTCTATGGTCTCAGTGTGAGCCTCAGATTCCCTTGGTTCCTCATTAGGAAACTCATTGGAGGTCAGTGGACGCCCATTGAGGTCTTCCTCAGTGGCGTTCACTGCCTCTTCCTCCTCTCCAAATTCGGCCATGTTGATGGCCTTGCACTCTCCTTTTGGATTTTCTTCTGTATTGCTTGGAAGAGTACTAGGAGGGAGTTCAGTAATTTTCTTGCTCAGCTATCCCACTTGTGCCTCCAAGTTTCTAATGGAGGACCTTATTTCAATCATGAAACTTTGAGTGGTTTTGATTAGATCAGAGACCATGGTTGCTAAGTCAGAGTGGTTCTGCTTAGAATTCTCTGTCTGTTGCTGAGAAGATGATGGAAAAGGCTTGCCATTGCTAAACCTATTTCTTCCACCATTATTGTTGTTGAAACCTTGTTGAGGTCTCTGTTGATCCTTCCATGAAAAATTTGGATGATTTCTCCATGAAGAATTATAGGTGTTTCCATAGGGTTCTCCCATGTAATTCACCTCTTCCATTGAAGGGTTCTCAGGATCATAAGCTTCTTTTTTAGATGAAGCATCCTTAGTACTGCCTGGTGCATTTTGCATTCCAGACAGACTTTGAGAAATCAAAATGACTTGCTGAGTCAATATTTTGTTCTGAGCCAATATGGCATTCAGAGTATCAATCTCAAGAACTCATTTCTTTTGATTTGTCCCATTGTTCACAGGATTCCTTTCAGAAGTGTACATGAATTGGTTATTTGCAACCATTTCAATTAGTTCTTGAGCTTCTGCAGGCGTCTTCTTCAGATGAAGAGATCCTCCAGCAGAGCTATCCAAAGACATCTTGGACAGTTCAGACAGACCATTATAGAAGATACCTATGATGCTCCATTCAGAAAGCATGTCAAAAGGGCACTTTCTAATTAATTGTTTGTATCTTTCCCAAGCTTCATAGAGGGATTCTCCTTCCTTCTGTCTGAAGGTTTGGACTTCCACTCTAAGCTTACTCAATTTTTGAGGTGGAAAGAACTTTGCCAAGAAGGCATTGACTAGCTTTTCCCAAGAGTTCAGGCTTTCTTTAGGTTGTGAGTCCAACCATATTCTAGCCCTGTCTCTTACAGCAAAAGGGAATAGCATAAGTCTGTAGACCTCAGGGTCAACCCCATTAGTCTTGACAGTGTCACAGATTTGCAAGAATTCAGCTAAGAACTGATGAGGATCTTCCAATGGAAGTCCATGGAACTTGCAATTCTGTTGCATTAGAGAAACTAATTGAGGCTTAAGCTCAAAGTTGTTTGCTCCAATGGCAGGGATAGAGATGCTTCTCCCATAGAAGTCGGGAGTAGGTGCAGTAAAGTCACCCAGCACCTTCCTTGCATTGTTGGCATTGTTGTTGTTTTCGGCTGCCATTGTTTCTTCTTCTTTGAAGATTTCTGTTAGGTCCTCTACAGAGAGTTGTGCCTTAGCTTCTCTTAGCTTTCGCTTCAAGGTCCTTTCAGGTTCAGGGTCAGCTTCAACAAGAATGCCCTTATCTTTGTTCCTGCTCATATGAAAGAGAAGAGAACAAGAAAATGTGGAATCCTCTATGTCACAGTATAGAGATTCCTTGAGGTGTCAGAGGAACAGAAAAATAGAAGGAAGAGGTAGAACAATTCGAACTTAGTGAGATAGAGTTCGAATTGTGCATTGAGGAGGAGTGTTACTCCATAAATAGAAGGATGTGAGAAGAGAGGAAGAGTTTTTTTCGAAAATTAAAAGAAAGATTTTAAAATCATTTTGAAAAAGATTTTGAAGAAGATATGATTGAAAACTATTTTGAAAGAGATATGATTAAAAAGATATGATTTGAAAAACAATTTAAAAAGATTTGATTTTAAAAATTAATGACTTGCCTAACAAGAAAAGATATGATTCAAACATTAAACCTTTCTCAACAGAAAAGGCAACATACTTGAAATGTTCAATCAAATCATTAATTGTTAGCAAGTATCTTTGAAAATGGAAAGAAATTGATTTTGAAAAGGTTTGATTGAAAAGATTTGATTTGAAAAGGATTTGATTTTGAAAAACTTTGAAAACTTGAAAAAAATCTGCATTAAAAACAAAATCTTCCCTCTTGTACCATCCTGGCGTTAAACGCCCAGAATGGTATCCATTCTGGCGTTTAACGCCCAAAATGCTACCTTTTTGGGCGTTAAACGCCCAGCCAGGTATCCTGGCTGGCGTTTAAACGCCAGTTTTTCCTTCTTCACTGGGCGTTTTGAACGCCCAGCTTTTTCTGTATAATTCCTCTGCTGCATGTACTGAATCTTCAGTTCCCTGTATTATTGACTTGAAAACAGAACCAAGATCAAATAAACAATGCATGCAGGACACCAAACTTAAAATGAGACACTGGACTCAACAAGAAACATAAAATATTTTTTTTGGTTTTTATGATTTTTGTAATTTTTTTGTGCTTTTTCAAAAATTATATGAAAAAAGAAAATAAAGGTTTCAGAATTCTTAATGAGAATTCCAGGAATCATTGCAATGCTAGTCTAAGACTCCGGTCCAGGAATTAGACATGGATTCACAGCCAGCCAAGCTTTCAAAGAAAGCTCCGGTCCAAAACACTAGACATGGCCAATGGCCAGCCAAGCCTCAGCAGATCATTGCTTCAACAGCAAGATTGATAGAAATCAACAGGCTCTTGTGATGATAAGTTGAAACCTCGGTCCAATAAGATTAGACATGGCTTCACAGCCAGCCAGATTTCAACAGATCATCATGAAACTCTAGAATTCATTCTTAAAGAAATTCTGAAAAAGATACCTAATCTAAGCAACAAGATGAACCGTCAGTTGTCCAAACTCAACAATCCCCGGCAACGGCGCCAAAAACTTGGTATGCGAAATTGTGATCACTACTTTCCACAACTCAAATAATCCCTGGTAATGAATCCAAAAACTTGGTGTTCAATACCATGGTATAAACACAACTTCGCACAACTAACCAGCAAGTGCACTGGGTCGTCCAAGTAATAAACCTTACGCGAGTAAGGGTCGATCCCACGGAGATTGTTGGTATGAAGCAAGCTATGGTCACCTTGTAAATCTTAGTCAGGCAGACTCAAATGGTTATGGATGATATATGAATAAAACATAAAGATAAAGATAGAGATACTTATGTAAATCATTGGTGAGAACTTCAGATAAGCGAATGGAGATGCTTTGTCCCTTCCGTCTCTCTGCTTTCCTACTGTCTTCATCCAATCCTTCTTACTCCTTTCCATGGCAAGCTGTATGTTGGGCATCACCGTTGTCAATGGCTACAGTCCCGTCCTCTCAGTGGAAATGTTCAACGCACCCTGTCACGGCACGGCTATCAAGCTGTCGGTTCTCGATCATGTCGGAATAGAATCCAGTGATTCTTTTGCGTCTGTCACTAATGCCCCACAATCGCGAGTTTGAAGCTCGTCACAGTCATTCAATCATTGAATCCTACTCAGAATACCACAGACAAGGTTTAGACCTTCCGGATTCTCTTGAATGCAGTCATCAATTCTAGCTTATACCACGAAGATTCCGGTTAAAGAACCCAAGAGATATCTACCCAATCTAAGGTAGAACGGAGGTGATTGACGGTCATACGCTCATAGGTGAGAATGATGATGAGTGTCACGGATCATCACATTCATCAAGTTGAAGAACAAGTGATATCTTGGAACAAGAACAAGCTGAATTGAATAGAAGAACAATAGTAATTGCATTAATACTCGAGGTACAGCAGAGCTCCACACCTTAATCTATGGTGTGTAGAAACTCCACCGTTGAAAATACATAAGAACAAGGTCTAGGCATGGCCGAATGGCCAGCCTCCCAATGATCTAAGATAGCATAAGACTAAAGATAGCTACCAAGATGTCAAATACAATAGTAAAAGGACCTATTTATAGGGAACTAGTAGCTTAAGAATTACAAAGGTGAGTAAATGACATAAAAATCCACTTCCAGGCCCACTTGGTGTGTGCTTGGGCTGAGCATTGAAGCATTTTCGTGTAGAGACTCTTCTTGGAGTTAAACACCAGCTTTTGTGCCAATTTGGGCGTTTAACTCCCATTCTTGTGCCAGTTCCGGCGTTTAACGCTAGGAATTCTGAAGGTGACTTTGAACGCCGGTTTGGGCCATCAAATCTTGGGCAAAGTATAAACTATCATATATTGCTGGAAAGCCCAGGATGTCTACTTTCCAACGCCGTTGAGAGCGCGCCAATTGGACTTCTGTAGCTCCAGAAAATCCACTTCGAGTGCAAAGAGGTCAGAATCCAACAGCGTCTGCAGTCCTTTTCAGTCTCTGAATCAGATTTTTGCTCAGGTCCCTCAATTTCAGCCAGAAAATACCTGAAATCACAGAAAAACACACAAACTCATAGTAAAGTCCAGAAAAGTGAATTTTAACTAAAAACTAATAAAAATATACTAAAAACTAACTAAAACATACTAAAAACATACTAAAAACAATGCCAAAAAGCGTATAAATTATCCGCTCATCACTAACTTAAGCATCGGAGTCTCTTGCAGGTACCCCCCACCCTCCGGGGACGAAGGCTCAGCACCACCACTAAGTCCAACAAGTCGGACACACCAGCTCCGGCCGATACCCACCTGCAGGACACGTCGGTTCCGACCAACACAGACGATCTCATTCAAGATCGACCTACAGTTTCAGGTAACCCTCGGAACAGAAGCTCATCATCAAGAAATCCCTGAGATGCCTCAAGGGATGCACTTTCCTCCCAACAACTATTGGGAACAACTCAACACTTCCTTAGAAGACTTGAGCCACAATGTGGAACAATTAAGGGTGGAACATCATGAGCACTCCATCATTCTCCAAGAAAGAAGATCAAAGAGCAATGAGGGAGGAGCAACAAAAGCAAGGAAGGGACATAGAAGAGCTTAAGGACATTGTTGGTCCTTCAAGAAGAAGATGCCACTAAGGTGGATTCATTCCTTGTTCTTATTTCTTTCTGTTTTTCGGTTCCCATGTTATGTTTATCTATGCTTAGTGTCTCTACTTCATGATCATTAGTATGTAGTAACTATGTCTTAAAGCTATGAATAAAATCCATTAATCCTTCACCTCTCTCAAATGAAATATGTTTTAATTCAAAAGAACAAGAAGTACATGAATTTCAAATTTATCCTTGAATTTAGTTTAATTATATTGATGTGGTGACAATACTTTTTATTTTCTGAATGAATGCTTGAACAGTGCATATGTCTTTTGATATTGTTGTTTATGAATGTTAAAACTGTTGGCTCTTGAAAGAATGATGAACAAAGAGAAATGTTATTGATGATCTGAAAAATCATGAAATTGATTCTTGAAGCAAGAAAAAGCAGTGAAAAAAAGAAAGCTTTCAAAAAAAATGGCGAAAAAAAATAGAAAGAAAAAGAAAAAGCAAGCAGAAAAAGCCAATAGCCCTTAAAACCAAAAGGCAAGGGTAAAAAGGATACAAGGCTTTGAGCATCAATGGATAGGAGGGCCCAAGGAAATAAAATCCAGGCCTAAGCGGCTAAACCAAGTTGTCCTTAACCATGTGCTTGTGTCATGAAGGTCCAAGTGAAAAGCTTGAGACTGAATGGTTAAAGTCGTGATCCAAAGCAAAAAGAGTGTGCTTAAGAGCTCTGGACACCACTAACTGGGGACTTTAGCAAAGCTAAGTCACAATCTGAAAAGGTTCACCCAGTTATGTGTCTGTGGCATTTATGTATCTGGTGGTAATACTGGAAAACAAAGTGCTTAGGGCCACGGCCAAGACTCATAAAAGTAGCTGTGTTCAAGAATCAACATACTTAACTAGGAGAATCAATAACACTATCCGAAATTCTAAGTTCCTAGAGAAGCCAATCATTCTAAACTTCAAAGGAAAAGTGAGATGCCAAAACTGTTCAGAAGCAAAAAGCTACAAGTCCCACTCATCTAATTAGAATTAATATTCATTGATATTTTGGGATTTATAGTATATTCTCTTCTTTTTATCCTATTTGATTTTCAGTTGCTTGGGGACAAGCAACAATTTAAGTTTGGTGTTGTGATGAGCGGATAATTTATACGCTTTTTGGCATTATTTTTAAGTAGTTTTTAGTATGATCTAGCTACTTTTAGGGATGTTTTCATTAGTTTTTATGTTAAATTCACATTTTTGAACTTCACTATGAGTTTGTGTGTTTTTCTGTGATTTCAGGTAATTTCTGGCTGAAATTGAGGGACTTGAGCAAAACTCTGAAAAAGGCTGACAAAAGGACTGCTGATGCTGTTGGAATCTGACCTCCCTGCACTCAAAATGGATTTTCTGGAGCTACAGAACTCCAAATGGCGCGTTCTCAACGGAGTTGAAAAGTATACATCCAGATCTTTCCAGCAATATATAATAGTTTATATGTTATTTGGAAATTGACGACGTAAATTGGCGTTGAACGCCAAGTACACGCTGCTGTCTGGAGTTAAACGCCAGAAACACGTCATGATCCGGAGTTGAACGCCCAAAACACGTCATGATCCGGAGTTGAACGCCCAAAACACGTTATAACTTGGAGTTCAACTCCAAGAGAAGCCTCAGCTCATGGATAGATCAAGCTCAGCCCAAGCATACACCAAGTGGGCCCCGGAAGTGGATTTATGCATCAATTACTTACTCATGTAAACCCTAGTAGCTAGTCTAGTATAAATAGGATAATTTACTATTGTATTAGACATCTTTTGACAGTTTAATCTTTTTACTGTTTAGTCTTTGATCACTCGGTCTTTTGATCATTCAGGGGACTGGCCATTCGGCCATGCCTGAACCTTTCACTTATGTATTTTCAACGGTGGAGTTTCTGCACACCATAGATTAAGGGTGTGGAGCTCCGCTGTACCTCAAGTTTCAATATAATTACTATTATTTTCTATTCAATTCTCTTTTATTCTTATTCCAAGATATACGTTGCACAACACTTTGACGAATGTGATGATCCGTGACACTCATCATCATTCTCACCTATGAACGCGCGTGATTGACAACCACCTCCGTTCTACCTTAGGCCGGGCGCATATCTCTTAGATTCCCCAACAGAATCTTCGTGGTATAAGCTAGAATTGATGGTGGCATTCATGAGAATCCGGAAGGTCTAAACCTTGTCTGTGGTATTCCGAGTAGGATTCCGGGATTGAATGACTGTGACGAGCTTCAAACTCCTGAAGGCTGGGCGTTAGTGACAGACGCAAAAGAATCAAGGGATTTTATTCCAACCTGATTGAGAACCGATAGATGATTAGCCGTGCTGTGACAGAGCATAGGACCATTTTCACTGAGAGGATGGGATGTAGCCATTGACAACGGTGATGCCCTACATAAAGCTTGCCATGGAAAGGAGTAAGAAGGATTGGATGAAAGCAATAAGAAAGTAGAGATTCGAAAGGATTCCAGCATCTCCGCACGCCTATCTGAAATTCTCACTATTGATTTACATAAGTATTTCTATCCCTTTTTATTTTCTATTTACTATTAATTTTCGAAACCCATAACCATTTAATCTGCCTAACTGAGATTTACAAGGTGACCATAGCTTGCTTCATACCAACAATCTCTGTGGGATCGACCCTTACTCACGTAAGGTATTACTTGGATGACCCGGTACACTTGCTAGTTAAGTTGAACGGAGTTGTGTCCACACATAGTTGAAAAAGCAATGAATTTTACAAAATACAATAACAAAGGAATCACAATTTCGTCCACCAGTGACCACTTCATCAAACCTGATGGAGTAATATCCCTGCCAATCTCTGTGGGACAGACTCAAGGCCGAAGATCGGCGATGGCCGAGTTCGTGATCCTCCGAGATTCCACCGCCTACAATATCATCTTGGGAAGGAAAACGATTAACGATGTTGAAGCAATAATCAACACGAAGCTACTAGTCATGAAGTTCGTTACCGATGACGGATCCATAGGGTCCATAAGAGGAGACCTTGAGACGGCAGTCGCTTGCGACAACGCCAGCCTCTCCCTAAGGAAGAAATCCAAAGAGGCGTCCGGTGTGTTCCTAGCGGACCTGGATGCCAGAGTAGACGACAAACCCAGACCGAAACCAGAAGGGGACCTGGAAAAATTCATGATCGGTGACACGGAGGAAAAATTCACGTTCGCCAACAAGAATCTCCCGCATGAGCTGAAGGAGCCCTTGGTCGAAATGATCAGGGCCAATAGGGATTTGTTTGCCTGGACACCGGCCGACATGCCGGGCATAGACCCCAAAATTATGTCACACCACCTGGCCATCAAGTCGGAGGCACGCCCGGTAGCCCAACGAAAGAGAAAAATGTCACGGGAGAGGGCAGAGGAGGTGGCCAGGCAGACGGCCAGCCTCCTAGAAGCAGGTTTCATATGAGAGGTAGACTACTCGACATGGCTCTCGAATGTAGTTCTAGTAAAAAAGCACAACGGCAAATCGAGAATGTGCGTAGACTACTCTGACCTTAACAAGGCATGCCCTAAGGATTGTTTCCCCTCCCTAACATAGACGCGCTCGTCGATGCTGCGGCGGGCTACCGTTATCTGAGCTTCATGGACGCCTACTCCGGCTACAACCAGATTCTGATGCACCGACCAGATGAAGACAAAACGGCGTTTATAACGCCGGGGGGAACCTTCTGTTATAAGGTGATGCCATTCGGCCTAAAAAACGCAGGGGCAACATACCAAAGGCTGATGAACAAGATATTCCGCGACCTCATAGGCAAGACAGTGGAAGTCTATGTAGATGACATCCTCGCGAAAACAACGCGACTCGATGACCTCCTGGAAAACCTGGCAAAAGTGTTCGCGTCTCTCCGACAACACGGCATGAGGCTCAATCCCCTCAAATGTGCCTTCGCCATGGAAGCTGGAAAGTTCCTAGGATTCATGATAACTCAGAGAGGGGTAGAAGCCAACCCGGAAAAATGCCAAGCGATACTCCAGATGAAGAGCCCAGGCTGTATCAAGGACGTCCAGAGGTTGGCAGGGCGACTGACCTCGTTATCCCGATTTCTCGGAGCGTCGGCAACAAAGGCCCTACCCTTCTTTAACCTCATGAAGAAAGGGATAGCGTTCGAATGGACGCCCGCATGCGAGGAAGCCTTTCAACACTTCAAGGAAATCCTGGCGGCACCCCGTGTGCTCGGAAAGCCAAAGGACGGGGAGACGTTATATCTATACCTCGCCATAACAGGAGAGGCCCTGGCCGCAGTTCTAGTGTGAGAAGAAGGGAGGGCTAAACAACCAGTCTATTTCATGAGTAGAGCCCTGCAAGGGGCAGAACTAAGGTACAGCAAACTGGAGAAGCTAGCTCTGGCACTCTTGACCTTTTCACGGAGGTTAAAGCAATACTTCCAAGATCACCAGGTGGTCGTAAGAACGGACCAGGGAATCCGACAAATACTTCAGAAACCCGATTTGGCGGGAAGGATGATGACCTGGTCCATTGAACTTTCCCAATACGACAAACGATACGAACCCCGGCAGGCCATCAAGGCGCAGGCAATGGCAGACTTTCTAGTAGAAGTAACGGGAGACCCAACCGAAGAAACGAGCACACGGTGGAGGCTCCACGTGGACAGAGCCTCCAACCAGACGTCCGGGGGCGCCGGGATCATCCTGGAAAGCCCGGTTGGAGCCGTATACGAGCAGTCGATCAGGTTCGAGTTCCCCGTTTCAAACAACCAGGCAGAATACGAAGCCCTCATAGGGGGCTTAACCCTAGCAGCGGAAGTCGGAGCAACAAGGCTGGAAATATGCAGCGATTCGCAGGTCGTCACCTCCCAGGTAACGAAAGCTATCAAGCCAGAGACTCATTATTACAAAAGTACCTGGAAAAAGTCAAGGATTTAAGCCAAAAGTTTGAGGAGGTCACGGTCCACCACGTACCCAGAGAAAGGAACACACGGGCAGATCTCCTATCAAAGTTGGCCAGCACTAAACCCGGAGAAGGCAACCGGTCTCTCATCCAAGGTATGGCGAGGGAGCCGGCGGTCACCTTGCATTTATCAAGGCTGGGTCCTTCATGGCTAGACCCCATCACCAGCTTCTTAGAAAATGGCAAACTCCCCGACGACAAAAAGCGTGCCGCAAAACTGAGAAGGGAAGCAGCCAAATACGCGGTCATTCAGGGACAGCTATTCAAGAAAGGGCTCAACCAGCCCCTACTGAAATGCTTACATCCCGACCAGACGGACTACGTCCTCAGGGAAGTCCATGAAGGCTGCTGCGGACACCACATAGGGGGCAAAGCCTTAGCAAGAAAGTTGATCCGAGCTGGATACTATTGGCCGTCAATGATGGCAGACTCTAAAGAATTCGTCAGGAAATGTGTAAAGTGTCGATAGAACGCCAATTTCCACAAGGCACCGGCCTCCGAGTTAAGCCTGTTAACGTCCTCCTGACCATTCTCACAATGGGGAGTCGATCTCTTGGGGCCCTTCCCAGTCGGTCCCGGGAAAGTCAAGTATCTCATAGTCGCCATTGGCTACTACACCAAATGGATAGAGGCCGAGCCGCTGGCCAGCATATCCTCATCCAATTGCAGGAAATTCATGTGGAGGCAAGTGATAACACGATTCGGGATTCCAGAAGTCGTTATCTCGGACAACGGCACACAGTTTACCGACAAAAAGTTCACGGAATTCCTCACCGGCCTGGGTATAAGACAGAAGTTCTCCTCGGTAGAGCACCCCCAAACAAACGGACAGGTGGAGTCCGCGAACAAGATTATCCTGCTAGGGCTCAAGAAGCGATTGGATAATAAAAAAGGTGCCTGGGCCAACGAGCTAGCCTCGGTGCTCTGGTCTTACCGAACAACTGAACAGTCCTCCACCAAGGAGATTCCTTTCCGACTAACATATGGATTAGATGCGGTAATACCCGTGGAAATCGGGGAACCGAGCCCCCGGCTACTTTTGAAAGGAGTGGAGGAAGCCGTGGAGAAGGACCTAATAGATGAAGCCAGAAAAATGGCCCATTTGACGGAGACAGCGCTAAAACAAAGAATGGCCTTACGCTACAACACCAAAGTGCTCAAAAGGGAGTTCGAACCGAACGATCTCGTCCTAAGGCGTAACGACATCGGCCCACCGACTCCGGGAGCAGGCAAGCTGGCGGCAAACTAGGAAGGCCCCTATAGAATCAAAAAAGTGATGGGTAAAGGCGCTTTCAAGTTAGAAAGGCTCGATGGCAAGGAATTCCCAAGAACATGGAACGCGAACAACTTGAGAAGATTCTACTCCTAGCGCATGAGGCGACATGCCGACCAATCGAGCTAAGTAGTTAATTCGCGGATTTGTACTTTTCGTTATGCCCTATAGGCCTTTTATGCGATTACCGAATAAGATGTACTTGTGCAAATTCTCTCTCTTTTGTTTTGTTCACCTTTTCTAGACAACCCGCTCCAGAAGCGAATTCATTACAACTCGACAACGATGCGCGGCCCCGGGACTGATCACCCCGGGAGCCCATCAACTGCCGCAATAGCAAATGACTACACTAAAAAGCCATGACCCGTTAATATAAACGACAGCCATAAACCAATAACGGTTAATAGAAATGATAACACAACCAGGCGAATAAGAAAGTATTAACTACGGTAAAGCGGGCAAATGACCAAAAAAGTCAATTGTTCACAAAAGCCAAAACGAAACGGCTAAACCAAAAAGTTTTACACAGAAAAAGAGGATTCATTTCTTAGGAACGTCAACAATTTTGCCGTCTTTGATCACCTTGAAGACGCCAATCGCCGACGTGTCGAAATCGGGAGCAACAATTTTGACCTGAGCTTTAAGGGCCTCCTCGGTCGCCAGGATCGCACCCTTCCCCTGCTTGACGACGTCTTTATACTTTGTTTTTAACGTTGCCAGTTCAGCCTCCACAGCTTGCTTCTCCATCTCGATCTCGGCCACCCGTTTTTGTGCCGCGCCGACCTGACTCTCTAAAGCCATTTCGCGCTCGACAAGACGTGAAACTGTGGCGACCGACTCTTCCAACTTCTTCTCGGTGGTAGTGGCCTTCTTCTCGGCGGCAGTAGCTTTCTTCTCGGCAGCGTCAAGCTTCTCATTTGATTGGGTTAGCTGCTCCCGGAGAGTCTCAACTTCACCTTTAAGCTCATTATTAGCCTTCCCAGCTGATTCCCACCTCCTGTGAAGAGATTCCATCCCGGACAGTTCAAACTCGGCTTTCCGAGCTATCACTGCGCCGCGCAAGAGAGTACGGTACATCCACCTCGCTTGCCCGGCAAGGGATGACTCATGAAAATGCTCTTCAGTATCGGGAATCAGCTGAGAATCGATAAAGTTCCCGGCATCAAAATTCTTCTCCATTACAGTAAGAACCCCCTCAGGACTGCTGGACATCTTCCTCTTCCTCTTCAAGCTTGGAACCTCCTCCACCTCTTCATCGGCAGTAGGGTTGGACGTCGACCCCCCAGTGCCGACCACTTCACGGATCGGGGAAGCGTGAACCGCCCTGTCGCCATGAACCAGGGCATCCTGAACCGAGGTGCCGGTCTTCTCGACCGTGGCCCCTTGTTCGGAATTGGCCTTGTCCTCCGGAGGAGCAGTAGATTTTTCATTACCTCCCTCATCGTCACTCGCGCAAAGGAAGGTTTGGAACAAGTTAGGGAGACCCGTGATCTCGGCAGACATCCCCACTGTAAAAAGAAAAAGAAGTCGGTTAGTTGATGCAAATGCATATTTGCATTATTAGTTAGTTAGTTTAGTTAGTTTTAGTTTAAATTCACTTATTTTCTCTAAATAAACAAGTCCTTTTATGAGTTTTGTTTCCATGCATGATGATATCAAGGAACATGTTAATTCTAGCCAAATTCATGCAAATGATTTAAGGAATGCATATATGAATGAGTATGAATGAATCTCATGAAATTTATTGCTTGAATTGGTAAGACTTTGAAGCTATCTCCCTTGTTGATGATAGGTGATGAAACAAGGAAGCATGGAAGCAAGAAGGAGGCAACCAAGGCAAGAAGTTGGCGTTGCCAACTTGGGATTGGCGTTGCCAACTCCACAACACAAGGCAAGAAGGAGGCAACCAATGCAAGAAGTTGGCGTTGCCAACTTGGGATTGGCGTTGCCAACTCCACAACACAAGGCAAGAAGGAGGCAACCAATGCAAGAAGTTGGCGTTGCCAACTTGGGATTGGCGTTGCCAACTCCACAACACAAGGCAAGCTTGGTCCTGGAGGCAACCAAGGCAAGAAGTTGGCGTTGCCAACTTGGGATTGGCGTTGCCAACTCCACAACACAAGGCAAGCTTGGTCCTGGAGGCAACCAAGGCAAGAAGTTGGCGTTGCCAACTTGAGATTGGCGTTGCCAACGCCACACACAACCACACCAAGCAAGCTTGGCAACCCTGGAAGCAAAGTTGGCGTTGCCAACTCTAGAACCAAGTTGCCAACGCCACACACAAGACACAAGCAAGGAACTTGGCCCTGGAAGCAAGGTTGGCGTTGCCAACTCTAGAACCAAGTTGCCAACGCCACACACAAGACACAAGCAAGGAACTTGGCCCTGGAAGCAAGGTTGGCGTTGCCAACTCTAGAACCAAGTTGCCAACGCCACACACAAGACACAAGCAAGGAACTTGGCCCTGGATTTGGAGCCTCGAGCACGTTGCCAGCCTAGAAATGAGGGGCGTTTTTGAGGACAATGCAGGCTAACAACGCCAAACAATCAAGCTTGGCCCTGGAAGAAAAGGAGCTGGCGTTGCCAACTCAAGATGGGCGTTGCCAACGCCACACAACCAAGCAACAAATGGAGCCCTGGAAGAAAAGGAGCTGGCGTTGCCAACTCAAGAATGGCGTTGCCAACGCCACACAAGAAAGCTTGGCTAGGCACCAAGTTTTGGTGCCAGCCAAGTTGCCAAACGCCCAATGGCGCTCCAACCAGCTGCTAAACGCCCAATGGCGCACCAACCGCGTTCCAAACGCCCAAATGCCGCACCACTCACGTTGCCAACGCTAGATGGGCGTTGCCAACGCCAACTTACCAAAACAAGGCAGCCTGAACATGTCCACTTCAATGGAAGATATCTTGAGCTACAGAGATCCAAATTGAGTACTTCCAGTTGCGTTGGAAAGCTAACATTCAGAGCTTTCCAACCATATATAATAGTCCATGGTGGAGCACAAGATTGAAGCCAAACCAGAGTCATCTTTAGGCCCTAAAAACAAGAACATGAAATGAAATTCAAAGGAGCTAGAGATGATCCTTGGATGTGGGATCGAGCACGTTGCCAACGTGCACAAAGGGGGCGTGTTTTGCAACAACGCCAGCCTCAAGTCCTTGCCTTGGGAGAGTGATGCTCGAGCACGTTGCTAACTTGGGGTTGAGGGTGCGTTGTTCACAACAACTTGGCAACAACTTGGCAGCTTGACCTTACCTTCTTTGAGGAACCATAACTTGAGCTAGGAAAGTCCAATTGAGGTGATTCCAGTGGCATTAGAAAATAGACATCAAGAGCTTTCCAATGATGTATAATAGTCCATATTGAAGCTGAAGGTTGACACTCAAATTCTGGGCTACATTTAGCATGAAAGTAAGGCCAAGAAGAGGAAGAGCAAGTTGTTTGCAACAACTTGGGCTAGCAACGCCCAAGTCTCAGACTCACTTCCAGGAAATTGGCTTGCACGTTGCCAACGTGCACTAAGGCCTGAGTTATTGCCAACAACGCCCATCAATGGGCCAGAATTGGTGCCAACTTGCTCTACTTCCCCTATTCATCACAAAGGCCAAAACACCTCCAATTGAGCCAAGAATTCAACAATGAGAAAGCCCACATTGCTAACCCAAATTGAGGATCTCTGAAGAAGTTTTGGGAGTGGTATAAATAGAAGAGGTTGATGTACTTGTAGGGGACTTTTACACTTTTGAATACTTTTTGACACTTAGAATTTTTATACACTTTTAGCACTTGTACTTGGCTTTTGTTAGAACTTCCGGGTACTCTCCCGAGAAGCTCATTTTTTGGCTTTTCTATTGGAACTTTTCTTCTTCATTTTTCTTAATCTTGAAGCATTTTCATTCTTCTTCTTCTTCTTCTTTTACATTTAGTTTAATTTTGATTTATGGCAATTGTTGTTGAAATTGGAGCAATGACTCACTAAACCCCACTTTCATTAGGGGGAGGAGCTCTGTTTGTTGGAATGGATTGATGAACCCATCTTTCCTCCTCAATTCTAGTGGTTGATCTAAAGAGGGAACTCTTGCTCTTCATAGATTCAACCACCATCGAGAGAGGGGTTAATCTACATGAATTATGTGGTGAATTTGAGGAATGAGCCACATAATTCAGTTTAGAGTTCATCCTTTCATGATTTCTTCAATCAATATACCTTGGTTAGTATGTGAGATGTAACTCTCCTTGGTTGAGATTATAGAAATTGTGTGGCTGGATAATATATGAGCTTCACCTCTTCTCATGAACAATTAGATCACGAGAGTGGCAATTGGCTATGTTGAGAGAGATTGAATCACCAAGAGATTGGGGTTCAATCACCCACTTGCCATAGATCTATACCCATGATTGAGAGGAATTTGACTAACATCAATTCATGAAAACTAACATCTCTGATCCCTAATGATCTTCTCTACCATCAATTCTTATTTCTATTGCCTCTAGTTGTTTAATTTCCCACAACCCAATTCCCTTTTACATTCGGTCATTTATTCTTCTTGTCATCTACATTTTGTTCCTTTAATTCATGCTATTTACTCTTATGTTCTTTAAATTTCTGCAACCTTTAATTCCTTGCAATTTATCTTTGATGTCATTTAAGTTCCTTGCAATTTAAGTTTCCGTTATTTACTTTCATTTAATTTTTCTTTTCTAGTTCTTTACATTTTGTGTCATTTACATTCTTGCAATTATGTTCAAAAATCAAAATGCTCATGAAATCAAAACTATGTTTGCTTGACTAAATTTACCATTAACTAAAGTTGCTTAATCTACCAATCTCTGTGGGATCGACCTCACTCTTTGTGAGTTTTATTACTTGATACGACCCGGTATACTTGCCGGTTATACGTGAAATCTAATTTTCACGTATCAAGTTTTTGGCGCCGTTGCCGGGGATTGGAAAGATTGACAATGATTAAGTGAAAGGTGGTTCAGATTAAGCATTTTTTTTTATTTTTGTTAAGCCCACTAACTGTTTGATACTTTGTTTCACTAACTCCAATTCCACTCTAGTTCTAGAATATTTCACTTGTGATTTTGATTCTGTTTGTGTATGTCAGGAACAAGTAGACGTGATATTGAGGACGAGAGAACCCGCCGAAGGTTAAGGAGAGCAGAAAGAGGAAAGTTCATAGTTGGTGAAGAAGGGTCAGAGGAATCAGAGGGAGAAGATCAAGTCATGGAGGATGAGATGCACAACCCTCCTGGAGGGGTCAACAATAATGGTGGACACGCTAGAAGGGTGTTATCATCATATACTATCCCTGATCCAAGACATTGTGGGAGCAGCATTGCTACACCAAATGTTCAGGCCAATAACTTTGAGCTAAAACCTCAGCTCATCACTTTGGTACAAAACAATTGCTCTTATGGAGGGGGACCTCTTGAAGACCCAAATCAACATCTCTCTATTTTTCTGAGGATATGCAATACAGTGAAGACAAATGGAGTGCATCCAGATGTCTACAAGTTGTTGCTATTTCCATTCTCTTTGAGGGATAAAGCCACTCAATGGCTAGAATCATTCCCCAAGGAAAGCCTCAATGATTGGAATGAAGTGATGGGCAAATTTCTAGCAAAGTTCTACCCACCTCAAAAGGTCATCAAGTTGAAGACAGAGGTTCAGACTTTTAGGCAAATGGAAGGGGAGTCATTGTACGAAGCCTGGGAAAGATATAAGGCACTAATGAGAAGATGTCCCCCAGACATGTTTAGTGATTGGGTTAAGCTCCAAAACTTTTATGAAGGCTTAAACTTAGAAGCAAGGAAGGGACTAGACTACTCATCAGGAGGATCACTCAACATGATGAAAACTGCTGAGGAGGCTCAAAACCTCATTGAGATTGTGGCAAACAATCAATATTATTACTCATCAGAGAGGCAACACAATCCACCCCCAAAGAAAGGTGTAATGGAGCTTGAAGGTGTTGATGCTATCTTGGCACAAAACAAGTTAATGCACCAACAAATCCAACAACAAATGGAGATGATAACAAAGAGAATGGATGGTATGCAACTTGCATCAGTGAACACAACAAATCAACCATCACTTGAATGGAACCAAGGTGAAGGAACCACGGTTGAACAACCACAAGAACAAGTTCAATACATGCAGAATACTTCAAATTCTCAGGAGGAATTCCATGGTGATACATACAACTCATCTTGGAAGAATCATCCCAATTTAAAGTGGGGAGAAAACCATTGGCAAAAGAACAACAACCACAATCACACCCGTAACACAAACAACCAAAATCACCATACCAACAACACTAACCAATATAGAAAAACACAAAACACATATCAACACCCCCATCATAACTCACAAACCCACCAAAATAACTTCTCTGCACCAACATCCAACTCACAAAATTACCACACTAATCCACCCAACAACTTCCAACAACAATCAACCCCCATCATACCTCCAATTGACCATCATGAGGCCAGAATCTAAAGTCTGGAAGCAACCTTGCAAGCACTTGCTCAAACCACTCAAGCTTTAGCTAAGGGACAACAAGAACAAGCGGTCACTATGAAGAACATTGAGAGACAAGTGGGACAACTAGCCAAACAAGCCGAGAAACCAACCCATGTCCTCCCAAGTGACACAATACCCAACCCAAGAGAAGAATGTAAGGCTCTGCAGTTAAGGAGTGGCAAGGTAGTTGGTGAAAGTTCAAATAAAGAAGCAACAAAACCCAAAGAGCAAGACACAGTGGAAAGGCAAGATGAAGAAAAGGCTTCAACATCTAACAAAGGCAAGGAGGTTGTCAAGCCACAAGGCAATCCACCAAGTCAAGAAGGCAACCGTGATGGCAAGGAAAGTATGAATCCACAAAAAGAAAACAAAAATGAAGGAGTGAAAGCTTATGTACCCAAGCTTCCTTACCCAACTAGGATACACAAAGGAGCAAAGGACCAACAATTCCCAAGGTTTTTAGAGATCTTCAAGAAACTTGAAATCAACATCCCATTGGCAGAGGCTCTAGAACAGATGCCATTGTATGCAAAGTTTCTTAAGGAGTTGATCACCAAGAAGAGGAGTTGGCAAGAAAAAGAAACCGTGGTTCTCAATCAAGAGTGTAGTGCCATCATTCAACAAGGGTTACCTCCAAAACTCAAAGACCCTGGCAGCTTTCTCATACCTTGCACGATTGGGAGCATGGCTGTTGACAAATCACTTTGTGACCTGGGAGCAAGCATTAACTTAATGCCCCTTACCATGATGAAGAAAATGATGATTGAAGAGCTCAAACCCACAAGGATGTCACTCCAACTTGCTGACAGATCCATCAAAGTGCCAAATGGAGTAGTTGAGAACCTCTTGGTGAAGGTGGGAAACTTCATATTCCCAGCGGATTTTGTGGTCCTAGATATGGATGAAGAGGGAAACAATTCAGTCATTCTTGGTAGACCCTTTTTGGCTACAGCTAGAACAATCATTGATGTGGAAAAGGGAGAGATGATCTTCAGGGTGCATGATGAACAAATGACCATAAATGTCTTCAAAGCAATGCAACACCCTGTTGAGAAAGAAAATTGCATGAGGATTGATGTAGTGGACTCTTTGGTTGAAGAAGTGCTTAACACAAACCATCAAATGCAACAAGAGGAAGTCCATAACATCAAGGGACAAGAAGAAAATACGTTGGAAGCATCAAAGGAACCAAGTGAAGCTACCAAAGAAGAGGCACCACAACAAGAGTTGAAACCACTACCCCCTCATCTTAAATATGCATTCCTTGGTGAGAAAGACAGCTTCCCAGTGATCATCAATTCCACATTGAATGCAGAGGAAGAAGAAAAGCTCCTTGTGGTTTTGAGAACTCACAAAGAGGCTTTGGGGTGGACCATTGATGACTTGAAGGGCATAAGCCCTGCCATATGCATGCACAAGATACTCTTGGAGGAGAACTCCAAACCTGTGGTACAACCTCAAAGAAGATTGAATCCCACAATGAAGGAGGTTGTTCAAAAGGAAGTTCTGAAGTTGTGTAGAGCTGGGATCATCTACCCTATATCTGACAGCCCATGGGTCAGTCCAGTGCAAGTAGTACCCAAGAAAGGAGGGATGACTGTCATTGTTAATGAGAAGAATGAGCTTATCCCAACACGAACAGTGACAGGGTGGAGGATGTGCATAGACTATAGGAGGTTGAATGATGCCACACGAAAAGACCACTTTCCTCTACCTTTCATTGATCAGATGCTTGAAAGGTTGGCTGGCCATGCTTATTATTGTTTTCTTGATGGATATTCTGGGTATAATCAGATTGTGGTTGACCCCATGGATCAAGAGAAGACTTCCTTCACTTGTCCCTTTGGAGTCTTTGCATACCGGAGGATGCCATTTGGATTATGTAATGCTCCAGCCACCTTTCAAAGATGCATGCTATCAATCTTCTCAGACATGGTAGAAAAATTTATTGAAGTATTTATGGATGACTTTTCTGTTTTTGGTGATTCTTTCAATACTTGCTTGCATCATCTTACCCTAGTCTTGAAAAGGTGCCAGGAAACCAATTTAGTTTTGAATTGGGAGAAATGCCATTTCATGGTACCCGAAGGCATTGTTCTTGGTCACAAAATTTCAAGAAAGGGTATAGAAGTTGACAAGGCAAAAGTAGAAATTATAGAAAAACTTCCTTTGCCAACTAGTGTGAAAGCTGTTAGAAGTTTCTTAGGACATGCTGGATTTTATAGGAGATTCATCAAAGATTTTTCCAAAATAGCAAAGCCACTAAGCAATTTGCTGGTGGTAGAAAATCCTTTTATCTTTGATGATGAATGCAAGCATGCTTTTGAAACTCTAAAGGCTAAGCTCACCACAGCACCAATCATCACACCCCCAACTTGGGGACTACCTTTTGAACTTATGTGTGATGCAAGCAACCTTGCAATTGGCGCTGTGTTGGGGCAAAGGAAGGAAAAGAAGCTTCATGTTATCTACTATGCAAGTAAGGTGTTGAATGAAGCTCAAAAGAACTACACCACAACAGAGAAAGAACTACTAGCTGTGGTATATGCTTTTGATAAGTTTAGACAATATTTGATTGGATCTAAAGTCTTAGTGTATACTGACCATGCTGCTCTTAAGTATCTTATGTCAAAACAGGATGCCAAACCAAGGCTAATCAGATGGGTACTACTCCTACAAGAGTTTGACATTGAGATCAAAGATAGAAAGGGCAATGAAAATCAAGTTGCTGATCACTTATCAAGGGTGCCACAAGATGCATGCCAAGACAACTTGCCATCAATAAATGAAGAATTTCCAGATGAACATCTTTTGCACATTCAACATGTCCCTTGGTTTGCAGACATGGCCAACTACAAGGCAGGAAGAATCATTCCACAAGAGTACACGAAACAACAAGTCAAGAAGCTGTTGCATGAGGCTAAGTTCTTCTTCTGGGATGACCTATTCTTGTTCAAAAGATGCCCAGATGGAATGATAAGAAGATGTGTGTCAGAGGATGAGATGAAGGACATACTATGGCATTGTCACAACTCCAATTATGGTGGTCATTTTGGGGCTGAGAGAACGGCTGCAAAGGTTCTACAAAGTGGTTTCTATTGGCCCTCAATCTTCAAGGATGCTAGGGAGTTTGTGAGCCAATGCAATGAATGTCAAAGAACAGGGGGTTTGTCAAAGAAAAATGAGATGCCTCAAAAGTTCATTTTGGAAGTGGAACTCTTTGATTTGTGGGGAATAGATTTCATGGGACCTTTTCCTCCATCCTACACGTTCAAATACATCCTGGTAGCAGTAGAGTATGTCTCCAAATGGGTAGAAGCAATAGCCACCACCACATGTGATACCAATGTGGTCTTGCAATTCCTCAAGAAGAACATCTTCACAAGATTTGGAGTACCCAAAGGGCTTATAAGTGATGGGGGAAGCCACTTTTGCAACAAGCAACTCAATTCCTTACTCCACAAGTATGGTGTTACACACAAAGTAGCTACCCCATATCACCCACAAACCAATGGACAAGCTGAACTTGCTAACAGAGAGCTAAAAAGGATCTTGGAAAAAACTGTGGGAACAACAAGAAAAGATTGGGTTAGGAAGCTAGATGATGCACTTTGGGCATATAGGACAGCCTTCAAGACACCCATAGGAAAATCTCCCTTTCAATTGGTGTATGGAAAGGCATGCCACCTCCCTGTAGAGCTTGAACATAAGGCTTTCTGGGCCACCAAACTTCTAAATCTAGATGCTCAAGCAGCAGGAGAGAAGAGGTTGCTACAACTCAATGAGCTTGAGGAGTTCAGATTGGAGGCATATGACAATGCCAAAATATACAAGGAGAGAGCAAAGAGATGGCATGATAAGAGGATCTCTCAAAGAACATTTGAACCAGGCCAAAAGGTGTTATTATTCAATTCAAGATTGAAGATCTTCCCTGGGAAGCTGAGATCTAGATGGACTGGTCCATACACCATCACCAAAGTATCACCTCATGGCTATGTTGAATTGCTTGATGAAGCCTCAAAACAAACCTTCACAGTCAATGGACATAGGGTGAAGCACTATTTTGGTGGCCCTTGGAGCAAGGAAGAGAGTGTGCAACGCTTAACATGAGCAAAGAAGCTGCAATGTCGAGCTAAGGACAATAAACAAAGCGCTTCATGGGAGGCAACCCATGCACAGGGAGTCTTTTAATTTCATGTTTTAGTAACCAATAATGATCAAGTAGACTAGTACATGGTGTATGCAAGGCACTAAGTTTGGTGTGGCCAATCTTGAAGTAATGGCAAATGTGTGTTCTATAACACTTAGCCACAAACTAAGTTTGGTGTCCATACATACACGAAAATGCTAAGCTATGAAAGTTTTGTCATCTACTTTAGTTATAAATAAAATAAAAAAAAACGTGAAAAAAAAAAGCATTTAATGTAGGTAAATTACTAAGTTTGATGTGGCTATCTTTGGAATTAATTCCATAGAACACTTAGTCACAAACTAAGTTTGGTGTCTTTACTTGCATTATTAATGCTAAAAAAATAGATTAGGGAATTTAATTTAGTCAATTTTGTATAGGAACATAATCATAAGTTTTTAGCCATTAATGTCACTTTAAGAATCTCAAGCCTTTGGCATTTTGTTGCAGGAAAGAAAGAAAGAAGTGATGGGGAATCTTGGAAGCATATAATGAAAGAAGGAAAGAAATGATGGGGAATCTTGAAGAAAGATCACGGATACATAAGGAAGGGTAGTCACATGAATTTTAAACTTTGTGCATGGGGAAAAAGAAATCAACATGCATTATGCACAAGGAAGCATGCCATGACCGAGCCTTAAATGTCTTCCCACCAACTTTCACTTTAAATACTTCAACCATATTCATTCATCATTCATTCTTCTACCCACCAACTTTCACTTCACTAGCCGAACTCATACTCAACCTCCAACCTACTCCATGTTTCACAAATTCTAACCTTGAACCTCATCTTTACCCAACAAAAACTCTTGAAGCATCACATCTCTCACATAACCGAAACACTCAATCTCCTTCACCATCATTTTCTACCTTCTCTAAGTCACCGTGCTTATCCCATATCTTTCTCATTCACAATCATTTTCCTTGTGCTTGAGGACAAGCATTCATCTAAGTTTGGTGTTGGGGAGATTCAATCTTGCAAGTGAATCTCAATGGCCTCATCATCAAGGGATAGGAGAGAAGATGAATTTGATCAAAGAAGATTCAAATCCAAACACAATGAGCGAATTTTTAGTTGGATGTCAAGCAAAGATGTTGTTCCAGAGCTACCATTCAAGCTTAAAAAAGATGAATACCCTGAGATACAAAAAATAATCAGAAAAAGGGGATGGGAGCTTCTCTGTGACCAACCTCAAGAAATAAGCATGCTTCTCATCCATGAGTTCTTCACTAATGTGATAAGAGAATATGATGATGAAGAACCATACATGAGCTATGTAAGAGGTGTGGATGTTGATTTTAGCCCGGACACCATCAATAGGGTGCTAAGGGTCAAGCACAAACAGTTCAAACGACCTAGCTATGAAGAAAGGGTTGAAAATGACCCAAGATATGTAGATGTGGTGAGTGACTTGTGCAGAATAGGCACTGATTGGGTATTGGATTCACATGGCCGACCACTCAAACTTCGGAGAGGTGATCTCATACCTCAAGCAAAAGGATGGCATGACATAGTGAGGAGGTCATTGATCTCTACTTCAAATAACTCTGAGGTAACGGTGAATAGAGCTATAATGATCCATTGCATAATGAAAGGAGGGGAAATCAATGTTGGAGACATTATAGCCAAGAACATCATTGAAATAGCTCAAAAGGTCAAACAGGACAGTTGGCTAGGATACCCTAGTACTATTCTGCGCCTATGTGAAGAAGCTGGAGTGCCTCTGGGAGAATTTGAAGAAACTGATTTGGTCTCTATTGGAAAACCTCTTACCAAAGAAAGGTTGGAGTTCATCACCACAACCCAATTGGAAAGGCAACCTTTAGCAAGAAGGAAGAAAAGGAAAGAAGTAAGACAAGAGGAGGAGCCTCAAGAAATGGATGAATCCCACACCTTGAACATGAACCAACTCCAAGCCGCCTTGGAAGGGATTTCTGGGCAATATTCACAAATTCAAAGAAGCCAAGAGGAACAAGCACAACAACAAAGGGACCTTTGGCAATTGATGGATCAACAAAGAGGGGTTCAAGTTCAATGGATGAACCAACAAAATGAGTACCAAACACACATGATGGAGTTGCAACAAGAACAATATGCCAAGATGCAAGAAGCCATCAACAATTCAGCTATGGAACATGAAAAAGCCATGGAGAAAGTGATACAAGAACAAGCTCAACTAAGGATAGAGCAAGCTCAGCAAAGAGAACTTCTCCATAGGTTGGATGCTAGACATGAAACACTCTACAGAGATTTCAATGAAAACAGAATGTTCAAGGAAGCCAGGCACAAGGACAGACTTGACTATGACATATGCACCCAAGAAAAGCTTAGTTACCTCTGTTCCACACCCCCATTGATCAACCCACAAATCAAATGTTTTAATGAGGCTCGGAAGATATTTGAACAGCAAGAACTAGCAAGGGTGAGATTCAATCAACAGAGGCTACAGGAGACAATGATAAGCTCAGGAATTTGGCAAAGAGAAGAGAGGGATGCAACGACACAACAACAAGGGGAAAGGAGGAGCAAAAAGAAAGAAGATCCAAAGGGAGATTCAACAACAAAGCAACAAGGAGAGCTAAGAAGCAAAAAGAAACAAGATCCAAAGGGCAAAGGAAAGCAAGGAGAATCAAGCAAAGGAAAAGGGACATGAAGACTAAAGGTGGTGAAGTTCCTTTATTTTTTTTTGTGTTTCTTTATGTTTTAAATAAAGAAGATGTATGTCTGAAATATGGTATACCTTCTAGGATGCATTTTTTTTTTCTTTGTGAAGCATTATCTTTTATGTTGCCCATTCCATGCATCACCACTCACAGATTTGGAATAGTTGCTTGTCTTTAATATTTTTACTTGTCATTGGAATAAAAGATGTAGTTTGAGCAAGAACAGAGAGAAATCTAGTTTAAAAAGGATCATGTTGTCCCATAAGAAAAGTGCTAGTATATTTATTGTGAAAGAAGCAATGTTCAAGAAATTCAAAAGAATGCTTGCTAATACAAGACTAGTTTGGTTAAGGATCACAAGGGCTTTATCAGTAAAAGCACAAATAACCTTGACAATAAAGAAAATAGAATACAAAGAATGAAAGGCTAGGCATCAATGACAAAAGTTGGATATGTGTCTGTGGTGATTGATGTTAAGAGACATACTTGGGCTAGTAAATCCGAGGGGTGCTTCATCACCCGGTAACTTGAGTTAACTAACTCGGGATTATCGATTGAAAACCCACAATCAAGAGTAGCTCTATAACAGAACATTTAGCAACCCAAAGAGGTGCTGGACACCACTATCCAAACAAAATTTCAATGTTATATGCCTGTGACTGAATGTGTTAAGGAAAGAGGCTTGAGTGAGTAAATCTTTAAGAGTGTCTCAACACTTAACAACTTGAACCAACTGGTTTGGGATTGTTGATTGAAAGCTTATGCTAAAGAGCCGCCTTAAGACAAGATTTCGAGCTTAATTGAAAGAAAAAGGTAAAGAAAAAAAAAGAAGGAAAAAGAAATAAGCAGAAAAAATTGGTTCAAGGATCATGTGCTTAGGTGTGAAAGAAGTCTAGTGAAGTTAACCAATTTAGTAGTGAAGCAAGCATTTTAATTGAAAAAGTTGAATAGTTGTGTTCAATTACAATAAATTTATGACCACACAAGTGAGGATAACATGCTCAATGAGAAATTACTCTCTGGGAGAACATTCAAGTCTTACATCTTAAATTCTTGTGACAAAGTCCTTTATATTTTGCTTGAGGACAAGCAATACTTTAAGTTTGGTGTTGTGATGCAAATGCATATTTGCATTATTAGTTAGTTAGTTTAGTTAGTTTTAGTTTAAATTCACTTATTTTCTCTAAATAAACAAGTCCTTTTATGAGTTTTGTTTCCATGCATGATGATATCAAGGAACATGTTAATTCTAGCCAAATTCATGCAAATGATTTAAGGAATGCATATATGAATGAGTATGAATGAATCTCATGAAATTTATTGCTTGAATTGGTAAGACTTTGAAGCTATCTCCCTTGTTGATGATAGGTGATGAAACAAGGAAGCATGGAAGCAAGAAGGAGGCAACCAAGGCAAGAAGTTGGCGTTGCCAACTTGGGATTGGCGTTGCCAACTCCACAACACAAGGCAAGAAGGAGGCAACCAATGCAAGAAGTTGGCGTTGCCAACTTGGGATTGGCGTTGCCAACTCCACAACACAAGGCAAGCTTGGTCCTGGAGGCAACCAAGGCAAGAAGTTGGCGTTGCCAACTTGGGATTGGCGTTGCCAACTCCACAACACAAGGCAAGCTTGGTCCTGGAGGCAACCAAGGCAAGAAGTTGGCGTTGCCAACTTGAGATTGGCGTTGCCAACGCCACACACAACCACACCAAGCAAGCTTGGCAACCCTGGAAGCAAAGTTGGCATTGCCAACTCTAGAACCAAGTTGCCAACGCCACACACAAGACACAAGCAAGGAACTTGGCCCTGGAAGCAAGGTTGGCGTTGCCAACTCTAGAACCAAGTTGCCAACGCCACACACAAGACACAAGCAAGGAACTTGGCCCTGGAAGCAAGGTTGGCGTTGCCAACTCTAGAACCAAGTTGCCAACGCCACACACAAGACACAAGCAAGGAACTTGGCCCTGGATTTGGAGCCTCGAGCACGTTGCCAGCCTAGAAATGAGGGGCGTTTTTGAGGACAACGCAGGCTAACAACGCCAAACAATCAAGCTTGGCCCTGGAAGAAAAGGAGCTGGCGTTGCCAACTCAAGATGGGCGTTGCCAACGCCACACAACCAAGCAACAAATGGAGCCCTGGAAGAAAAGGAGCTGGCGTTGCCAACTCAAGAATGGCGTTGCCAACGCCACACAAGAAAGCTTGGCTAGGCACCAAGTTTTGGTGCCAGTCAAGTTGCCAAACGCCCAATGGCGCACCAACCGCGTTCCAAACGCCCAAATGCCGCACCACTCACGTTGCCAACGCTAGATGGGCGTTGCCAACGCCAACTTACCAAAACAAGGCAGCCTGAACATGTCCACTTCAATGGAAGATATCTTGAGCTACAGAGATCCAAATTGAGTACTTCCAGTTGCGTTGGAAAGCTAACATTCAGAGCTTTCCAACCATATATAATAGTCCATGGTGGAGCACAAGATTGAAGCCAAACTAGAGTCATATTTAGGCCCTAAAAACAAGAACATGAAATGAAATTCAAAGGAGCTAGAGATGATCCTTGGATGTGGGATCGAGCACGTTGCCAACGTGCACAAAGGGGGCGTGTTTTGCAACAACGCCAGCCTCAAGTCCTTGCCTTGGGAGAGTGATGCTCGAGCACGTTGCTAACTTGGGGTTGAGGGTGCGTTGTTCACAACAACTTGGCAACAACTTGGCAGCTTGACCTTACCTTCTTTGAGGAACCATAACTTGAGCTAGGAAAGTCCAATTGAGGTGATTCCAGTGGCATTAGAAAATAGACATCAAGAGCTTTCCAATGATGTATAATAGTCCATATTGAAGCTGAAGGTTGACACTCAAATTCTGGGCTACATTTAGCATGAAAGTAAGGCCAAGAAGAGGAAGAGCAAGTTGTTTGCAACAACTTGGGCTAGCAACGCCCAAGTCTCAGACTCACTTCCAGGAAATTGGCTTGCACGTTGCCAACGTGCACTAAGGCCTGAGTTATTGCCAACAACGCCCATCAATGGGCCAGAATTGGTGCCAACTTGCTCTACTTCCCCTATTCATCACAAAGGCCAAAACACCTCCAATTGAGCCAAGAATTCAACAATGAGAAAGCCCACATTGCTAACCCAAATTGAGGATCTCTGAAGAAGTTTTGGGAGTGGTATAAATAGAAGAGGTTGATGTACTTGTAGGGGACTTTTACACTTTTGAATACTTTTTGACACTTAGAATTTTTATACACTTTTAGCACTTGTACTTGGCTTTTGTTAGAACTTCCGGGTACTCTCCCGAGAAGCTCATTTTTTGGCTTTTCTATTGGAACTTTTCTTCTTCATTTTTCTTAATCTTGAAGCATTTTCATTCTTCTTCTTCTTCTTCTTTACATTTAGTTTAATTTTGATTTATGGCAATTGTTGTTGAAATTGGAGCAATGACTCACTAAACCCCACTTTCATTAGGGGGAGGAGCTCTGTTTGTTGGAATGGATTGATGAACCCATCTTTCCTCCTCAATTCTAGTGGTTGATCTAAAGAGGGAACTCTTGCTCTTCATAGATTCAACCACCATCGAGAGAGGGGTTAATCTACATGAATTATGTGGTGAATTTGAGGAATGAGCCACATAATTCAGTTTAGAGTTCATCCTTTCATGATTTCTTCAATCAATATACCTTGGTTAGTATGTGAGATGTAACTCTCCTTGGTTGAGATTATAGAAATTGTGTGGCTGGATAATATATGAGCTTCACCTCTTCTCATAAACAATTAGATCACGAGAGTGGCAATTGGCTATGTTGAGAGAGATTGAATCACCAAGAGATTGGGGTTCAATCACCCACTTGCCATAGATCTATACCCATGATTGAGAGGAATTTGACTAACATCAATTCATGAAAACTAACATCTCTGATCCCTAATGATCTTCTCTACCATCAATTCTTATTTCTATTGCCTCTAGTTGTTTAATTTCCCACAACCCAATTCCCTTTTACATTCGGTCATTTTATTCTTCTTGTCATCTACATTTTGTTCCTTTAATTCATGCTATTTACTCTTATGTTCTTTAAATTTCTGCAACCTTTAATTCCTTGCAATTTATCTTTGATGTCATTTAAGTTCCTTGCAATTTAAGTTTCCGTTATTTACTTTCATTTAATTTTTCTTTTCTAGTTCTTTACATTTTGTGTCATTTACATTCTTGCAATTATGTTCAAAAATCAAAATGCTCATGAAATCAAAACTATGTTTGCTTGACTAAATTTACCATTAACTAAAGTTGCTTAATCTACCAATCTCTGTGGGATCGACCTCACTCTTTGTGAGTTTTATTACTTGATACGACCCGGTATACTTGCCGGTTATACGTGAAATCTAATTTTCACGTATCATTAGTCACAATGAGTTATTAGGAAAAGCAAGAAGCTAAGAGACAAAACAAGCAAGGGCTTCTCACAAATATAATTACGACCAGCCTCCCGATCACCCATGAGGAGGTGAGGATTCACATGATTCCTCCCAAAGACTGCCATCAACACATTGGCAATCTTTCTATCCACCGCTGACATGCCCTTATAGGATACTTTAACGAAGGCATTGGACCCTGCCCCGAAGCTCCAATAGGTCGGGATAAGGCGTGCCCCCTCCAACGACAACCAAAAGGGATGACGACATTTGACAGGGCGGACCTTGAAATATTTATCCTTAAATCCGTGATAGGAGTCCTCAAACAAACCAAAAATCCTCCAACCTTGGGCAGACCGGAAGGACATGAACCCCTTCTTATGTTTCCCCTCCTTCGAAGGGTTTGTAAGATTGAAAAAGAAAAGAAAGACATCTACAGACACCGGCAGCTCGAGATATTCACAAACCATCTCGAAACAGCGGATTGAAGCCCAGCTGTTCGGATGCAACTGCGACGGCGCCACGGAAACCCGACTTAGAAGCGCCATTTGGAAGGCGGAAAACGGAATACGGACCCCAACCTGGATAAACATAGATTTATAGAACCATATCCAATCGGGAACCCGGGGAGCATTGAAGTTGAGCTCGTACAAGCGCTCATGAGGAGCCGGGACGAAGACGTCATAATTGGCCTCCTCGTCGGTCCCTCCGCATAGGTACTCGGCTTGACGGAACTCGGTGAGCTCCTCCTCGCCCATTTGGTTGGGAGAGTCCTTTATATCGGAAACGACCCAGGCGTAGGGGTCGTATGCCGCGGGAGAAGAGGAAGCCCGGGAGGTCGTGCGAGCCATACCTACATGGGGGGACCATCCAGTCAGTCTAAGAGGTCGGGTGCTCAGGCCGAATACAGACGCTACCCCCACTACTCCCCAACTAAGGCTAAACACAATTAAAACACAAAAGGTTCAAGCAAAACCTACCCTGAAATGGTACCCCTCCCCTAACACATCTAACCAGCATCAAAAGGCCACATAACAACAAAAATCAAGCAAATACAAGCAACAAGCATGCAAGAACGAAGCATAAAAGAGAAGGATTCAAGAACTACCTGAATTGGTTGTAAGAGAAGGAGGATGAAGTTGTAAGAGAAGAAGGATGAAGGGGGGACGCGCGAGGGCACTGCAACAACGCTCTGAAATTTTGGGGAGAGGGTAGCAGAAGATAGAAGAAACGGGAGTATGCAGAAGTGTATAAGTATAAAAAAAAAAGGAAGAGATGAAACTGGTTGTTTAAAACTGCCTCCCAGGAAGCGCGAAAAACCTGGGGGCAAAATAGTCTTTGCGAACAGGGTTTTCCACCCCATTATGAGCATTCAATGCTCGGCGCAAGGAACGAGGCGACGAAACGATTGTTTGTGCAACCAAGAGACACGCGCATTGGGGGCATGTCCCTCCCACGGGCGGCCGACCTGACGAGAATGAACGAAACGCGAGACGACACGCCATTGATAGCTCCCACGACTACCACTGGCGCGTGGGGGCACTGTTACGGCCTGGCCCAGGCCACTCACGGGTCAACCCAACCCACTGATGACCCGACCCGAACGGTCGGGCACATACAACCCACGACGCGACCCGGACACGCGTCCCTGACAGCTCTCCACAGCAACTGTGAGGAAGCTTCAAGGAAGGTGGGCCTATCCTTGCAGGGCCCACCTCTGACACGGTATAAATGGGGAAGGACCTGCCCTTCCCCCAAGGTACGTCACACTCTCCATCTAACATATCCCCGCCTACACACTAGCTGACTAGAGCGTCGGAGTGTCTTTGCAGGTGGCACCCCATCTTCCTTTCACAACGAGAGCCCGGCTACCCGGCAGATCCGAACCCAGCACGATCGCGATTGAGGCGTCCTCACCCCCTTAACAACCATCCGAATTGTCCGGTAACCGACCACAGTACAGAAACGAAAAAGAAAAATTAAGAAAATAAGCCAATTTATGTAATTAAAGTAAGCTAGATACATAAACTTGATTGCCTTGACTAATAAGGAAAAAAACAACAACACAGTGCACAGGAACTGAAGTGAAATGTGAACCAAAACAAGAGAAGAGAGATCTCAACAATTGAGATTAAAGTGAACAACATACAATTCTTATCCTCAAAAATAAATAGCCAAAGAAATATTGTAAATTGTCAAAGTTAGGTCATATTCGAGTCTAAAGGGTATTGTATGGCTGGAAAAATAAGAATGAATCATGAAGAAGCAATTAAGGGTAGATACTTATTCCTATTTCCATAAAAATTTAAGATAAAAGTGTTGAAGTACTGTATAGAATCCTTACGGTCGTAACGTACAACATGTATGTCCTGGTCATAAATATAGATCACTTTGCAAAAGTTACGTGCAACAGCTGCCTAGAAAACAGCACAAATATCACATATCATAACCAAGAGGGAAATCATATTAACTCTGCACAGTAGTTTAATAAGTGCATGCAGCATGGTCAAGATTGTAATTGGTTGATTCATGTGACTATAGTAGCATAGACACACCTAGTTGGCAACAAATGTTTCCAGAGATTCACGTCCAACTTGATTATCATGTAGTTTGTTCTTCAATTTTCCTAATAAATTATATTGTCAATATATAACATTGGTTCTTAAGAAGTCTCACCATTTGTTCTTAACAAATAATGTCTATTTCACTTACTATCTATTGATATTTAATGGGTGCAACAAACTAGCTGTAACTTTATTCATATTAGTACTACTAATATGAGCTCAAATCCACTAAGAGTAGAAATGTGAACCTAGTTAATCAAATTAAATAGGTGATACGGAATTGTAAGATGTTCTTAATATTCTCTAACATACATAAAGAAAAAGGTATAAATAATCTCACCTTTGTTCTTGCATTCTTCTTCCTAAATCTGGAAAGTCTTTGACCATTGAAACGGAGCTTCTCACCGACTCTTTCTGCTCAACTCGACACAGGCTTCTAAATATACATCACTTCAGACTGCTGCATGATAAGTCCCGCTTTCTTGTAGCAAATCTCATTGTTCCTTTTATATTTCTCACTCTATATCAATTTGAATAAGGAATTTGTAGAATGCAAAGACCAGAGGCAATTGAATTTTCATAAGCTGACAAATATTGAATCCAAATAAAAGTCATAAGTGCCAGAAGCAATGTTATACTTATACAACAGTTGGTGTACCTCTTCCGTTGAAATGAGGAAATTAGAATTATAAATAAAGAAAAAGCATGGAACAAAATCTTCATTTTTAATAACCTCGAGTCCTAATCAAACCAAAAAAATAAAGAAATTAAATAGTTTTATAGAACTCCATTTTAATAAGCTTAATAAAGCAAGCTTAAGGATGTTGACCCATTTAATAATTAATCAAGAGTTAATGAAAATGAAACATTTTTTTGTGAGGTGATATATGAATTGTCAGCTCAAATCTCTCTTTAATATATATTCAACTACAAAATTTACCAGATCAAGCAAATTTAAAATGACAGTATCTATAGCTGATTCAAATTTATATATTTATAGCTGATCAAGCAACAATAATCAAGCAACAATAATTAGAACATATTTTAATTAAATTCAGAACAAATCAGACCCAAACATGGAGAATAAATCAACATTATATGTAATTAAAATCAAAATAGATCAAAACCAAACAAAGAGAATAAATCAACAATAATCAGAAGTTCAGAACAACAAATCAACCTTATAAATTATAATAACAAACTTTGAACAAGTCTAGCATTATAAATTATAATAACAAATTAAAGCTTAGACCTTAATCCTAGTTTAGAAAAAAAAAAGTTCAGAAGAATTACCAGGACCAGTCCACCAACTCTTGCTCTGACAAAGATATCAACTCCCCGTCACAATTTTATTGATCCTTTCCACCACAGCAACTGTCGAGAATGCCGAACAACTCCCTTCACAACAAAACCAAAAACATCAAATCAAATTCTTTTAGGGGAATTAATATTATAGAGCATCAAAATTAAACCCTAAATATAATGTGTTAACCGCATTAGCCTTGATCATTAACGGGGGAGACAGCGCCCTTCTCCCTCCAATCAATAGAAGCAGCTAACTCGTCGCTGGTGCATGGTGCACGAAACTGACTCCGCACATTTCGCATAGATAGATCGGCAAGTATAACGGGTCGTCGAAGTAATACCTCAGGTGAGTGAGGGTCGATCCCATGGAGATTGTTGATTTGAGCAAGCTATGGTTACCTTGCAGATCTTAGTCAGGCAGATAGAAAATACAGTTGTCACGAGAAAACACATAAAATAGATAAATAAACAAAATGTTACTAGATAAGTGTGAAATCAATGGTATGAGAACAGTTGAGGCTTCGGAGATGCTTCTTCCTTCTGGATCAACTTTTTTCACCATTTATTGCAACTTATGATTGATTATTTCCATGGCAGGCCGTATATGATTAATGCCGGGTTAGCGGTCATTAATCTCCTCTGCTTCAGGTAAAATGTCGGGTCAGCGGTCATCCAATCTAAACGAGGGTGAAGCTCTAGCAGTCCATTTCCTTGGTGATCCTACTCCAAATACCACAGACAAGGTCGGATCTTCCGGATCAGAGAACGCTGCTCCAATGGTTCTAGCCTATACCACAAAGGCCCTAATCGCCCCACACCTCGGCTGAATTGATGTCTCGAGAAGTCCCCAATGAAGTCGTGGATTAGCCGTCTAAGAGATGTATAATCAAGCTTGTGGTTCAATACTATCCCGTCAAGGACTCACAAGAACTCATGTGAATAGGGATGACGGTCAAGTTACACTCCTAATTTGTAAAGATGAAGAACGAAGATACATTTTAGAATGGAATCAAGCATAGATTGAAGTAGAATAGTGATATTATTAATTCATAAGAATCAGCAGAGCTCCTAACCTTAACCTAGGAGGTTAATGACTCATAGTGTACAAAGAAATAATGTAATTCAAAAATATGGCATTCCGTTCTGAACAAGGGTGATCCTTGTTCTATATATATTGAACTAATAACTAAGAATTACAGAAATATGATAGACTATACTTAGAGGTGCAAAAATCCACTTTCTGGGCCCACTTGGTGAGTGTTTGGGCTAAGCTCGGGGTGTCTCCACGAGCTAGTACCCCTTAGGGGTGTTGAACGCTGGCTTGGGACTCCCTAATGGGCGTTGGACACCAGCTACCCCCTTTTGGGCGTTGGACGCCAGGAATGGGACTGGTGGCTGGCGTTAAACGCTAGTTTTGGGCCTTGATTTCCAAAGTAAAGTATAGACTATTATATATTTCTGAAAAGCTCTGAATGTTAGCTTTCCATAATCGTTGAGAGTGTGCTATTTGGACTTTCTTAGCTCTTGAAATGCTCCTTTGAGTGTATGGAGGTCAGAATCTAGCACCATCTGCAGTCCGTTTCTCTATATCTGAATCAGACTTTGCCAAAACTCCTTAATTTCAGTCAGAAAATACCTGAAATCATCATAAAATACAAAAAATCAAAGTAGAAACAAAAAATGTAAATTTAGCACTAAAACCTATGAAAATATAATAAAACTTGAACAAAACATAATGAAAACTATATGAAAATGATGCCAAAAAGCATATAAGATATCCGCTCATCAGCACGGAATGCATAACAATGTTGCTGGGAGGAGCTGTGGGGTTTGGTGCCGAGGTACCTGGCTCTGTACTCTTCATTGTTGAAATCGGCGAACTTGTTCAAGCCATGCTTGTAGGGTTTGTTCCCAGTGCTATTATGGTTGTAAATGAACCACAGGTTATCCTTGAAGATCTCGAACCTTCTCTCTTTCTCTCCCAATGATTGACATCAATGATTCGGAACAAGCACTAAATGCACAAACACGCATAATCACAAAATATCAACAACAAAAATAATAATAATTGAATAATTAACAATAATAAACAGTTGAACTATGGAAGTGACAAAACCCACCAGAAGAAGGTACAACTGTTTGAGGAGTACCCGGGATGGTGGCATAACCGTTTGGCATCGCGTAGGGTGGTCTCAGGGTTCGGATGGCGGGATGGCTGGTAGGAACCTGATACGACATCGTTGGTTGCATGTGCGGCACAAAAGCCGGAACCGCAACACCACCAGCAGCAGAGGCGACGCCGGGAGCCAGTGCAGCCGCAGAGCTAAAACCAGGAGGTGGAATCAATGGATTATGGTAGGCAAGGCTCGGCGAAGTGGCGCCTCCTGATGGATTTAGCAGCGGGGAGAAGTGCGGTGCTTGAGGAGGCAGCAGCCTGAAGGAGGGGGCGGTGGGAGACGCGAAGGGAGGTCCAGCGGAGACCTGAAGTGGCACGTAGGAGAAGGTGGGATGGTGCTGCTACAACAGCGGCGGGGATGGGGGCGGTGGCGCGGAGAGCAGAGTTGGATTCGGATTAGGGTTTGCGGGAGCTAGAGATTGAGATAGGGAAGTGGAAGGTGAAGCTGGATCGGGTTGTGGTTCAGTGTGCTGGGTTTGGGTTCTTCAGGAGTTATTAGGGTTAGGGGTTGTGAGTGACCGAGAGTAAGTGTCTCGAAGCTTTTGGCCAAGTTGAAGAGTTAGTAGGAATCAGGGGTTATTGTGTTTGTTTTTTTTTTTACCTTTTGGCCACGTTTTCAAAGTGTGCCAAATGAGTACTAGGATATAGCCACACTTTATAAACACTACTGTAATGAAACTCTGTCGCCACACTTTGAAAATGTCCCTGTTTCTGTTTATGGCCACACTTTTGAAGCGTGGTAGAAAAAATCTCTAATCAATTGCCACCCTCACAAAAGCGTGGCCATTGACCCTTTTCGTCATGCCTTTGAAACATGGCGAAAAAAAGTGGCCGAATCTATATTCAATCGCCACCCTTACAAAAGCGTGGCCATTGACCACTTTTGGAAAGCGTGGCAAAAAAAAGCGTGGCCATAGGACTTTTTTCTTGTAGTGTAACTCTACTAATTAATACAAACAAAGTAAAAATTTCAACTCGAAATGGAACTAATGCCTTCCAAATAGTTTTAGTGAAACTATAGCTTGATATATCCTCTGACAACTTTTTTTTCTATAATACCTACACAAATAAGTTAGTATTAAACAATCCATTTTATTAAACTTCCATACAATTATATCTTCTCTTTCTCTTGTTAATTTGGCCTTAGGGTGAGCAAATTAAAAAATATTTTTAGTCATGTATATTATGAAAATAATTTTTCTATTTATTTAAATAAAAAAGCCAACTTCCTAAGTGGTCAAATTTAAATTATTCATTTTTAAAAAATTAAACTATGATAAAAACATTAATATAATTGCTTAGAAACCCAATTATTTGACCTAAGACACCTTAGATTTGTTTGTTTTGATTAAAATCTAATTGCTCAAGTTTCACTGAAACCTAATTTTATTCTAGTTTTGCTACACACTTAAGTTTTTTTGGAAATTAAATTCAACTAAGTTAGTTCAAACTCAACAAAAATTAGTTTCATTAGTGAGAGCGTGTTAGACATACTCCAACTCTCCACTACGTGTATCCCGCGCTCTTTAATATGAATACCTTCTTCACGTTCCTTATTTTTTTTTTTGCTTGTTTCTTTATCATCATCATTTTTTGTTGTTGCTGCTATTGCTGCATTCTTTTTCTTTTCCTCCTTCTCTTAGTGGTTTTGCAGTATTATGTATTTTTTTATTTGATTTTTTTATTTTTATTCTTGTTAAGAGGGTAAAACAAGAAGAATTATGAGAAGATAGAACAAGAAAGAAAAGATGAATACAGAAAAAAAAAAGAGGAAAAGGAAGAGTTTTGAGTTATGCAGAATTTATCAGAAAATAACACTGAAATTTTTTAATCGTAACATAGAAGTTTTTCAATTTTGATATTGAAATTTCTTAACTGTGACACAGGTTCTTGTTAAGGGGTAAAATAAGAATTATGAGATCAGAATGTGAAAGAAGAAAAGGTTTTGATTTATGTAGAATTTATAAAAAAGAATAATATCGAAATTTTCTAACCATAACAAATGAAAATTTCTAATTTTAACACCAAAAATTTTTAACCATGTCATTTATAACTAAATGAATCGTTAAATTAATTGTGTGATATTTAACTAAGAAAATGGTGGTGGTGGTGGTGGTGGTGGTCGTGGTGATGGTGATAGAAGAAGAGAAAAAAAGAAGGAAAACAATCAAATGAGAAAAAAGGAGAAAGACGAGGAGGAGGAAGAAGTGACGGTGATCATGACGACGACGATGATAATGAAAGAGAAAGATGAGAATAAAGAAGAAGGCGAACAAGGTTATCAAACTCGCGAAGTTAAGTAAACTAAAGGAGCTAACCTAAACTCGACTTGCGAGTTAACTCGTATACTGATACGAGTTTACCTGTTATGATTTTTATATATATATATATATATATATATATATATATATACTCAAATATAAGCATTCAAACTTAACAATTTCAACCTCAAAATATATAATAAATAAAAATAGTACTACAAATACAACAAGTATTTTAAAGCACACATTCAAATTCTTCACAAATATGCATCTAGTTCAACATAGAACACACACAATCAAAGCTTCATATAACACAACAAAAAAAAATAACAAAGCAACAATTAAATATTCTAAAAAACTAAAAGTCTAAAACTGAAATCCTCTAATATCTTTATCTTCCATGACATCGACATCATCATTTTCACCTTCTTCATTAAAAACATTATTTTTTTCATGTTCAGGTTCAAGTTTTACATGACTAACAAGATCATCATCATTCACATGTCCATGTTCTTCTTTTGTTAAATTTTGAGTTAGATCCTTAATAAATTCACACCCAGTACTATTCAGGTACTGAAGCAAAAGGTTTTACATCCTCTTTAGTACTGGTAAGATGGTGCTGGAACTTATAAATTTTTTTGTTTATAGTCTTTGAGCAATAATTATACTCTATTTTTTATTATTGCCTTAAACATCAATCTCATGTTTCCATTCTATATTACTTTTATCTCTAGTTTCATTTTTTCTCTTAGAAATAGTAGGTCTAGAAATACTAGGAATTGAACACCTTGTCTCTAAATCAACATTCTCAGACATTTTGTCCCTAAATCAACAAATTAACAATATGGAATAATTAAATTTGTAAGGTTATCCCTAAATAAAATAAAAAAATAATGAAAAATGAATTAACAAAGGTTAGAAATTTAGAATTCAGACATTTAATAACAACTAATAACTACAAAATGTAATAACTCAGTAACAAATATGATTTTTTTTTAAATACCTGAATGCAGCAAAAAAACCAAGTGCAATTATGAAGATAGACAAGCGGTGATTGTGTGCGAATGAATTGCGACAGCTAGGCGGATGACAGAAGATGCGATGAATGGTGGCAACACGAGAAACTACGGTAGGGGTGCGGATAATAGAGTCTTCACATGCATCAAAGCAGCATAGAGAGCGAGAGTAAGGAGAAGCAGAGAGTGACCTGTAGCTATTTGGAGACACAGTCGATTAGTGGCGAGCGACGAATGACAAATGGAAAAGGTCACAAAAATGAAAGAGTGAGAGAATGACGAAGAGGGGGAGAAGAGTGAGCGATTAGGATTAATGCTTGAGCCATCAACATTATTTTGTTATTTTTTTTTAGTTTAAATGACGTCATTTTTTGTCAAAGCGGACACCCAACACAAACTTGCTAACTTATGATTTTGACGAAATTTATACGAGTATAGCTAAGTTTACTCAGAAACGAGTATGTTTGAGTTAACTCAATTTCACTACTTAAACTCATAAATTCATACCAGTTTACGAATTTACTCACAAATTTAACAACAATATAACGGAGAAGAAGAAGCAATAGGAGTACAAATAAAAAAAAAGAAAAAAGAAAAAAGCATATACAAAAAAGAAAAAGTATTAAATATTTGTTGAAATGCATTTCTTTTTATCCTGACCGCAATTTGCAATTCGGTGAATTGTGAGAGAATTTGGTACGAGTAAGAATGTGGTCTAATTTAGCAATAGTAGCACTTAAGCAGCTGAAAAGCCCCAGGCCAGGACAGAGAGAAAAAAAAAGAAAGAAATAGCGAAACAAGACCAAACAAGACACCTCTCTCTCTCTCTCTCTCTCTCTCTCTCTCTCTCTCTCTCTCTCTCTCTCTCTCTCTCTGCAAAATGAAGAGCAACACGAACACGAAGCTGATCCTCCTCCACCCTTCATCCTTCCACCCTTCTAACCACCACCGCCTATTATTCCTCCTCTTCCTCACTTTCTTCACTCTCCTCTTCACCTTCGCCCTCTTCACCACCGTCAACGTCCCCTCTTCCTCCACCACCACCCCCTCCATCTCCACCTTCTCCCCTCTCCCTCCCTCCATCTCCAAAGCCCTCCTCCACTATGCCACCACCTCCAACACCACCATCGCCACCACCAAACCCATGTCCCCCTCCGAAACCAACGCCATCGCCTCCACCCTCCTCCGCACCCCACGCCCCCCCAACTTCCTCATCTTCGGCCTTACCCACGAGTCCCTCCTCTGGGCCGCCCTCAACCACCGCGGCGGCCGCACCGTCTTCGTCGACGAGATCGAATACATCATCTCCAAGTTCGAGCAGAACAACCCCGGAATCGAAGCCTACGACGTTCAGCTCACAACCAAAGTTACCGAACACAAGAACCTTCTCTCACACGCGAAGAAACACAGTAAAAAAGATTGCAGACCCGTTCAGAATCTCTTGTTCTCGGAGTGCAAACTCGCCATTAACGACCTTCCCAACCATATCTACGAGGTTCCATGGGACGTTATACTCGTCGACGGTCCGCGAGGCTATTTTCCGGGGGCTCCGGGGAGGATGGCGCCGATCTTCACAGCGGCGGTTCTCGCGCGGAGCAAGAAACCGCCGGGGAAGAAAACACACGTGTTTGTTCACGAGCTAGGAAGAGAAGTGGAAGCGGTTTTCAGTAAAGAATTTCTCTGTGGGGAGAATATGGTGGAGAGGGTAGATTCGTTGGGGCATTTTGTTTTGGAAAGTGAGATTGAAAACAGGGAAAGTTTCGGTTTTTGCAGGAATTCTAGTTACCCTTTATCTTCTTCATCTTCATCTTCGTCTTCCTCGTCGTTGCCGTCATGACCATTGATGAATCACAGAGGTGTGATTTTTAGATAATATCTGTAAAATAATGTTTTTTTTTTCCTTTTTAATATTTTAATAGGGAAAAAAGTGTAATTTAAGTTAGCGTTACACAATAGTGGCATGCTTTCAACGGTTTTTCTCTCCCCAAAAAAGGGGTGGGAACGGGAAAATGGAGCTTTAGAAAATCAAAATTTTTAATTATGTTTTGGTGCTGTAGCTATGATTGTAGCTTTGGTTATTTGCTTTGGTAAGAAAAATTGAATTTTGAAAAAAGTTGAAACTTGTAATTGCTGTTCACGGGTAACAGGGTCAGGGAGGACCTGTTAAACGTTTTTACCGTTTAATTGGTAAAATTTCAAATTTAGCAAATTTTTTATTTTTCAAGATTTAAAATAAATTATGTTTTTTAAATACTCAACCGTCGTCGTAGCAAAATCCATAATTGAATTAGGCGGGAGTGTTAGATGCTGATGGGATATGAGTATGATGTGTGAGGATTTTAATTTGATGGCATTTATTATTTTAAGCTACCTGAGAAATAGAAATAATGATGAAAATTAAGTTTCTGTTCTTTTCCTGCGTTATTTCCTCTTACCAGCCAGACAGGTAAAATGATGGTTATGATTTTTCGTTTTATGAATGTGTGTCGGTGGCGAGATTTTGATAGTATAATACGATATGCCAACGAAGACAAACTCTTTTAACCTTTTTAATAAATTAACTTCGTCATGAGTATCCGAGAAATACTAGTTTAAAGTTTAAACTAAAGAACTGCCCGAAATCTGGGTCATGATTGCGAAGAATGGAAAATGATGATTCTTTTGAAGTGGGTACAGGATAATGTGTTAAGATATTTGTGATTTTGGGTATCTTAATTTTAAGGTTGGTACTAATTAATATATTTTAATTTAAATTTAAATAATTGGGATAATGCCATATTGGGATCGTACGAAATTTTTTTGGAAGTGGGTAACACCAACTACAAGCCAACGAAACCAACACGGGTGCTTGACATAGCTTAAAGCAGTAGATGAATCGTTGCAAAGCTGTGATATTTTATTGTTTTATTGGTTGATTAAGCTACTACTAGTCTACTAACATCTGCTTTGATATTTTTTTGAGAAAGTATAGGGAGCCAATAGCTTAAGTATACAATGTGTACAATGAAAGTTTAGAAAGTATTAGAAATATAATTATTATTATTACATTGTTATGTTAGATTAGATTTTTGGGATGAGCGAGTTCATAATATGGTGTTTGAAGATGTTTATTATCCTTGGTATCCGGATGATTATTCTGGATAGTATGGGTGATGCTCATTTTATTCATTGACCAAAGATTTAGCCCATTATACACATTGTACACTTAGACCATTGGCTCTCTAGTAGTGCTTATTGTTTATTAACAGAAGCACAAACACTTCACGGTAAATAAAAAAGAATGTTGCATACCAAATAGGCTGATTTCCTTTAATGAAAATAATTATGATGTAATGCAATGAAATGGAATTATATCAAGTATTTATATAATTGAGGTTTGCTATACATACATATCTTTTTGGCTTACAAGCTATACAAGTTGGCCCAAGTTTAAGAAAAAAACACGCGCACCACTCTTTTAAAATCAAGCGTCCAATGCACGCGTTCATTATGCCGCACTCTTCCTCTTATTCCTCAATCAAAATGCAAACCATCAAAATTCAAGCGACATTCAAAACAATTTTGAAGACACGTTCTAACTCCTCGCGAAGAGTAGGAGAAATCAAGAAGAAAAAATACAAATCTCCATAAAAAAATCACCAGAAAAAACGAGGAAACATTATTCAAGTTATTGTTTTACTGTTCTTCTAGTTTTTTTTTTCTAGATTGTTTCTGTCATGTGCCTCATCCTTAACCAGCAAAACATTAAAGGATTTCAAGAAAAAATATACTGTTTTTCCCATGTTTTGGGTGTATTTCTGTAATCCTTTGGGTGTATTTCAATAACCGTTTGGGTGTATTTCTGTAACCATTTTGGTATATTTCTGTAATCGTTTGGGTGTATTTCTGAAGTTCCATTATCTTCAAAACAATTTTAAAACTTGATTTCAGAAACCATGAAAATCGAAAAAAAAACGAAGCAAGAAGGAGATCCAACAAATTTGGCAAGAAATTCGAAAAAAGAAACGAAATCTTTTGAAAAATGAAAGTTATATATTTGCGCGTTAATTGATTTGAATTGATTTAAAAATCTGTTAAAGAGGCCCGTAACATAAGCAACGCGTTTAGTAGGTTTCGTTCTCTTCAGACTTGTAAAGCTTGTAAGCGCAAAACACTTATATGTAGAGATAAATCCTTATATTATTACGAGTGTCAACCAAAACACAGATTACATTTTGTTTTTATCATATTCTTTCATATTTTTGTACAACCAAAACGTAAGTTACGCTTTTAAAATTTTAACTTTTTAACTTTTTTGCTTTTATTTTTTAGCTCAAAATGCAGGTTGCATTTGAAAATGGACTTTTTTTTTTTAAAACCCAAAACGCAAGTTGCTTTAAAAATAATTTTTTTTATTTTTTTTTTGAAAACTCCAAAATGTAGGCTATGTTTTATGTGAGTTAAACAAATTTTTTAGAAGCTGCAAAATGCAATCTGAATTTTGTATAAAAAATGATATTTTAATCAAGAGATTTATCTATAAATACAAAATTCATTTTAATTTTAAGTTGTACCTCATTTCTATTCAAAAAAATAAAAAAGATCGGATATTTTTTGTTGACTAAATATCAGAAATATATGTAATTAGGAATATATAATTAATAATTAACCACTACAAAATACCTAACATATTAATACAGTTTGGTTTATTTGTTGAAACTTAAAAGGCATTAAGAAACAAGGTAAAGATTCAATTTTCATGTGAAGTTATAATTAAAAATTATTATACGATTTAATATATTTAATTAAATTATTATTTAATAATTTTTAATTATTAATTTTATATAAAAATAAGTAACAGTGAATTTTTAACTCATCGAAAAACAAATGTGTAGCTTATAGAGAGATGACTGATGAGGTGAGATTAGCAAAAGGAAAGCGTTTGTTACGGCAGAAGAGGAGGATTCGAGGAGGAAAGCAAAAAGAGGCGTGTCGGTGGCTTGGTTTCAAAATTTCAAATATTATGCGCATCTTTTTTTGGCTGATTTTTTTTATATAAAAAAATATTAGTATTTTTATTAAAAATATAATTATTTAATATAATTATATGTAGATAAATTTGGTAAGTAAAAAGTCAATACATAAAAGACGTATTGTAATATATGGAAGTGTGTTGGACACATGACAACATTCTAGTCGACACGCAAGAGTGTGTTGAATACTTGAATAAGTGACAATATTCTGACCAACAAAAACGTATTGAATAATTTCTATAATACTATAATACACTTTAAATACTATAATACATTTTAAATATCAATATTCAATCAAAATATCATTCTTATTTTCATATTAAAAATAATTTTTGTCTTTTTTTTGTTTTTTGACTTTTTTTTAAGTATCAAAGTGTGGAGTATACTTATGTTCTTCCAAACCCTTTGCCGGTCATCCAAATAAGGTTTTACCGTACGAGAGATTTTATTTTATATTATTTGATAATTATTTATTATTTTTATTTAAAAATTATTCTTCAATAATGAATTTAATGTAAAAGAAGAATTATTCTTCCTTTGTATGTATACAAGGGTTACAACTCAAAATGTTGCCCACAAGTAAGTGTGGGAAAAGAAGCAGCTGTAAGTGCCCCAGGTTAAAAATGTTTATAGTATATATAAAATTTAATTGGTGATCGAATAAATTAACTCCTATTTCATTACGACAATACAACTAGTATTTCCAACGATATTTAATTCATTGGTACTGAAATGCACTTATTTTATGAGTAAATCTATTTTAGATTTAGTATGTCAGACAGTTTAATAACTACTTGATTTTCAAACCCAAATCACTCTTACAAATTAGAATAGGTTTGAGAATTGGAAATGATTAACTAACATACAAATTTAAATATCTCTTTCATCTTAACTAACATATAAGATAAGATAATAAGACAAATTATATAAAGAGGGTTAGAGGCTCTGTAGCTCCATAAATGCTCGTTTGAGTGTATAGAGGTCAGAATTTGACAGCATCTGCTACGCTTTTTTTGCCTCTGAATCAGACTTTGCCAAAACTTCTCAATTTCAGCCAGAAATTACCTGAAATCATCAGAAATCACAAAAACTCAAAGTAGAATAAAAAAATGTGAATTTTTCACTAAAACCTATGAAAATATAATGAAACTTATACAAAACATAACTAAAACAATATGAAAATGATGCCAAAAAACGTAAGCATGGCCCCTGTTTTGCTAAAAATTATAATTTTTGAGTTTTCAACCATTTTTCTAGCTTTTCAAACTTCTGTAATCCCTGTTTAAGGTCCGATAGCTAGTGTTAGGTTGCAGAAGAAGAGCAAACACATTGAGAGAGTTGGTTAATGTTGAAGAAGAGTTTTGAAGTGAATAAATGAATCAATGATACATGGATAATGTTGAATGAGATATGAATAAGGATAATGATGATATTGATGAATTGTGACTGAATGATCCACATGGCATATGCATTATATTATCTGAGACACGAGTTTCTCTAAGTAGATGTAGTGGCTTGCCACCACTTGCTTCATATTGAGACTCGATACTTTGTTGACCTTCCGTTACGAGATGTGACCAGGCACTTGAACTCTCCGGATTCACCTTAACCAGCGCCGACGTAGTTGCGATCTACTGCCCTCTTACGCAATTTTTTTTCAGTGCATCATCCCTTAATGATGTTGTTGAATTTCCATCGCCCGTAACTTCCCCGTTCTTCCCAGTATAGCCAGCGTCGACGTCATCGCTATCTCCTGTCCTCCCACTCGATCCCTCTTTCTGCCGTGGATCACTCTTTACCAACATAATTAATGGTTAGTTTGGTTATTAAATTTGTTTCATTAAAAAAATATATCTTTATTTAATTACATGATGGAACATATATTCATATGTAAAATATAATATAAAAAAATAATTCTATTCAAAATACTTAAAAGTATAATTAAAATCATGAACATATAAATATAATAATAAAATCTCTACTCTAAACAAGTAAACATATATTTTATCATACATAAATTATTTAAAAAATAAATATATTATTAAATTAATAATACAAATTTAAAATGATAAAATCTAACTTTCTTTATCGTATTTTTTATAGTATTTTTATTCTTTTAATTTTTAATTTATTAGTAATTTATTATTTAATTAATGATTAAACAAATTATTTTTATGAGAAATTATTTTTTGTATTATCTTAAAGAAGAGTCTAATATAATAGTTTAAAAAATAATGTAAAAATAATATTTTAAATAAAAAAATATTTAATATTAAAATTTTTAAATACAAATATAAATTGTATAAATATTTAAGAGATAAATATGAAATACATGGCTAAAATAAATAAAATGGATAAAATGGGAGTACTAATGAGAAATAAAGAATTATTTTTGTCTGTTTTATTTATTTTAGACATGTATTTCATATTTATATCTTAAATATCTATACAATTTACTTTTATATTTAAAAATGTTAATATTAACTATTTTTTATTTAAAATACCATTTTTACATTATTTTTTAAACTGTTATATTGGTTTCTTCTTTAACATAATACAAAAAATAATTTCTCATAAAAATAATTTGTTTAATCATTAATTAAATAATAAAGTACTAATAAATTAAAAATTAAAAAAATAAAAATACTATAAAAAATACGTGTAAAAAAGTTGAATTTTATCATTTTAAACTTGTGTTATTAATTTTAATAATTATTTATTTTTTTAAATAATTTAAGTATGATAAAAAATATGTTTACTTGTTTAGAGTACAAATTTTATTATTATATTTGTATATACTTCATAGAATTATTTTTATTATATTATATTTTACATATGAATATATGTTCCATCATGTAATTAAACAATGATGTGTTTTTTCAATGAAAAAATTTAATAACCAAAGTAACCATTAATTATGTTGGTAAGGAGTGATCCACAGTAGAAAGAGAGATCGAGTGAGAGCACAGGAGATAGCGATGACGTTGGTGCTGGCTATATTCGGAAGCACGGAAAAGTCACAGATGATGAAAATTCAACGACGTCGTTAAGGGATGATGCACTAAAAAAAGAAAAATTGAGTGAGAGCGCAGTAGATGACGACGAGCGCTTTTTGTCATGACGGCAACGACCATGCTTGGAAGGATCGAAGCTACGTGATGAAGAAAAAATGGAGGAGTGGAAAGTTGCTTCAATTAACGGAAATGAAGGTTTGATATTTTAAGAAATTATATCATTACCTATCTCAAATAATTTTTATTACAAAATAATTCAACTATGGTTAAGATAATGACCAATTAAAATGTGACACATTATGAAGGGTAACTTACATATTATTTTAGAGGGGGTTGGGTAGAATTTATATGTATATGCAAAGACTCTTAGGGATGCACACACGCAGGGACTGTCCAGGGTTCGCTACAGGACATGTCGGGTTTGCCTAGATAACTGACAGATGAGATTCATCGGCCATAGGACAGACATGCATCACATGCACTTGTATGTTTTATTTGAGTATGCATTTGTTTTGGCTTGTCTACTTGCTTAAAAGTAGTTAACTGCTACCTATTTAGGTGATGATCAAACAAGAAACGTAAATGACACGAAATTAAAAGAAAGCAATAAAGAATAAGAAAGTAAATTATGGAAATGTAAAATGCTGGAAGGTAAAGTGCAATAAAGTAAATGATTGGAAATGTAAAGTACTAGGAATTAAAGTGCAGGAATGTAAATGATCATAAAGTAAACAAGAACTAAGAATTAGAATGAACATTAGGATCAAGAGATATTGCATTCTCAGGATCAATAATTTCCATCTCCTCTTCAATCATGCAATCATTGATCTCTTGACAAATCATAAGTAATCAAACTCGAATCTCTTGGTGATTTGATTTCTCTTAACTTGATCAATTTCCAATCTTTTGATCTAAGTGCTCAGAGAAGAAATGAAGAGTGGTCTCTGATTTAAAGCCACACAATCCTCAAGATCTTAATTCAAAGTGATTACATCTCACATATCAAGCTTTGAATTATCATCCAAGAGAATTGTGAGAGTAGAGCCTTAAATTGAATTCTATGAATCCTTTCTCAAGCTCATTATAGTATTCAAATAGATCTAATCCCTCTCTCGATAGAATTAGATCTTTGAAGAACAAAGACTCTCTATAAAGAAGCAATGAAAGAAGAATTGAAGATGAAGAATGAAAACAAATCAATCCATTAAATTGCAATAGAGGTCCCTTTCCAAATATTGGAAATTAGAGACTCATAACTAACTATTTACAAAAGTGAGTGTGAAAGAATATGGAAGAGGAGAAGAGAATGAGGGAGAGGAAAGAGGGTCCAAAGACTCCCCTTCAAGTTGTGTAAAATGATGAACTAAAGCCTATTTATAAGCTATCCTAAATTACAAATTCAAATAAAATTTAAAACAAATTACAATCAAATAAAAATTAACTACTTCTAAATGATTCTTGTGGCCTTGATTGATTGTTTATTGTGGACTTTCTCGCTTGGATTTGGAGTGGACTTTAAGTGGAAGAAATGGACCAAATTGAAGGCTTTAAGGTTCACTTGAAGTTGGGCATTTTAAGCGTGGAAGTGGGGCATTTTAAATGCCAATCTGGACTTCAAAAATTGATTCCTAGAAGGTCTTGGCATTTGGGGTGTCCTTATTGGAGTTTGAAATGCTAAATGGGGTTCTAGGGTGTTTTAGGCGCCCTCATTGGTATTTGAAACGCTGGTTTGGGTGTTTCAGGATATGGGCGACACATTGTTGCTCCTTGTTCATGGCACTGATGACTTGCATCATCTATCTATTTTTCATAGAGTTTTGTTTATAGAATGAATGACTTCTCATTGAATTAGTGCATTATTGATGGATAAATCTTGAATTGCTGGAATACTACTTTGAAAATGTGCTTTGCATTAATTTCAGGAGAAAAGTAGAGCAAAGAGGGTGGAGACAAGCAAAGCAGGTGGGACGTGCCAATTGAAGTAGCACGTTGGACCTAAAGGGAAGAAACTTTGCAACAACAAAGAAGGAATACCAACCAGCGTGTGTATGGGTGTCACACGCCAAGATCTTCAAGGATAGAGTGTGATCTGGCCTACCTGGGCGTGGCACGCCAAGCTTGTGACCCAGAGAGATGACATAAGGGCAGCACTATAGGCGTGCCACTGGCGCTTGAGGAAGCGTGGTATGCCAAGAACTTGAAACCGGCGTGTTTGCTAGCGTACCTAGGCATGGCACGCCAGGCTTGTCTTCCAGAGTGGAGGAATAATTACAACATAACATGCGTGCCACTGGCGCCTGTGAAGACGTGGCACGCCAAGATCTTCAAGGCCGGCATGTATACTGGCGTGCCTGGGTGTGGCACGCCAGGTTTGTGATCCAGAAGAGCAAAAAGGAGTGCATCATTATGGGCGTGCCACTGGTGTGTTTGAAGGCATGGCACGCCAGAACCTCCAAACCAGCGTGTCAGATGGCATGCCTGGGCGTTGCACGCCAAGCTAACTTTCTAGAAGGAAGAAAGTATTGCATCATTGAGGGCGTGCCACTGGTGCTTACGAAGGCATGGCACGCCAAGATCCTAAAGCTGCCGTGCCTACTGGCAAGGTTGGGCGTGGCACGCTAGGTCAATCTTTCAGGAAGAGGAAATGGAGGCATCACACGCCGGCAGGCCCGCCAGGCTAATTATCCAGAAAAGAAGCATGGCTGCAACACAATGGGCGTGCCACTGGCACTTGCATGGGCATGGCATGCCAAAGACTCCAGAACGGGCGTGTGATCTGGTATGCCTGTGCGTGGCACGCCAGGTTTATTTCACAGAAAGGCAACCCTGACTCATCACTATGGGCGTGCCATTGGCGTGTTCAAAGGCATGGCACACCTAGCTTGCAACAAAGGCGTGTCCACTGGCATGTATTGGGCGTGGCACACCAAGCTTGTTTGACAGAGAAGGAACTAAGGGCTTCCAAAAGGGATGTGCCAACTGCGTGCTCAGAGCGTGGCACGCTAGTACATCATCATGGGCGTGCACTTTCAAGTGACACGCCACTTAACACACCTTCACTCAGAGAAAGGAGTCCTAGAGGGAGTTAGTTAGAGAATTAGCTATTTTTACAAAATTTATTGTAATTTTCATTTCTAGATAGGAGTAGTATTTAAACCCCTTGAAGGTACTTAGTAAGGGACTTTTTTGGACACTTTTACTCACTTCACTTCCTCTTATTTTTTGTACTTTCTCTGAGCTATGAGTAGCTAAACTCTCTCTCATTGGGGGAGGGAGCTCTATTGTACTTGATGGATCAATAGTGAATTGAATTTCTTCTTATCTTCATCTCTCTTTGATTTGCTGGAAAGATTTTTGTTCTTCATTCAAGAACTCAATCATCTTGGGAAAGAGATTGACTTCATATGGATTCTATGTGAGCCTTGGAAAAGGGATCATAGAGTCATGCTTGAAATCTTTCTCACACTTGAATAGATCTAGGTATGGGTTAGATATTATGACATTTAATCTACCCATAAATTGGATCTAGGAGAGTGTGTGGTATAATCAGGGACCAAGCTTCATCTTTTTTATGAGCAATTAGATTAAGGAATTAGAAACTGATCAAGATTAGAGAGATTGAATTACCAAGAGATTGGGATTCAATTACTCATGATTATCAAGAGATCAATGAGTTGCATGATTGAGGAAGAGATGAGGAAGTGTTAATCCGGAGAATGCAATATCTCCTGAACCCAATGAATTTCGCTATTCATTCTTCCCCATTCTTTTATTGTTGTTTAATTCCTATCATCTAATTCCCTTTCCTCTTTATCATTATAGTCATTTACTTACTACACTTTACTTTCAAGCTCTTTACAATTTTGCTATTTAATTCAGTTATTTACTTTCATACTATTTACAATTCAGTCATTTATTTACTATACTCAATACCCATTAATGATTTGTTCAACTAGAATATCCTAGTGACTAAAGTTACTCAATCAATCAATCTCTGTGGGATCGATCTCACACAAAGTTAGTTATTACTTGACTACGATTCGGTATACTTGCCGAAGGAATATTTGAGTTCATCAAAATTTCGTATCAAGTTTTTGGCGCCGTTGCTAGTGATTGATCTGAATTGACAATGACTAAGTCAGAGAGCCTAGATTAAACACTTTTTTGTTTATTTTGCTACTCAGTTTAATTTTAGTTTGTTTACTTTACTCTAATAGTAATTGTGTTCAATTGTTCATTGTATATATTTTACACTCTTGTTTTAGCCCACTAACTGGATGCTTTGCATCAACCAATTCTAATTCCCCCTCTTGAGAGGGTGATTACTTTTACCTTGAATTATTGTTCACATTGTGTATGCCTGGTGGTAGAAGAGGAGAATAAACTTCTTTTGATTCTGAACCGAAAAGGACATTTTTAAGATTGAGAAGAGAAGCAATAACAAGAGGCAAAAGGGTGGTTAGAGAAGAAGAAGATCTAGATCAAGCCATGGATGATGAAATGCATAATCATCATGGTGAAGGTGCTGACAATCATGCTTCACCAGTTAGAAGGGTGCTAGGCTCTTTCATCAACCCTAATATTGGAAATTGTGGAAGTAGCATTGTTACACCCAATGTACATGCCAACAATTTTGAGCTAAAACCTCAATTGATCACCCTTGTTCAAAACAATTGTCAATTTGGAGGAGGTGTTCAAGGAGATCCTAACCAGCATTTTACAACTTTCTTGAGAATATGTGACACAGTGAAGACAAATGGGATTTATCAAGATACACATAGATTGCTTTTATTCCCCTTCCCCTTAAGGGATAAAGCATCTAAATGGCTAGCGTCCTTCCCCAAGGAGAGTCTCACTACTTGGGATGATGTTGTCAACAAATTTTTGACCAAATTCTACCCTCTCCAAAGGATTATCAAGCTAAAAACATAGGTGCAAACATTCAGGCAATTGGATGGAGAAACACTTTATGAAGCTTGGGAAAGATACGACGAATTAATGAGAAAGTGCCCCTCAGATATGTTCAGTGAATGGGTGCAGCTTCAAATCTTCTATGAAGGCTTTGGATCATTCATCAAGAGGTTCACTCCACATAAAGAAAACACTCGAAGAAGCCATAGACATTATTGAAACTATGGCTAACAACCAATACCACTATGCTTCTGAAAGGAACAACCATTCCAAGAAAGGAGTGATGGAGGTGAATCAGATGGATGCTTTACTAGCACAAAACAAGCTGATCACACAATAGCTAGCAGCCATTGCCAAGCAAAGGGGAGAAGTACAAGTGGCAGCTATCAACACCTAAGCACCATCCTACAACATGCAAGAAGAAGCTCAGTTCGGAGGCAATTATGAATTGGATCAATCAACATTGGAGCAAGCCAATTTTGTAGGCAACTCTTCTAGGAAACCTTATGACCCTTATACAAAACATACAATCCTGAATGGAGAAACCACCCAAACTTTGGGTGGGGAGACCAACAAAACCAAAAGACAGACTACAGAACACAAAATCCCAACCACACCCACAATTTTAACCACCAATCCTCCATTCAGAAGCAATACCAAAACAGACACAATGCGCCCTCTCAAACTCACCAATATACACAAAGTAACCAATCACAACCATCACAACACTCCCATATAGAGCTAAGACTCTCAAGGTTGGAGACTAGTATTAAGAAATTCATGGAACAAATAAATTCCAATCTACAGAATCAAGGAGCCTCAATCATGAAGTTGGAAGCAGAAATTGGCCAACTCTCTTAGCTGATAGCCAAACCCACAAATAACTTCCCAAGTGACACTGAAAATAACCCAAGAGGAGAAGAAAAAGCTATGAAATGGGAAGAATACAAAGCAGTCATTCTGAGGAGTGGGAAAAAGTTGGAAGAAGGCACCACTAGTCAGGAAGATCAAACTAAAGAAGACCCAAGAAAAGCCTTGAAGGAGCAAGAGTAGGCACAAGAACCCTCCACAGAGACGAACAACTCAACAAGGAAGGAGACATTGAAGCCTTATGTACCCACAGCTCCATGCCCCCAAAGGTTCAAAGAAAGAGTCATGGAGAAGTAATACTCTAGATTTCTAGAGATATTCAAAACACTCCATATCAACATTCCTTTCATAGAAGCACTTGAGTAAATGCCATTTTATGTTAAGTTCATGAAGCATTTGATGTCAAAGAAAAAGTCCTTGAAGAGGGGACAGACGATTGTGATGACCAAAGATTGTAGCGCCATTATTCAAAGAAACTTACCAATGAAGAAACAGGACCCAGGAAGTTTTCACATCCCCTGCACCATAGGCAACATGACATTTGAAGTAGCATTCTGTGACCTTGGTGAAAGTATCAATATCATGCCAATGAAGAAACTCCAGATTCATGAGTTAAATCCCACACTCATACCTCTTTAGTGGTGGAAAGTATTTTGGTGAAGGTAGAAAAGTTCTTCCTCCGATATAATTTTGTCATTCTTGACATGGAAGAAGATCAGAACACTCCCATCATTCTAGGAAGACCTTTCTTAGCTACGGGAAGAGCTTTGCTAGATGTTGAAAAAGGGGAATTAATGTTAAGAATACACGATGAGCACCTAGTGTTCCATGTTTACAAATCCACACATGATCCCAATCAAGAGAAGGAGAGTTTGAGGGCCAATTTTGGAGATCCAGGTTTGATGAAGGCACCCAATGAATCACATCCAAGATTTTCAATCCCATGCATAGATGGAAGAACAGAGGTTGAAGGAATTTTGAAGGTCGAGGAGAAGGGGCAACCAACACTCCTAGGGACAATTAACAAAACCCTCTGGATATTGAGACCAAGGTTTGTGTTAAGGATGGATTAACACTTGAAGAAGACAAGAATCGTAGGAAGAAGGTTCCCAAAAGCTGGAGGAATAAAAAAATCCTCACTGAAGACTTCTCACAAGGGGATAAGGTGATGCTAATCTATCGACAAATGGGACCATTCTCACACCTTTCTGACCACTACACAGTAAACAAAATCCTCTCATTGGAACATGTGAAGATAATCAGGGAAGCCACTGGAAACAAATCTATTGTGAGAGGAGAGGAGCTGTAGCACTATGAAGATCACCCTCCTTAACAAGGGACAGCCTTCAAGCAAGTGATGTTAAAGAAGCGCTAGTTGGGAGGCAACCCAACCTTGAGATCATTTTATGATCAAGATCACTTTATAGCTTTTGTTGTTAATTGTTTAAATTTGATGAGTAGTCCTTGTCATCTCTTTTAAAATTAGCTTTAATATTTTGCATTGTTTTAATGTATAAACTATTCTCTTTCAACTCATCTTATTTCTCACTAAGTGTTATGTGCCATTAACCTGGAGTAAATGAAGAATATGCTTGGGAAGTAAGTTTGGGGTGATCACCAACTCAAACCGATTTCTAAGCCCATCCTAAAACTGCATGAGTAATAGGACTTGGCTTAAAAGTGGGCTTAGAAATACAGTTTGGTGTGGTCACTAAATTAAGAAGCATGCAATCAATTTCAAAGAATCATAGCCACTTACACACTTATAAGGAAGCAAGTTTGGTGTTCTCATTGCATCAAACATCATGGTAGGACTTATAATGAGAGAGCAATTGCATTTACATAGGAAAAACTAAAAACTTAAAAGTAAAAAATATCCTACAATGAATGCAAAGGGATCTCTAATTAACAACATACATACGTTGCAAAAGAACTAAATTTGGTGTCCACATGACACTAAAGTGAATCCAAATGGATATGATAGATAAAAGTTACACTTGAATATGATGTTACATTTGAATTGATGCACCATAATGAGTTGGAGTGTTATATTTCAGGAACAAGTGAACCGTTACAGGAGGCATAAATAAGGGGGAATATTTTTCTATCAAACACAACTCCCCTTGCCAACACACATTGGAAGTCTCAAAGACTTAATTTAACCTCAAAGTGGCATCCCATTCCGAGGAAAGGCACGTTGGAAATACAACACACTTCATTGCTCATTATAGTCAACCTCGAAACAACCTCATCCTCCCTCCTCTATTTAACTAATTCTATATCTCACTTCAGTCAAAGCATTTCCCTAATTCGTATATCACCTTGCTACTCTCTTTTGAACCTGGAACCTAGTTAGTTCCTCCTCTACCAATCTGTTCTTCTTCTCTCCCATAACCACATAACCCCAACCTTTCAATGGCACCACCCAGAATCTCAAAGGCACCAAGCTGCAAGAAAAGAAAAACCAAAGAGAGAGCATCTTCAACTGTGTCTGATTATGATGACCACAAGTTTCGATCACTTTTCTATCGCAACCAATTCCATGGATGGGTGAGGGAAAGAACAATGATTCCGGAAGTAGGCTTCCAGTTAAGGAGAGATGAGCAAATGGAGATTCAGATGGAGATTGCTAGGAGAGGATGGTCATAATTGTGCAATTCAGTAAAGAAGGTCTCCACCAGCATCATGAGGGAATTTTATGCAAATGTGGCTCAGCCTTTGGGCTAACCTCTCACATACCAAAGTTACGTAAGAGGCAGAGTCATCAACTATAGCCCTGACAACCTAGAAAAGAATCCTAGGAGTAAGGAGGGCCAGAGCCACAACAAGCTTTGAGGAGAGAATGCAACGAACGGATCCTGTATTTGATGATATCATCAACAAAATATGTGTTGTTGGCACCCAATGGGGACGAGATGCAGATGGAAGACAAAACTAGCTGAAGAGTAAAGATTTATGTCCACAGGGAAGAGGCTAGTTGGAGTTTGTGAGGAGATCACTCAACCCCACTTCCAACACCTCAGAAGTAACCTTAGAAAAGGCTGTACTCATTTATAGCATAATGAAACATGAAGAGGTGAAGGTGGGAGAAATGATTGCCAACAACATTCATAGGGTGATCAAGAGCACCAAAGATAGCACGAGACTAGCATTCCCCACCAGCATTATCCAGCTACTCTATAATGAAGCCGAAGTGTTGATTTCTGATGATGAAGAGCTGGTGGAAGAGCAACACCCAATAACTGCTAAAAAGATAGAGAGGGTGGTGGCTGTTAACCCGTTACAAAGGGTAAGAGCTCGGCGTGCCAACCCACAACCCCTACAAATTGTGTTAGCACACTCACCTCAACAACAAGAAGGACAAAGTACAAACCCTCAAGGTCCCCATCAAGAGCAAACCAATTGGAGGCAAATACAAAGGAGCATCCATCAAATCCTGGAGCAGCAGAGGGAATTATAAAAGAATTTGGCTGAGTTCAGAACATTGTACCAAATAAGGAGCGTCCACAGAAGAGAATACGATGTTAATTTATAAATCAAATTGAACTACCTATGCTCTGCAATGCCAACTCTAGATCCAAGGATCCCAAAATTTGAAAAAATAATGAACTGACTGAGGGAGCAGCAAGAGGTCTTTATGGATAACCACAAGGCTAAAGAAAGAAACTTCATGTAAAGACATGGGTTCTGGAAGCCAAGAGAAGCCCAAGGACAAGAAGGAGCTTCAGGAAGGAGAGCCACTGATCACAAATATAAAGCTACCTCATCAAAAGGAAAAGAAAAAGTGCAGGAACAAGAAACCAGCAATGAATAGGAGTAAAGAACAAGGGGTGGTCAAGTTCTTATAAGGAGCACTTCACACTATATCTTGCAATTTAAAAATTTATCTTTACCATTAAATAGTTCTCTTTAAAATTTCTTGTCTGTAGGGTGCTAGTATTTTGTCTATGAGGAAAGAAAATGATGAATCACTACATGATATCTTTAAAATTTCAATGAAATATTGCTTGTTTAAAGCAAAAGAGTTGAAGTTGAGTTGTTCCAAAAGAAAAAGAAGAGACTATGAGCTAAAGAAAAGAGATAAAAATCAAGTGTAAAAACCATGAAATGAAGTTTGTAGGAATATGAATTAACAGTGAAAGGATGAGATAGGGGAGGACATAGAGTGATGCTAATAGATGACCCTCAAACATCAATAGAACCAAGAAGTAGTTGTGTAAGAAAGAATAAAAGAAAATGGCCCAAAGCTCTAAGCATCAACTATTAGGGCATGAAAGAAAGAAACAAAAGCTCAAAGAGCCAATACCCTAGTAATGCTTGTGATGAAACTGTGTCAACAAGAGAGGCTTGAGCAAGTAAACTCTTAGGGATATTTGAATACCTAGTACCCTAAAACCTACTGTTTTGGGAGTGCTAGTTGAAAGCTTATCCTAAAGAGCCATCTTGAGACAAACCATTTAGAGTTGTGGTCAATTAAAGAGAATAAGAGCAACAAAAAGGAATAACATTACCGCTACTACCTGATGACAAGTCATCTTAGGCTAGTTTCACAAGCCTTTTCCATTAGTTTTTACTTGGTTTTCAAGCAATTTTAGGCAATAAGTGTTTGAGTGAGAATTTCATGCTTGTTTTGATTCAATCAAACATTGGTAATTTTATGCATTTTCATTAGATTTCTTGCAAGATTTAGTTGATAATATGAATGATGCAAGATTTGATGATTATGCCAAGGCTTTGATGTATCTGTTTGGTTGATGATAGGTTAAAAGATGAAGGAAAAGAAGCAGAAAGCACAAAATAAGCTCAAAGGAAGAATTCTGAACAGATTTTGAAGTTTGAGCACGCTTTGGAGCCTTAGGGCACACTTTTAAAAGCGTGGCCCATGACTTAAACAAGGAGAGCGCTCTTCGCGCGAAAATGCTATGACACGCACACGTACATAACACTTACGCGTACGCATGCATGACGCGTACGCGTGGATGTGATTAGCGTTCAATTACAAAGAGAACGCTACGTTACAAGAGTGAACATTTTCGAGCAAAACAAAAATTGGAATGGAAGTATAGCCATCGACGCATACACGTGCAAGACGCGTACGCATGGATGTGGCTTATCTGAAGAAGGACGCGCAAGCGTGGGCTGAGCGGCAGCATGGAAATGGCATGTTTTAAAACCCACGCGTACACGTAGGTGACCCGTACACGTGGGGAGCACTCAATTGAAGAACGCTACGCTCACTAAGTGAACGCTGAAAAGGGACGCGTATGCGTCAATGTGCCAAATTGCTGATGCGGCGGAAATTGGTGAATTAAAAATTATTAAAATGTGTATGTTGCAAGTATAGTTCTTAACTCACCAGAAATCCACTTATCAATTTAGAAAGATGTCACAGAAATTTAAAATTGAAATACTGGGAGTATGAATCCCAGGTCGTCTCCCAACGAGTTGCAGAAAAGTGTGTTATTTTTATTAATCAGATGTTTTCAAAAAAAGGTTTGAGTTGAGTAAACAGGAAATTAAATTGGAGAATTTGAATAATAATAATAAAGACCTTGACTGGGAGTTAATTAGTTGGAAGTCCCGCTATTGTTGGATTACTCTCTAGATTAATTGATAATTAAAGGTTATCCTCTTTAGTTATCTCTTACTAGGTAAGGGAAAGTCAAACAAGTTGGGATGCTATGCCCGTTCACAAGTTACAACCCACTTAATTAAAAGGGATTGGTATTAGTGACTAGAGGGAAAGCCAACAATAACCCAATTACAATCTTTCTTTTAAGCCTTCCAACTTAATTGTTCCTTTCAATCAACTCCCCATCAAGTTAGGGAACTACTCGCTCATTGTGAATGTAAAATTCATAACATATGAAAAGGAATTAAAGAAAGACATTATAAATAAAAATCAAAATAATCAAATAAAAATAAAAGTAATCCTTGTATTAAATAAATCCTAATAATATTCCAATGGTAAAATTAACAAGGCAAAGGACATGGAAGAGTAAAGCCAAGTAAAGAAAACGAACTAGAATGACGAAGTCTTGATGAGGTAATAACTCTTCTCAGTATCCCAATGCAAAAAGCGGTAGAAAAATCAAATCCTAAAAACTATGGACGTCTAGAGAGAAAAACCTAGAGGAGGAGTAAAAACTAGATCTAAAACTAAAACTGTGTAGAATGAATGTTGTCTCTGGTTTCTGCATGTTCCTCTGGCTCTAGTCTGCTGTTCTGGGCCGAGAACTGGGTCAAAATAGGGCCAAAAATTGCCCCCAGCGGAATCTGCAGATTATGCAGATCGCGCACGTCACGCGATCGCGTCGTCCATGCGGACGCGTCGTTCGCGTTTTTCCCTGCCACGCGTTCGCGTCGTCCATGCCTCCGCGTCACTTGTGCTTTTCCATTTCGCGCGATCGCGTGAGCCATGCAGCCGCGCCACTGCGATTTCTCCTCTTTCGCGGGAACGCGTGAGCCATGCGGCCGCGTCACTTCTCGCTGGTCATCTCCTTAATTTCTTGTGTTCCTTCCATTTTTGCTAGCTTCCTTTCCAATCTCCAACTCATCCATGCCCTATAGAGCCTGAAACACTTAACACACAGATCACGGCATCGAATGGGATAAAGGAGAGCTAAAATGCATAATTAAAAAGTCTCTAGGAAGCAGTTTTCAACCATGTAATAATTTCAGGAAGGAAATATAAATGCATGCTAAATTAATGAATAAGTGGGTAAGGATCATGATAAAATCACACAATTAAACACAATATAAACCATAAAATAGTGGTTTATCAACCTCCCCACACTTAAACATTAGCATGTCCTCATGCTTAATTGAAGGAGATAAGATAAATAAGTATGAACATGTAGAAACTCATGCAATGCAATGCAACCTATATATATGAATGCAACTATATGATTCTTTCCCACTTGATCAAAAGTAAATAAGCTCTTCAAACAATTACAAATTAAATTCCACTAATTCTATCACTATACAGTAAGACAGATAAAAGTGCAAGAAGATAGCTTATGAAAGCAGGGAATATGGAAATTCAAGCATTGAACCCTCACTGATGATGTATGTACGCTCTAGTCTTGCTAGTGTATAGGGTAATCACTCTATCCTTCTCTAATTATGCTCTCTAACTTTTGTTTTTCTCCTAACCAATCAACAACAGTTAATATGCCAATGCAAATATCATGAGGTCTTTTTAAGGTTGTAATGGGGCCAAGGCAAGGATAGGGATATATATATGGTTAAGTGAGCTTATAAATTGAATCTTTAATTAACCCAGCTTTAACCTAACCTACATATTTTATATAACTTAGAATTTATACCTAGCTACCCAGAATTCTTTTTTCTACATTCCATACTCATGTATCGAATTTATCATATGTGCATTGATCTTTGAATTTTTAATTCAGCTTTGGGGTGATTTTGTCCCCTTATTTATTTATTGATTTTATTTGTTTATTTTTTTTAGACATAAAAATAAACATAGCTTATCAATGCACATATATTTTTAATTCTTATAGCTTCACATGAGTAGTGTTCCGAGGGTTACCTGAAACTGTAGGTCGATCTCGATCGAGATCTTTTGTGTTGGTCGGAGCCGACGTATCCGGCAGGTGTATAGCGGCCGGAGCTGGTGTGTCCGACTTGTGGAACTGAAAGTGCTGCTGATCTTTCGTCCCTGGAGGGTGGGGGGTACCTGCAAGGGACTCCGATGCTTAAGTTAGCAAGGGTATTAAGCAGGTATTGAATAGGATCAGAATATGAGTTATACCTGGGTGCTCCAGTGTATTTATAATGGTGAGATGTGGCCTCCTGTGGATAAGATAAGTTAGTTATCTTATCTTATCTTTATCTTATCTTCAAGTGAAGTCATCTTATTTTCAAGGGAACCGTTCTTCTCTTGTAGGCTTGGGCTGCCTTAGGATCTGGGGCGTGTTCCTCTATTTGGGCCCTTTGTTTGGGCTTTCTCGTGACTTGGCCGAGCTCTTTGAGAAGAGGTCGGATTGTCTTGACCTGAAGAGGTCGGTTGCTTTGTCTGTAGAACATCTCAGGTCGGACAACTCGACCCAGGATATGAACAGTGCCCCTGCTTGAGCTCAGTCTTCTTTTTGAGGTCGAGTCCTTGACTTCGGTCTTTCTTTGGTGAAGCCGAACTCAGGCATTTTGTTGACTCCTTTTGTAGCAGCTTTGAATGTAGAACGTTTCTTCTAAAAGACGAGCACTTTTATATCGGCGCTTTTTTGGGAATGTGCGAGGGTTTAATGCCTTCTTTAATTTGAGCATTAATTGCCCCATTTCCCTTTGGCTCTTTACTTTGATTTTGAAAACCCAAAAACGGTTTCTCTCCTTTAGCCTTTTTGTAACTTCTTTTCTCTGCTCTCTTTGCTTTCTGTTCTTTCGTTTGCGCTTCTGCTTTCTCTTGGAGTTTTTGTAGTTTTCGTGTTTTCTCTTCTGCGACATGCTCTTGTTTGCGTTTTTGCTTGTGAGAGGGCGTCCCAGATTTCGTCTTCCATCTTCAATTTCTTTCAAGCTTGCTGTTTTTTCCAGGTTAGTACTGGCTTTCTTGTAGCTTCGTTTTCAATTTTTGGTGAAGCTTTGATTTTGCATGTTTGAAAGTTTGAATCTTTTCGTGGTCTTGTATTTGCTTTGACATGTTTTTCCCCTCTTTCCTTTATGCATTCTCTTGGCTTTTCCGTTGAGGCTTTCTAGGGTTTTATTGTCGCTTATGGTTTTTTCCTGCCTGATATTTGATAAAAATCTGCGTCTGTTCCTCGCTTTGTTTGGAGATTTGCTTTTTGTCTGTTCTTGAAAAAGGTTGCATCTTTAATGGTCTCTGCTTGGCGTGTTTGGTAGAATGTAACAATTTTTTGTGTTTCTCCTTGAAGAAAGGTGTTTGCTGTTTTTTGAATTTCTTTTTGAGACATGCTGGGATGTAAGCTTGTAGATTGATTTCTGGAAACCTTGCTTTGTTACTGCCTCCAAAGGATGCCTCAGGACTTTGGTTTGAGTCTTGGGGTTTTCCTTTTCTTTGTTTCATCGCCTGAGAAGTATTGACCGAGTTGTTTTCTCCCTTTGTCCGAGATGTTTGTAGTAACCCCATCTTCTTTTCTTACTTGTAGGATTAGTTGGCCTCATGTCTTCTCGCAATAACATTGTAGAGATGTCTTTCAGAGTTCTCGAGGGGATGTCCGATTGGCTGAACTTCCTTGTTTTGTTGTGTGTTTCTGTTGTGGATGCTGAGTTTTGCACAGAGCTGAGGAAGCACCATAGGATTTGTGGTAACAATACCCGTAAGGAGGATTATGAGCTTGTTGCTCCTGATTCTGACGAGAGAGTTTGTTTTCCGACTTCCGTTGAGGGAGAGCGTCCCTTCTTTTATGCTTATGAATACTTCCTCAGTCAGTTGAACGTTACTTTTCCTTTTACTGTTTTCGAGACCGACCTGTTGTGGTCGTGTAACATTGCCCCATCCCAGCTTTACCCAAATTCCTGGGGTTTTATTAAAATTTTTCAGCTTCTCTGCCGGGAATTAGATGTAACACCCTCTCAAACTCTTTTCCTTTACTTGTTTGTTTCCGCCAAGCCTGGCGGTTCTTCAAAAAAGAAAGCTTCTTGGGTTTCCTTCATGTCCGCCCAGGGCCATAAAGTTTTTGCTATGTATGACGAGTCCTTTAAGGACTTCAAGAATTACTTCTTTAAGGTTCGTGCTGTCGAGGGGGCCCGCCCCTTTTTTCTTGATGAAAATGATGAGCTTTCTTTCCCTCTAGAGTGGCAGAAGGATGTAAGAGTGTCTCGTTATACCTGGGAGATGCTTGATGATGTTGAGCGCGCCTTTGTTGTTGTTCTTGAGGATCTCTGGGGGAAACCACCCCATCTTGATACAAAAAGGTTTTTGAATGACCCGTCCTTGGTTCGGACTATTTTGGGTACTTGTCTGACTTGTTTCTATACTTGTTTCCCCTCTTTTTTTATTGGATTTGTAACTCTTTGTTGTGGCTGATTTTGTATTTGCAGAGATGTCAAAAAACAATGACCCCATGAAGGCCTTTAAAAAGGTGAAGAAGGCAACTGCTGCTCTGAACATCTCGGCCAAGGTGGCCAGGGAGGGATCCTCTCAGGTCCCATTAAAGCCTCCTGGGCCGAGGAAAGCAATTCCTACTCCTCAGTTTCGTCAGGTCGATTCGCTACAGACCTCGGCCGTTGTTTTTGGCACTCTTCCTAGTAAGAAGCAGAAAGTAACTAAGCTTTTCAACCTTGGCGCTCCTGACTTTGATCCGATCGAGTTTGTAGATCAACAAATCGGTCCTTATGGCGCCCTTTCTATGGATGACGTCTCCCTTCTTCAGCATTTTGATTATGTAGCTCAAAGTGGTATTAAGTTGGCACACTTGGGAGCAGCCCTGTATCGAACTGCTCAAAGTCTTCCTCTCCATGCCACCAAAGCCTTTATGGAGGAGGCCAAACGGGAGTTTGATCAGATAAAGGGCTTGAAGGAGGAGCTCGAGGTGAAGGTGGCCAAGTTGGAAAAAGATCGGAAGAATGAGAAGGCAAGTTCCCGTTCTTTGGCTGCCTCTGTAAGGCTGGCTGAGGATACGACCCTGAGACATAAGGATAGTTATGTTACATCTTATCGAGAGGGGATATGTCTGAAGGAGGAGTTGGAAAACGCCCGAGCTGATTACGCCGAGCTCTAGGGTCATCTTGTTGGCAGTGTAACTGCTGCCTATGAGAACTTGAAGGAGCAGGTTCGGATTATTGCTCCTGAGGCTGACCTTACTCTCTTCAGCCTGAACAACGTTGTGAGGGATGGTAAGATTGTCCCTGATGACCAGGATGATGATGATGCTGATCCTCCCCCTGTGCCTTCTGTCAAAGTGTCGACCTCCTCGGTTCCTCCCGTTATGTCTGATCCAGATTGCCAGATTTCGAACCGGGATGATGAAACTGTAGATGCTGTGCCTATTCAGACTCGCCCTCCTTCTCCCCGTACTGATGCTGCAGGGAAGGCTCCCGATCTTAGCTGATCTTCTTTCTATGTATTTGTGTAAATAGCCTGGTTTGTGGGCTTTTGAACTATTTATTGTTTTATTTAACTGCTGATGCTTTTTAGTTGCCTGTCTGGCAACTTTTTATTTTGAAAAACAAAAGTAGCTTTCTGAGGTTGATTTTGGTGGCCTCTTGAAGCTTTATCATACTATGCTTTTATTGTGCTTTAACATGGTATCTGTTGGAATCTTGCTGCTTGGCCTCTTTAGATTGCTTTCGTACTTATTGTTTGTAGCTTGGATCCTTTTGAGGCCGTGACTGTGGGGGGTCTGACTTGTTTCTCGGTTTCCTCGCTTTTGTTTGTATTTTTAGTGCCTCATAACCGATTTCTTTATGTTAGTCCCCTTCTAAGTTATTTTTGTAATCCTCTTTCCCGGACCTTTGTCAGGTCTCTTTAAGGGATTACTTTTATAACTTATCTTTGTAGGTGACTGACTTCGTTAGGTCGATCTCTTCCTAGTTGTTTTTGTAATCCTCTTTCTTGGACCATTGTTAGGTCTCTTTCAGGGATTACTTTTACAACTTGTCTTGTAGGAGACCGACTTCGTTAGGTCGATCTCTTCTAAGTTGTTTTTGTAATCCTCTTTCTTGGTCCTTTGTTAGGTCCCTTTCAGGGATTACTTTTACAACTTGTCTTGTAGGAGACCGACTTCGTTAGGTCGATCTCTTCTTAAGTTGTTTTTGTAATCCTCTTTCTTGGACCTTTGTTATGTCTCTTTCAGGGATTACTTTTACAACTTGTCTTGTAGGAGACTGACTTCGTTAGGTCGATCTCTTCTTAAGTTGTTTTTGTAATCCTCTTTCTTGGACCTTTGTTAGGTCTCTTTCAGGGATTACTTTTACAACTTGTCTTGTAGGAGACCGACTTCGTTAGGTCGATCTCTTCTAAGTTATAGCAATTCCTCTTTAATAGGGTTGGCCAGACCTCTTTCCAGGGATTTGCTGATAACTTGGGTTGACTTGGTCCGACTTTTTAGTATCGGCCAGTCTTTTTTAAGTTATTATATAGCAATCCATAAGACCTCGTCAGGTTCTTTTTGGGATCACTTTCGATAACTTCTTGCATTACTCTGTGTTCATCTTTGCCGATTTGTAGATGGTGGTTTTTTGTCCCGGTTTGATCGATCTTTTAGGTGAATCGCGTTTTCACTTTTGTCGATCGATCATTCCTATCGAGATCGTACAGTGAATCTGTTCTTCACTTTCTGTCGATCTGTTGCTTTATAATCGGACGATGAAGGCTTCAGATTAATGCGTCTTGGAAATTTGTAGAATATCTGAAATGTATTTTATTTAAAGGAAGTGCAATATATATATATATATATATATATATATATATATATATATATATATATATATATATATATATATATAGGCAGGAGTTTTTGTACCCTTAAGTCTCAATCTTGACGCCTCATTAAAAAACCTTTTCAGGAAAAAGAGTGCATCTTGAGATGTTTTACCTTTCCTAGCTATGGTACCTTCTTAGGTTACAGGCGTGCCATGATCTGGGGAGTTCCTGTCCCTCGAGTTCGGACAGTCTATAGTAGCCCTTCCCAAGTACTTCTGTGACCCGGTAGTGTCCTTTCAAGTTAGCTGCCAGCTTTCCTTCTCCGGGTCAAGTTGTTCCAATATCATTTCGGATTAAGATGAGATCATTCTCCGTGAAATCTCTTGGCACTACCTTTTGATTATACCTGGAAGCCATTCGCCATTTTAGTGCTTCTTCTCTGATCCGAGCTCTTTCTTGGATTTCTGGAAGTAGGTCGAGCTCTTCTCTTTGGAGTTGAGAATTGGTTTGTTCATTGTAGTGGACTACTCGGGGAGATCCTTCTTCGACCTCTATTGGAATCATTGCCTCCACTCCGTATGTTAATCGAAATGGTGATTCATTTGTGGTAGAATGAGGGGTTGTTCGATACGTCCATAGGACTTGTGGAAGTTCCTCGGCCCAAGCCCCCTTTGCTTCTTGCAGTCTCCGTTTCAGTTCCGGCCAATATGACTTTGTTGGGTGCTTCGGCTTGTCCATTAGCTTGGGGATGTTTGACGGAGGTGAACTGGTGTTTTATATTCAAGTCGGCCACTAATTTTCTGAAGCCTGCATCTGTGAATCGGGTGCCATTGTCTGTGGTGATGGAGTATGGTACCCCGAACCTCGTAATAATGTTCCTATATAGGAATTTCCAGCTTCTTTGGGCAGTGGCGTTGGCTAGGGGTTCTGCCTCGATCCATTTTGTGAAATAGTCTACTCCTACTATGAGGAATTTTACTTGTCCCGATCCCTGTAGGAAGGGTCCGAGAAGGTCGAGTCCCTATTTTGCAAATGGCTAGGGTGAGGTCACGCTGATGAGCTTTTCTGGTGGGGCGATGTGAAAGTTGGCATGCTTCTGACATGGTGGGTATGTCCTAACAAATTCTGTAGCTTCTTTTTGTAGAGTTGGCCAATAGAATCCCGCCCGAAGTACCTTTTTGGTGAGAGCTTGTGCTCCGAGATGATTACCACAAATGCCGCTATGTACTTCCTCCAGGACTTCCTTTGTGCTGGAGGTCGGTACGCATTTTAACAATGATATTGATATCCCTCTTTTGTACAGGGTGTTGTTTATGATAGTGTAGTACTGTGCCTCCCTTTTCAACCTCTTTGCCTCCTTTTCATCTGTAGGGAGCGCTTCTGTTTTGAGGTAGTTAATTATGAGGGTCATCCATCCTTGATCCCGACCTGTTATGGCTAGGATTTTTTCTTCTTCCGATATTGATGTGTTCTGCAGTATTTCCTGGATGAGGCTTCTATTGTTGCCCCCTGGTTTGGTGCTGGCTAGTTTTGAGAGTACGTCAGCTCGGGCATTTTGCTCGCGGGATATGTGGCAGATCCTATATTCCCCGAGTTGTCCGAGCTGTTCCTTGGTTTTATCCAAATATTTTTTCATGGTAGGATCTTTGGCTTGGTAGCTTCCCGTTATTTGTGAGGTAACAACTTGTGAGTCACTGTAGATGTTGAGTTTCTGAGCTCCAACCTCCCTAGCCAGCTTCAAACAAGCTAATAACGCTTCGTATTCCGCCTGGTTGTTTGAGGCCAGGAATCCGAATTTCAGGGAAAGCTCAAGTTGGGTTCCTTGATTGCTTTCGATTATCACACCTGCACCGCTTCCGGTTTTATTCGAGGAACCGTCCACGTATATGTTCCACTCTATGGGATTTTCGTGGTGTCTGTGAATTCTGCGATGAAGTCGGCTAGGTATTGTGATTTAATGGCTATCCGCACCTCGTATTGGAGGTCGAATTCGGACAACTCGATTTCTCACTGTAGGATTCTTTCTGCTAGATCTGTTTTCTGCAATATCCCTTTTATGGACTGGTTGGTCCGAACTTTAATGGTGTGCGCTTGGAAATATGGGCGAAGTCGTCGGGATGTGAGTATCAGAGCGTAGGCAAACTTCTCTATTTTCTGGTAGTTCAGCTCTGACCCCTGTAGTGCTTTACTAATGAAGTAGACGGGTTATTGTCCCCCTTCATCTTCTCTAATTAGTGTTGAGGCTATTGCCCGACTTCCTACTGCGATGTACAGTATGAATGGTTTTCCCTCTTGTGGTCGAGATAGGATAGGTGGCCGTCCCAAGAATTCTTTGAAGTCTCGGAAGGCTTGTTCACATTCTGTTGTGCACTCGAAATTCTTTTCCTTCCTTAAGGTAGCGTAGAAGGGGAGGGATCTTATTACTGACCCTGCTAGGAATCTGGACAAGGCTGCTAATCTCCCATTGAGTTGTTGTACCTCTTTGACGCAGGTTGGGCTTTTCATGTTAAGTATGGCCTGGCATTTATCTGGATTTGCCTCGATTCCTCTTTGTGTGAGCATAAAGCCCAAGAATTTACCTGCTTCCACTGTGAAGGTGCATTTAGCCGGGTTGAGTCGCATGCCGTGCTTCCGTATGGTGTCGAACACTTGAACCAAGTCGGTTAGTAATGTCTCTTCACTTTGTGTCTTTATCAATATGTCATCCACATAGACCTCCATGATTTTTTCGATGTGGTCTGAGAAGACTTTATTCATTAGCCTTTGATAAGTGGCTCCCGCATTCTTAAGGCCGAAAGGCATTACGATGTAGCAATAATTTGCTTTTGGTGTGAGAAACGAGGTTTTTTCTTGATCCGGTGGATACATTGGGATCTGGTTGTACCCTGAGTATGCGTCCATGAACGAGAGATACTTATATCCCAATGAGGCATCTACTAGAGCGTCGATGCTTGGGAGTGGATAAGGGTCTTTTGGGCAGGCTTTGTTGAGGTCGGTGTAGTCGGTGCACATTTGCCACTTCCCATTTGACTTTCTCACCAAGATGACGTTTGCTAGCCATAGTGGGTATTTAACTTCTCTTATGAACCCTACCTCTAGTAGTGCTTGTACTTGTTCTTCTACAGCCTGAGACCGTTCTGGCCTGAGTTTTCTTCGTCTTTGTTGTACTGACCGGGATCCCGGGTAGACTGCCAACTTGCGGCTCATTAGTTCGGGATCTATGCCTAGCATGTCGGCAGCTTTCCATGCGAAGAGATCAACATTATCTCATAGGAACCGTATTAGTGATTCCTTTGCGTCTCCTTTCAGGATCGTGCCAATATTAGTTGTTTTATCCGAGGTATCTCCGATCTGGACTCTTTCTATTTCTCCTTCGGGTCATGGGTGGAGTTCTTCTCGTCTCTGAACTCCGCCGAGTTCGATTGTGTAGAACTCTCCTCCTTTGACTCGGAGTTTTATACTTTCGTTATAACAGCGACGCGCCATCTTTTGATCTGCTTTTATTGTAGCTATCCCTTCTGCAGTTGGGAATTTCATACATAGATGTGGAGTTGAAACTATTGCGCCGAGTTGATTTAACGTTGTCCGACCTGTTAAGGCATTGTAGGCTGAGCTTACGTCGACCACGATATAGTCTATCTTGAGTGTTCTGGATTGGTTTTCCTTTCCGAAGGTTGTATGTAACGATACGTATCCCAGTGGCTGTACTGGGGTATCCCCAAGTCTGAACAGGCTGTTCGGGTATGCTCTTAGCTCTTTTTCTTCTAAGCCGAGCTTGTCGAAGGCAGTTTTGAATAAGATGTCGGCAGAGCTTCCTTGGTCAATTAATGTACGGTGGAGGTTGGCGTTTGCCAATATGATTGTGATGACCATGGGGTCGTCGTGTCCTGAGATGATTCCGGATGCATCTTCTTTGGTAAACGTGATTGCTGGGATGTCTAGTGCCTCCTTCTTTCCTTCGACATGGTATACTTCTTTGAGGTGTCGCTTGCGGGATGATTTGGAGATTCCTCCTCTAGCAAATCCGCCGTGTATCACGTGGACGTGTCTCTCCGGTGTGCGGGGTGATCATTCAGACCGTCCGACATCTTCATCCCTTCTTCTTTTTCTTGGTTCTTTGTCCCGATTGGCCAAGAACCGATCTAGTTTTCCTTCCCTTACTAATTTCTCTATGACGTTTTTCAAGTTAAAGGATTCATTGGTGGAATGTCCTCGGACTCGATGATACTCACAGTATTCGTTCCGATTTCCTCCTCCCCTTTTGCCTTTGAGTGGCCGAGTTGGGGGTATTTTTTCCGTATGGCAGACTTCTTTGTAAACATCTACCAAGGATACTCTAAGAGGGGTGTAGTTATGATATTTTTTATTTTCTCCCCAGAGCGATCTTCCTTTTTCTTGGATTCTTTATCTTTATCTCGGTAGGCAGAACCGAACCTCGAGGCTTCCCCAAGTCGAGAATTCTCCTCCATGTTGATGTACTTCTGCGCCCGTTCTTGTACTTCGTCTAGGGATGCTGGGTACTTCTTTGATATAGATTGGCTAAATGGTCCTTCTCGTAGGCCATTTATGAGGCCCATGATGGCAGCTTCTGTTGGTAGACTTTGTATGTCCATGCATGTTTTGTTGAATCTTTTCATGTAGTTACGAAGACTCTCCCGATCTCCTTGCTTGATTCCTAGTAGGCTGGGTGCATGTTTGGCTTTGTCCTTTTGTATGGAAAATCTGGCCAGGAACTTTTTGGCCAGGTCGTCGAAACTCGAGATGAATTTTGGAGGTAGGTTGTCGAACCATCTAATGGCTGTCTTGGTAAGAGTTGTTGGAAAGGCTTTGCAGCGAACTGCATCCGAGGCGTCAGTGAGGTACATCCTACTTCTGAAGTTACTGAGATGGTGATTGGGGTCCGAGGTGCCGTCATACAGAGTCATATCCGAAAGTTTGAAATCTTTTGGGATTTTGGTCTTCATAATTTCCCTGGTGAATGGATCTTGATCTTTGTGAGAGCTATCCTCTGGGGTGGATCGAGTAGCTTTAGTTTTGAAATCAGCTTCGAGTTTCATAAGCTTATCTTATAATTCTCGGCGCCGCCTTATCTTCCGATGTAGATCCTCTTCTTTTTCACGTTGATGTTGGGCTTCTTTCTCAAGTTGCTATAACCGATCTTGAAGTGCTTCTATCACCCCTGGATTTGGTGAATTTTTGTCTCCATTGGTTTCCGGAGTATCTTTAAGTATAGCATCCATGTTTTTGTGCGGCATTCTATCTTCCAAACCTGAGTCGTGGTCGTTGTCATGGTCGTCTGCCATGGTGTTGGGATGACTTCCAGGTCCCCGGCAACGGCGCCAATGTTTCGAGGGTTACCTGAAACTATAGGTCGATCTCGGTCGAGATCTTCTGTGTTGGTTAGAGCCGACGTGTCCGGCAGGTGTATAATGGCCAGAGCTAGTGTGTCCGACTTGTGGAAATGAAAGTGCTGCTGATCCTTCGTCCCCGGAGGGTGGGGGGTACCTGCAAGGGACTCTGATGCTTAAGTTAGCAAGGGTATTAAGCAGGTATTGAATAGGATCAGAATATGAGTTATACCTGGGTGCTCCAGTGTATTTATAATGGTGAGATGTGGCCTCCTGTGGATAAGATAAGTTAGTTATCTTATCTTATCTTTATCTTATCTTCAAGTGAGGTCATCTTATTTTCAAGGGAACCGCCCTTCTCTTGTAGGCTTGGGCTACCTTAGGATCTGGGGCGTGTTCCTCTATTTGGGCCCTTTGTTTGGGCTTTCTCGTGACTTGGCCGAGCTCTTTGAGAAGAGGTCGGATTGTCTTGACCTGAAGAGGTCGGTCGCTTTGTCTATAGAACATCCCGGGTTGGACAACTCGACCCAGGATATGAACAAGTAGGTATCCAAATTCCCATAGTATTATCATGACACATTCCCTTAATAACTTTTGTTCCAACAAATTCCCATACTTAACTAGCATACACAATTCTATCTTAAGCTAACCAAAGATTCAATTTGGGATATACAATTATTTTTCCGCTTAAGGCTAGTAATGTGGTAAAATATAGAACAAATGGGATTTAAAGGCTCAAAGTGGTTAACAAAGGTAATTAAAAAGGGTAGGCTTAATTTGGATAAGTGAGTCTAAACAAATAATGGCCTCAATCACATGCAAGCATATAAACATAATAACTATTGGACATATAGGATGAAACAAAATTTAGATTACAATCATAGAGAAGTAAACACACAAGAATAAAATAATTATGGTTAAATAATGTAACCATGCATAAAGGCTCAAATTTTCACAGGTTATGTGTTCTTTAGTTCAAAAAATCATGTTCCAAATACAACTTCAAGCAATTTCAACATAAGAGTTTTGATTAAAATTAGTGAAATTTTGTTCCAAAGATAGCTTTTCAGAAGAAACTTATTGTCTTTTCAATCAAGGAGAACATGCATGCAACTAACCTATTCTATACAAGAAAGAAAATCTAACTAAAATATCCTAATTTATTGGTGCTAGGAAAGAGAAATTACCTCCGGAAGTCAGGTACTGACCGACCTCCCCACACTTAAGGCTTTGCACCGTCCTCGGTGCCAGCTGTCAGGAACAATGGTGGGCTGGTGGCAGTGTCTCCACAGTCGGGGCCGTCATGGCTCCCTGTGCTGGTGAAGAAAGTGGAGTCCGGGGTGTCTGAGTCTCTGCAATCTCCTCTAAGCAGCTCCCTGAGGTGTTTGAATCGGTGTTGGTTGCGGCTCTCTCGGAGCTTTGCTATCTTTTCATGTTGGTCCAACCGCTTCAGTACCTGATGCAGCAGTTGACTAGTAGATGGTGGAGGAGGTGTAGCATCCTCTGTGGACTGGCTGGTAGTGGTAAGCTGAGGCCTGAGATATTTCCCGTTAGGGACATACTGATCATCCCGTGGAAGAATGGCTTTGGTGTCTCCAGCTCTATAGGATACTCCGGCTGCTGAGATAAGATCAAAGACCAATGCGAGGAAAAGTAAGTTGCCCGCAATCTGTACATGTTCCATAGCATGCCGAATATGTCTTGATAAATTAAGAGGCTGGTCTGTGAGGATGCACCATAGTAGAACGGCCATGTCTGCAGTGAAGGAGGACTCATGAGTGCTCAGGAAGACGTAATGGGACATAATCTGTGCCCATACGTGAGCCTCCAAGGTGAGTGCAAAAGCCGAGATTCCCTTAGGACGGGAACGATGGTATCCGAAGATCCATTTACTGCCAGGGCGAGCAATAACTTTGAGAACAGTGTCCCAGTCAAAAGTGTATGCCTGGCGCTTGGTTGCGGCTTTCTAAAAGGCGTCCAATCCTTCTGGAGCAGGTGGGAGATCTAAGGCTTGCTGTATGGCTTCTTCTGTAATGGGGATTTGCTTTTGGTGTAAATAGACGGACTGCAGAGTCGGCAGGTGGAAGTTGGAGTAGAACTCAACAACCCAAGAAAGATTAACCTGTCGTGGCTGTCGCAGTAAGAATCCCCAATGTCTTTTTGCAATTTGTGGCTCAACAAATTCAGCGATACGATGCGGAAGGATAAGAAGGTGTTCATTGTTGTAATTTCGAGCTGCCAGAATGGGGAACATCTGCTCACAGTAGCGATTTGGGAATCGTGCAGTGTCCTTGGCTGGGAAGGCTCGCTCCTTTTTATCAACCTTGATAATCCGTTTAATTCTTTTTATTGAGGGCTTGACTGCAGTTGAAGAAGGCTCTGCCACTAATGCTCTCTTCGTTCTTTTCCTTGCTGTGGGTTTAGGGGTAGCTTTCTCTTTGCCTTTCTTGGTGGCCATTCTGAAAAAGGAAAGAGAAAGTAAGTTAGATCCAAAGAATTAAAGCAAGGAAGGAGATGGAGTGAGTAATAAACAGTGCACGGTAAAGATGAATGAAATAAACACATGGTCATGACAACATGTGAAAAGATCATTAAAGGAAATAGAACAAGTGCACGAAAGGGTAAGTAGATGCAAGATGATTATTGGCATGCTGGCAAGGGCATGAGTAGCATAGATCAAGCATCACTTCGTAACAAACTAACATGTTTGTATTGGCAATTAAATTTAATTAATAAAATAGAAAAGGAAATTTGTGAAAAACATGCATTGAGTAGTAGAATAGGATAATGTAGAAAAGTGCGTGATGCCATACGGGCTTTTTCACAAACACATAGCATGCATAGTGAATAAGGCATAGAAAGTATTAAAGTAAACATGCAAGCAACCTTTTTAAGAAAATAATATATAATTGCCAAATAATTTGCAACAATCCACAAGCATATAATGAGGAATGATGACTCAAAGAAATTTCTAGCACCATGTAAAAAAGAAAGAAGAAGAAAGAAAATATGGATAATGAAAAGAAAAAGAAAAGAAAAGAAAATAACATATAAAATAAGAAGAATGATAGAAAAAGGGAGGAGGGAAGAAGAAAATAAAACCTTGTTAATGGAGGTGAGAGAGAGAGAGAGTGAAAGGTGAGATAGAAGGAAGAAGGGAGAAGGAAGAAATAAGGAGGGAAAAGAAAAATTAGGATTTGGAGGAGAGAAAGATAAGACATTTTGGCTATTTTGGTGGAGCTGTGCGGCGCAAGCGACGCGGCCGCGTGGGGCACGCGTTCGCGTGATTGCGCTTTAATTTAGTTGACGCGGTTGCGTGACCCATATTATGCTTCTGGCGCGAGTATAGCCTCGCGCCTGCACAACTCTCTGTTCAAATTGAAATATTTGCCAAATTTGGGGTGACGCGATCGCGTGCGGCATGCGATCGCGTGAGTGGGCTTCAGAAGGGATGACGCGGACGTGTCAATGACGCGGTCGCGTGATAGGGATGGTGCGTCCAGCACCAATCCAGCACCACTCTCGCACAATATTTCGTTGTACACCCCTTTTTACGTTGAAAATCAGGGCACGCGGCCGCGTGGGGCACGCGGTCGCGTGGGAGGCCAAGAATCCCATGTGACGCAGACGCGTCAGCGACGCGGTCGCGTGGGACAATTTGTGCCATTGGCACGCCTCCAGCCATGCTCCAGCGAAACTCTCTGTTCGTTTTTTTATTTTCTCACCTCTCCTTGTGACGCGGACGCGTCGCGGATGTGGTCGCGTCGCGCGGCTTTTTTTTTGTATGCAGATGCAGATGCATGAAAGTACTGAGAAAGAGAAGAGTTATTAAATGGAAAAACTAAGAAGAAAAGAACGACCATACCATGGTGGGTTGTCTCCCACCTAGCACTTTGCTTTAACGTCCGTAAGTTGGACGCTCTACTAGCTCAAACTTCTGCCATGTGGGGATCTTCCAAGAGGAAGTTCTCAAGCTCTTTGTTTTTCTGCATCTTCTCGCCATGGTACAGCTTCAGACGCTGTCCATTAACTTTGATAAGTTCAGAGCTTGACGGGTGTCTTAGGTGATAGACTCCGTATGGTTCGGCCTTCTCTACTCTGTATGGACCTTCCCATCTTGATCTCAACTTGCCTGGCATGAGCCTCAGTCGAGATTTGTAAAGGAGGACTAAATCCTCAGGCTGGAACTCCTTTTTCTTGATGTGCTGATCATGTACAGCCTTCATCTTCTCCTTGTATATTCGTGAGTTCTTATAAGCTTCTAGGCGAAGGCTCTCCAGTTCTTGCAGTTGTAACTTCTTTTCAGCTCCAGCTTCCTCAATTCACATGTTGCACTCCTTGACTGTCCAAAAGGCTCTGTGCTCTACTTCAACTGGGAGATGACAAGCTTTGCCATAAACTAAGCGGAAAGGACTCATCCCAATGGGAGTTTTATATGATGTCCTGTATGCCCATAGTGCATCTTGTAGCCTGGTGCTCCAGTCTTTTCTATGAGGTTTGACTATCTTCTGCAAGATACGCTTTATCTCTCTGTTTGACACCTCGGCTTGCCCATTGGTTTGAGGATGGTATGCTGTTGCAACCTTATGAATTATCCCATGCTTTTTCATTAATCCTGTGAGTCTCCTGTTACAAAAATGGGTGCCTTGATCGCTCACGATTGCTTGTGGTGATCCAAAGTGGCAAATAATATGGTTTCTCACAAAGGAAACAACATTGTTAGCATCATCAGTGCGGGTAGGAATTGCTTCCACCCATTTGGAAACATAATCCACAGCTAACAATATATAAAATTGACCATTAGAATTTGGAAACGGACCCATGAAGTCAATGCCCCAAACATAAAAAATTTCACAAAAAAGCATAATTTGTTGAGGCATCTCATCCCTCCTGGATATATTACCAAATTTTTGGCATGGGGAACAAAATTTACAAAACTCAGCAGCGTCTTTAAAAAGAGTAGGCCACTAGAATCCACAGTCTAAGATCTTTCTAGCTTTTCTTTGAGGGCCAAAATGTCCTCCACTCTCAGATGAGTGACAGGCCTCTAAAATGGACTGTAATTCTGATTGAGGCACACAACGTCTAATTACCTGATCATCGCCACATCTCAACAAATATGGGTCATCCCATATATAATATTTAGACTCGCTTTTCAGCTTGTCCCTTTGATGCTTAGAAAAGTGTGGAGGAAATGTGCGGCTAACTAGATAATTAGCTACAGGTGCGTACCAAGGGGCTACTTCAGATACTGCTTGTAGGTTATCCAGTGGAAAATTGTCATCTATAGGAGTAGAATCATCCTTAATGTGCTCAAGGCGACTCAAGTGGTCTGCCACTAGATTCTGGTTACCACTCCTATCCTTTATTTCTAAATCAAATTCTTATAATAGCAGTATCCAACGTATGAGCCTTGGTTTGGAATCCTTTGTAGCTAATAGATACTTTAAAGCTGCATGGTCCAAATACACTACTACTCTAGTACCAAGTAAATAAGCTCGGAATTTATCCAGAGCAAAAACAATAGCAATAAGCTCTTTCTCAGTAGTAGTATAATTGGACTGGGTAGCATCTAAAGTCTTAGACGCATAAGCAATAACAAAAGGATCCTTACCTTCACGTTGAGCCAGCGCTGCTCCTACTGCATGGTTGGAAGCATCGCACATGATTTCAAACGGCTGGCTCCAGTCTGGTCCTCGCACAATTGGAGCTTGAGTCAGGTCGGTCTTCAGCTTATCAAACGCTTGTTTGCAATCCTCACTGAACTCGAACTCAATATCTTTCTACAGTAATCTGGATAAGGGAAGTGCTACCTTACTGAAGTCCTTAATAAATCTCCTGTAAAAACCTGCATGACCAAGGAACGAACGGACTTCCCTCACAGAGGAGGGGTAAGGTAAACTAGAAATAACATTCACTTTTGCTGGGTCTACAGAAATGCCAGTATTAGATACAACATGTCCTAGTACAATCCCTTGTTTTACCATAAAGTGACATTTTTCAAAATTTAATACAAGGTTTGTATTGACACATCTATCTAATACTCTAGATAATCCATCTAAGCAAAGGCTAAAAGAATCACCATAAACGCTAAAATCATCCATAAAGACTTCCATACAGTCCTCAATAAGATCAGAGAAAAGACTCATCATGCACCTCTGGAAAGTAGCTGGTGCATTGCACAAGCCAAAGGGCATTCTCTTGTAAGCATAAGTCCCAAAAGGACATGTAAAAGTAGTCTTTTCCTGATCCTTAGGAGCTATATGAATCTGGAAATAACCTATATAACCATCTAAAAAGCAATAATGTGATTTACCTGACAGGCGATCCAGCATTTGATCAATAAATGGAAGTGGGTAGTGATCCTTGCGAGTAGCTTGGTTGAGACGCCTGTAATAAATACAGACTCTCCAAGCGTTCTGTACTCTAGTTGCTATGAGCTCTCCATGCTCATTCTTCACTGTAGTGACTCCAGACTTCTTGGGCACCACTTGTACTGGGCTAACCCATTCACTGTCTGAAATGGGATAGATGATACCTGCTTCCAAAGTCTGGTCACTTCCTTTTTGACAACTTCCAAAATAGTGGGATTCAGTCTTCTTTGGGGTTGGTGGACAGGTCTTGCTCCTTCCTCTAAAAATATTCTGTGCTCACATACTTGAGGGTTGATGCCTACTATGTCTGCCAAACTCCACCCAATTGCTTTCTTGTGCTTTCTCAGCACATTAAGTAACTGCTCTTCCTGTTCAGGAGTGAGGTTCTGTGCAATGATAACTGGAAACTTCTGCTGGTCCTCAAGGTAAGCATATTTGAGTTGTGGAGGGAGAGGTTTCAATTCCAACTTCTGGTATGGTCTGGCTCTAGATTATCTGGAACTGGTGGTAGTGGTAGAGTGCCTGCATTATCCTCGGAATTCCCCACACTTGGATCTCGTCCTATATACCTTTCGTCCAACTCTTCCTGGTGCATTTCAGCTATAGTTTCATCTATGACATCACATTAGAAGATAGAACGATCTTCTGGAGGGCTGTTTATGACTCTATTCAGATTGAAGATTAACATTCGGCCATCTATCTCAAAGGAGTATGTTCCTGAAAAAGCATCTAATTTGAATTTTGATGTCTTCAGGAATGGTCTCCCAAGTAGGATTGATGATGGCTTATCCGAGTCATTATGGGGCATCTCCAAGATATAAAAATTAGTGGGAAATGTGAGCCCTTTAATGTTCACTAAAACATCTTCAGCAACTCCAGCCACTGTAATAATGCTTTTATCTGCTAACACAAAATGAGCTGCCGACCTTTTTAAGGGAGGGAGCCTCAAAACATCATATACATATAAAGGCATTATACTAACACATGCTCCTAAATCACACATGCAATCATAAATTACTAGACCACCAATAGTACAACTAACTATACAAGGACCTAGGTCACTACATTTTTCAGGTAAATTTCCCATTAAAGCAGATATAGAGCTTCCTAAAGGAATAGTTTTTAATTCATTAATTTTGTCTTTATGTGTACATAAATGTTTTAGAAACTTTGCATATTTAGGTACGTGTTGAATGACATCAAAAAGGGGAACAATTACCTCAACCTTTTTGAAGATTTCTACCATTTTGGGGTCAGGTTCCAACTGCTTCCTGGGCTTCCTTGCAAGTTGCGGAAATGGAATGGGAGTGGTGTTTCCTGCAGTGTTTGCGCCTTTTGGTGCTTCCTCCTGTGGTTGAGCTTCTTCTTCTTCAGCTATATCATGTACGTCCTCTTCCTCTTCAACATCTTCTATTTCTACGACCTCTTCAGCTGAGGCATGTTCTGGTGGGCTTGGTTCCTTCTGATTCCTCTCCTGTAATATGGTTCCAGACCTTAGGGTGATGGCATTAATACCACCCTTTGGGTTGGGTAATGGTTGAGAGGGGAGTCCACCAGAACTTGAGGACTGATTGTGGGAGTTATTCATTGATCCAATCTGTGAGACAAAGGCTTGCAAAGTAGAAGTCAAAAAATTCATAGTTGCATTAAGATTATTCCCCATAGCCTGTTGTCCCCGATCAATGGCTTGTAGTAATTCATCATTAGGAGATGAAGAGGGGCAAGTGGTCTGAGAAGTCTGCTGAGAGGTTTGAGGTTGTCTTAAATGAGGTGCTCTGTAGGACTGAGTCTGATTCTGCTGCCTGAAATTGTTATTGTTATTCCACCTCTGATTTCCATTGTTATCTCTACCTCCTCTGTTAGAATTGTCTCTCCAACCCTAATTAGAATGATCTCTCCAACCTTGGTTAGAATTATCCTTCCATCCTTGGTTGTAGTTGCCACCTTGATTGTACCCTTGATTGGGGCGGTCATAAAAGTTATGAGTGGCTGCTACAGTGTTGTCTTCTTGTTGGAATTGCAGACACTCATCGGTATAGTGACTGTAATCTGCACAGACTCCGCACACTCTTTGTGGAACCAACTACTGGCTGTGCTGTGGTGGAGAGGGCTGAACTTGCTGAGGTTGTTGTTGATTTAGTTGCATCTACTTCAGCAAGTTAGTCATTTCACATAAGCTCTGGGCTATAGCAGTAGTCTCTTTATTAGTAGATACCTTTGCAATAGCTCTTAACCGACTTTGTCTCTGCCTATGATTCCTAGTAGAGTCAGCTAAGTCTCTGATCAATTGCCATGCTTCTTTCGTAGTCTTGTACTTTTTCATAGAACCATTGCAAGCACCTTCCAGTGTGGTCCTATCTTGAGATCTCAAACCCTGTGTAAAGTAACCGAGCAAAACTATCTTGTCAATCATATGATGGGGACATGCATCTCGAAGTGTATTGAAGCGTTCCAAGTATTCATAGAGGGTCTCAGATTCATCCTGAACGATCATAGACATGTCCTTCCTCAGCTTATCAACAACTTCAGCTTGAAAGAATTTATCCAGAAATTCTCTCCTAAGTGTATCCCAGTTGGAAACAGTTTCTCCGGGGTGAGTGTAGTACCACTCTCTTGCCTTTCCCTCCAGAGAAAACGGGAAGGCTTTCAGTAGAATAGAGATTTCATCAGTGCCATCACGCTTAACAGTAGAACAAGCGGTCTGGAACTCCCTAAGATGCTTGATAGGCTCTTGAGCAGGTAAGCCATGGAATTTGGGCATCAAGTTGAGTAGTGAAGACTTTATTTCAAAATCTACAGCTACTGCTGGGTGGTGCGCCTGGAATGGTTGGAGCGTAAAATCAAGGGCTCCTTCCTCTTGGATAGTAACTCTTCTGGGTGCTGCCATGTCACCTGCACGTAAATGAACTGGATCAGTAGAAAGGGGGTTTGTTTCTTCCTTAGATGACGGTTCAGGTTCGTCCTCAAAGAGGAGTCGCCTACGCCTAGCTTGCCTTATATGTGAAAGAGTTCTTTCAATTTCAGGGTCAAATGCTGGCAAGCTTGGATCAGGAAGCGAACGCGTCATTTAACGAAAGAAACGTACAGTTCATAGTGATAGAATGAAAAGAAAAAATTGCAATAAAAATAAATACCAATCAATAAATTAACACACTGTTGCAACTCCCCGGCAACGGCGCCAAAAATTGATGCGGCGGAAATTGGTGAATTAAAAATTATTAAAATGTGTACATTGCAAGTATAGTTCTTAACTCACCAGAAATCCACTTATCAATTTAGAAAGATGTCACAGAAATTTAAAATTGAAATACTGGGAGTATGAATCCCAGGTTGTCTCCCAACGAGTTGCAGAAAAGTGTGTTATTTTTTATTAATCAGATGTTTTCAAAAAAAGGTTTGAGTTGAGTAAACGGGAAATTAAATTGGAGAATTTGAATAATAATAATAAAGGCCTTGACTGGGAGTTAATTAGTTGGAAGTCCTGCTATTGTTGGATTACTCTCTAGATTAATTGATAATTAAAGGTTATCCTGTTTAGTTATCTCTTACTAGGTAAGGGAAAGTCAAACAAGTTGGGATGCTATGCCCGTTCACAAGTTGCAACCCACTTAATTAAAAGGGATTGGTATTAGTGACTGGAGGGCAAGCCAACAATAACCCAATTACAATCTTTCTTTTAAGCCTTCCAACTCAATTGGTTCCTTTCAATCAACTCCCCATCAAGTTAGGGAACTACTCGCTCATTGTGAATGTAAAATTCATAACATATGAAAAGGAATTAAAGAAAGACATTGTAAATAAAAATCAAAATAATTAAATAAAAATAAAAGTAATCCTTGTATTAAATAAATCCTAATAATATTCCAATGGTAAAATTAACAAGGCAAAGGACATAGAAGAGTAAAGCCAAGTAAAGAAAACGAACTAGAATGACGAAGTCTTGATGAGGTAATAACTCTTCTCAGTATCCCAATGCAAAAAGTGGTAGAAAAATCAAATCCTAAAAACTATGGACGTCTAGAGAGAAAAACCTAGAGGAGGAGTAAAAACTAGATCTAAAACTAAAACTGTGTAGAATGAATGTTGTCTCTGGTTTCTGCATGTTCTCTGGCTCTAGTCTGCTGTTCTGGGCCGAGAACTGGGTCAAAATAGGGCCCAAAATTGCCCCCAGTGGAATCTGCAGATTTTGAAGATCGCGCACGTCACGCGATCGCGTCGTCCATGCGGACGCGTCATTCGCGTTTTTCCCTGCAACGCGTTCGCGTCGTCCACGCCTCCGCGTCACTTGTGCTTTTCCATTCCACGCGGACGCGTGAGCCATGCAGCCGCGCCACTGCGATTTCTCCTCTTTCGCGCGAACGCGTGAGCCATGCGGCCGCGTCACTTCTCGCTGGTCATCTCCTCAATTTCTTGTATTCCTTCCATTTTTGCTAGCTTCCTTTCCAATCTCCAACTCATCCATGCCCTATAGAGCCTGAAACACTTAACACACAGATCACGGCATCGAATGGGATAAAGGAGAACTAAAATGCATAATTAAAAAGTCTCTAGGAAGCAGTTTTCAACCATGTAATAATTTCAGGAAGGAAATATAAATGCATGCTAAATTAATGAATAAGTGGGTAAGGATCATGATAAAATCACACAATTAAACACAATATAAACCATAAAATAGTGGTTTATCAATTGCCAAAGCACGCACAAGCGTGAAAGACACGTGCGCATGAAAGGCAAAAAATGTAAAAAGGACGCGCATGCGCAGAGGACGCGTTCGCATGGGTATAAAGCGTTCCGCTCACTTAGTGAACGCTCTATTCTTCTGGAAGTGACTCTCTGCTCAATTAAATCTGATTCCAAGCCCATTGACACGCCAAAGCAAGCTGAGCCCAATTGACATCACTCAACGGCACAGGGATCATCTAGAATAGAAATTTTACATTTAGTTGTAATTTGTTTTGAATTTGAATTTCATTTTAGTAGTTCGGGAAGCCTAAGGGCATCAGTTTCATTTCAAAAGGGGAGGCACATAGTAGGAGTAGGAGTAGAATAGAAGGCTCAGGCTGGAGGATTAGAGACTCTAGATCTCTCTTGGAGGATTAGAGACTCCAGAGAGCTTAGCATAGTTTGATACACTTTTATCTTTCTGCAATCTCACATTTTCGTTCACATTGAGCTTGATTTATTTTCCTGCACACTTTATCTTTCTGTAATCGTTCTGAGTTCTGATTTACTATCTTCTTTAATTTCCTAGCACCCAATTCCCTTTACATTTGATGTAATTTACTTTTCTTTCTCTTTAAGTTTCTGCAAATCTATATTCTGCACTTTACATTCTCTGTAATTTACTTTCTGTCGCTTCATTTTTACCTAATTCCCAACTTTTAGCTTGACTAAACTAATCACCTCACTAAAGTTGCTTGATCCATCAATCCCTGTGGGATCGACCTCACTCTTGTGAGTTATTACTACTTGATGCGACCCGGTATACTTGCCGGTGAGTTTGTGTGGAAATCTAATTTTCACCCATCAAGTTTTTGGCGACGTTGCCGAGGATTAATATAGATCGACAATGATTAAGTGGGTGAGAAGTCTAGATTAAGCATTTTTTGTTTTTGCTCTTTTAATTTTCTGTTTTAAGCCGATACCAAGGTGTTTGAGTTATTGCCTCACTAAGAAATTCTCATATGGGACATGAATTTCAATTTTCATTGGTGATGTGTTTTATAAAATTCAAATGGAGTTCAACTGATCTTGTGATCAAACAAATTTTATGGAATATTACTCACCATCACCAACTGACTATTCTAATGGTGGCTGGGAATATCACCAAGAAATCATAGATTCTGAGCACTCCAATCAATGGAGATATGCTTTAGAGCCATAAGATGAGCAAGAGAATTATGTGGGATATTACCCACCACCACAATATGATTCAATTCATTATCCTAATGGTGGCTAGGAATATCACCAAGAAATCACAGATTCTGAGCACTCCAATCAATGGAGATATGCTTCAGAGCCACAAGATGAGCAAGAAAATCATGTGGGATATTACCCACCACCACAATATGATTTGATTCATTATCCTAATGGTGGCTGGGAGAATTGATGAGTCCACATTTTACGATATATTTTAGCTTGAATTGGATGGATTTCATCATATGAACTCACACTTATTCACTAAAACAGCATATTTTTGAGATTTCTTCCTAAATTGTGCTTAAATGTGAAAACATGCTCTTTTGTGCTTAATTTTTGTTAGTTTTATTCACTTTAATCCCATTTGGTGCCTTGATGTATTTGTTAAGTGATTTCAGGTTTTCAAGGCAAGCATGGGTTGGATAAGTGAGGAGAAGAGCATGCAAAAAGGAAGAAACCATGAAGAAATGGGATTTGGAAAGCTGCCAGTTCTGACCTCTCAGTACTAAATTGATCATAACTTGAGCTATAGAGGTCCAAATGAGGCAGTTTCAGCGGCATTGGAAAGCTAACGTCCGAGACTTCGAAATGATATGTAATTTGCTATAGTGGACATAAGCATGTGTGCATACGCACAGGTACTTGTGCGTACGCACAAGTCAGGATTTAGCAAGTGTGCGGACGCACACACTACAGGTCCCTGCACGTGAGCACATTAATTGGAAACCGCTGGGGGCGATTTCGGGGCCCCCAAAATCCAATCCAACTCATTTCTAAAGCTATTTAAGGCCAAATTGAAGATGGATGAAGGTTGGGGGGGATTAGGTTTAGCTTTTATTATGTTTTCTCTTAGTTTCTAGAGAGAGAAGCTCCCCCCTCTCTCTAGAATTAGGGTTTTATTTCTTAATTTCCTTTCAATTTCAGCACTTTAATTCTTGTCTTAGTGTAGTTCATTTATGTTTCTATGCTTTATTGTCTTTATCTTCTTCATCTCTTTTGTTATTTTCTCTTTTATGTCAATTCTCATGTTATGAACACTTTTGTTATTTTAATTCCAATTAATGCAATTTTACGTTTCCATGTCATTTATTGCTTCCTTTAATTGTTATTGTCACTTTATTGCTTTTGGTATTTTAGAATTTATTTTATTGCAATTTAATATTATTTTATTTCCATGCACACCAAGTGTTTGATAAAATGCTTGGCTAAGTTTTCACTTAATTTTTCTACACTATTGGCTTGAAATTGATGACTTTGGTGATCCTTGAGTCATTGATGTCTATTCTTCTTTGATACATTATAGTAGTTAGTTGATTTGGTCTCCCTTGACTCTATGTGACCCCTTAGTGTTGACATAGGATTTAGGGATTAGAATTAACTATGCCTATTTGACTTATCTTCGATGTAAGGTTGACTAAGTAGGATTAACTCTTCATAATCATCATATGTTTGTGGTTAATAAGTAGGATAGGTAGCTTTAGTTCTCAATTACTTGCCAAGAGGTTTCTTGCACTTTAATTTTACTTGCTTTGACTTTTATTGCTTTTGACTTTTAAATTCTTGCATGTTAAGTTTTCTCACTCTTGGTTGAGAAATTGGGTGTTTGGGTGGAATTGAGTTGTGGTTGTCCATTCCGCATTGTGTGGGAATAGTTAATTGATTTGGTTTCCATTGACGCTAGTCTTTCACTAAGTTAATTAGTGAGTTGACTAGGACTTATGGATTGAGATCAATTACACTCTTTTGACAATTCTCAAGGAGGATTGACTAGTTTGGATTGATTCCACACAATTTTCATGTTTGTGGTCCACAACTAGGATAGGAATCCCAAACTCCCAAATTCTCACCAAGAGTCCTTTCTAGCATTTAATTTCCATTTTCATTGCCTTTACTTGATTTCATTTAATTTCTTGGATGATCATTTAATTCCTTGCTATTTACGTTTCTTGCATTCTTTCCCAATTTCCCATGTTCTCTCATAGCCAATAAATGTACGTTTCATTGCAACTCCTAGGAAAGACGACCCGGGAGCTAAATACTCTCGGTTATTTTGTATTGACTTTATTATTTGATTGATGGTCAATTGTTGGGTTTGGACTATACTTACAACGGAAAAATTCTAATTTTAGTGTGAAAATCCAAACCCGTGCATTTGGGCATCGTCATGTATCACCAAGAATTAACAGGTTCTGAGCAACTCAATCAATAGGGATATGCTTTAGAAAATGATCAAGATAATTTCATGAGATATTGCCCACCACCACAAGATGATTTAGGTCATTATCCTCATGGTGACTGGGAATATCAACAAGGAATGAGAGAGTGTGAACAATCAAGTGAAATGAACTATTTTTCAGAGCCACAAAGTGACTCCTACTGTTATGACACGCACACAAAAGATGCCTGGGAAGGGAATTATAATCATTCACATTCTAATCATTCAAAGACATTATCACTGACTATGCTGTCAATACATACATGGAAGATTGCTCCTCCATACCACAAAATAATCCACACTGTGATGAATTCAACAATCATTCAAGTTGTGGGTGGGAGGATAAAAACCAAATAGCATTCAATAGTTCATACTCCACTCATCAAGAGACATCATCATTGGAGTATGCTTTCAATAAATTCATGCAAGATTATCCCCCAATGCCACAAGATGATCCATACTGTGATGAATTCAATAATTCTTCAAGCTGTGCTTGGGGGGATCAAAATCAAAAGGTACTCAATAGTCCATACTCCACTTATCAAGAGCCATCATCACTTGAGCAAACCTTCAACTCATTTATGCAAAGTTGTCCAACTTCACCTCCCCGTTTTTCATTTGAAAATCCTTCATCACTTGACTATACCTCAACACAAAGCTTCCTCCAAGATCTATACAATTCATTTCGCCAACCACAAGACACACCTGATTACTCACAAAATTCATTCCATATCCCTCAACACAATTTCACCACAATATGCACAAGCCCACAAAATCCACCCCAATCTGCTTCTCTCTTGCTACAAGCAGAATAATGCCTGCAAAATGTGATAGACTCTAGGGAGAGAACTAGAGAATCCTTGGAAAGACAAGAACAATCACGGAAAGAGCAAGAGATCCTCTTCAAGAAGATGGATGGGCACTTAGAGAAAATGAAGAGAAACTTAGAACTGTTGAGCAAGGAAGATGAAAACCAATTGGTGGATGTGAAGGAGGAAGTGGAAGAGCAAGAAGAAGAGGCACCTGTGTCAAGCCAAATTTCAATGAAGAATGAGGTTGTGGAGATATTTGAACCTGAGACTGTATACTCAAAGAAGCCACTTGAGATGACAAAGGAACATGAAAACTCACAACCCTCACAAACTTCCCTGAACCAAAACTTCTCAGCACTTGAATCCATAATTGGAAGATATAAAGAGGAGATGAAAAAATCTTGGAAAGATCAACAAACCTCTTCCATAAAAGTGCTATTAAACCAGATGTTGAGAGCAAAAGAGGAAGTGGAGGAACAAGAAAGTGAGGAAGACAATCAAGGAAGTCCAAGCTCAAGTGAAATAGAGAATTACATAGATGAAGGGCTCATTGAACCACCAATGTAAGAAGCTCTTGATGAAGAAAACACTCTAACTAACACACAACCACCAAGTCTTGATATCCAAGATGTGACCAAGCTACCATTGAACCTATCAAGGAAGAAGGAGAGGTCAACCATAAGCAATCCAACCCCTGGAACACCAGCAAGAAAGCTCAATCAAACAATTAACAAAAGGAAGCTTGTTAGGAAGAGGTCAAGAAAAGGGACACTGAATGGCTCCTCTTTACCATTGAGGTTATTTCTCTTAACAAACTGGAAGTTGATGGGTTGGAAATGAATTCCAACACAAAACTCACCGGCAAGTGTACCGGGTCGCATCAAGTAGTAATAACTCACTTAAAGTGAGGTCGATCCCACAGGGATTGATAGATCAAGCAACTTTAGTGGGTGATTAGTTTAGTCAAGCTAACATTGAGTGAATTGTGTGAAGTTGATCAACAGAATGTAAAGAGCAATGAATTGTAAATTGCAGAAAGTAAAGTGGACAGAAGCTTAAAGAGCAAGAAATGTACATTGCAGAAACTTAAATGACAAGAAATTTAAATTGTGGTGTATGCAAAGGGGAGTAGGTGCTGGAAATTAAAGGGAGCAATAGATCAAGCAACTGGAAATTTAAATTGCAAAAAGAATAAAGGAAATTGGGTGCTGGGATTCAAAACTGATCAAGATAATATAAATTGCAGTGAATCAGAGAAATGTAAGATGAAGGGAATTGCAGAAGAACTAAAACAGAATTGATAAATTGCAAAGGAACTAAAATAGAAATGAAAACTTGCTTTAGAATGAAGTTCAAAGAGGCAACTGAGATCAGATCTTTAATTCTTGAAATCAGAAACAAACAAATCACAAGGAAACTCAACAATGGAGAGATTCAAGAGAATTCTCCACAGAGCTCCAAAAATCCAAATCAGAAAGAAAGTAGAAGTTTCAGAAGAAGTAGAATAAAAACCAGAAAGCACAAATTCAGATTTGATCTTCAATTCTTCAAATTCAAAAAGGAAAACTAAAAGAGAGAGCTTTCTACTCCTACTGCTCCCTAGTGGAGCCAACCTCCTTTCAAAATTGAAAATGATGCCTTATATAGGCTTTACAAAGTGAAAATGAAAATGAAATTAAAATTAAAAATAAATTACAATTAAATAAAATTCCTATTCTAGCTATCTCTTGTACCTTTAAGTGATGATAATGGGCTTTGCTTGCTTTAGATTTGAAGAAGAGTGGATCCGGATTGGTTTTTGATTGAAAAATAGACCATGGGACACATCCAGGGTAGTGCTCGGTTGACAAGGAGAGCGCAACACTCAAGGCTTGTTTCCTTGGCCCATGCCTCCTTTGTTGCGTGACATCCCCTGGGCACTGCCTCCTAGCGCTCAGTGAATGGAGAGAGCGCAGCACTCCCTTGTTTTTCTTTTTGTTGAGGCCCAAAAAAGTTAACAAGGTTAACTTAGTGCTCTCCTTGAGAGCGCTACCTTGGCTTGATGGGCTTCCCTTGGTCTCCCTCTTTGAATCTTGGAAGCTTCATTTTGGCCAATTTCCTTCTTATGTTTAGCGCTCCTTCCTTGCTTTCCTTGTGTCTCCCCCTTTGAATCTTGGTGAAGCCACTTTGGTCTATTTTTGCTTGTTTTTGGTCCTTAAAGATGCCTTTCACTTGTGCCTTAATTTCATGCCAAATATGAATTGCCATATATCCTTGGAAAGCTCAGAAAGTCTCCTTTCTAACGCAACTAGAAGCACATCAATTGGACATCTGTAGCTCAAGCTATAACCCTTTGAGGAAGGGATGGTCATGTTGTGATCGCCCAAGTTTAACTTAGTGAAAAATCTTGCTTCCAAGCTGAAATGTTTTTCACGATAATGCTAGGTTAACGTGGCTAACCGAGCATTGTGAGTCAAGCTTCCTTGATTTGGTCATGGGCCATGCTTAAAAGCATGGCCTAAGGCTCCAAAGTGTGCTCCAACTTCAAAGTGTGCCCCAAAACTCTTTTTTTTTTCTTTTTCACTTATTTTGTGCTTCTTTGCTTCTTTTTCTTCTTATTTCCTACAAAATTAATTAAATTAAAGGATCAAAGAAATATATCATTTAAGCACCAAAGCATTCAATATTAAAGCACAAATCATCAATTTCTTGTATGAAAGAGCATAGAAAAAACATGACATGTTGACATGTCATCAGAAGAAGAGGAAGAAATTCATCAGCTACAGGTCAGTAGTTTTTCCTTTCTTAGTTATTTCAATAAAGGAGTTAAGTAGATTTCTCTGTATTGCAAAGAGCTAAGTTTGGTGTTGCACACCAAAATAATTAAGGGGTGAATGTTGGATGCTAAGTTTGGTGTTCCACAAAAATTTCATTAAGGACACATTGTACCCTCAGCATGACTAGTATCGGCTCCAAATGATAAGAGAAACTACTTAATAATTGTTATGTTTCTAGTTTTTAGTTTTTTTTTTCTAGTTTATATCTGTTTTCTAGTTCATAGTTGTTTTCTAGTTAATAATAAAAAGTACTTGATGTTTCATGCATGTATTTATTCTGCTGCACATAGAAGTAGGCAAGAAACTAAGTTTGGTGTTCCTACACCAACTTAGGTTCAGAGAATCACAAGCATACATGCATGATAACTGTTTCTCAAGTGCTTGGGGAACAAGCAACTTTCAATATCTCTTGTAGGAAGTCATTCAATCTCTTGGAGGGAAAGATACATCATCAGGTGGATGGACAAAGGAAGGACATAGAACCCAACAATGATGATGACACAGAAGAAACAAATGGACTCCAAGAGGTTGTATTATTCTCTGATTGACTTTAGCTCAAATATGCTAATTGAAAGTGCAAATATCCCCTGTTGATTAGTGTCCTATTAGAATTATTTACTGTCTGTTTGTTTTCATGCTGTTATGGCTTGCTAGTCTAAGTGCTTGATTCACTTTCATCTTACTTGAATTATATGCTTTGAATAAAAGAAAAATAACTGTGAAATAGAGAAAGAGTAAAAGTCTGGTATGATATGGGACAGAATAAGGTTATGTGGTGGTATGTGCTGGCTCATTAACTGATTTATAAATAAGGCTGAATGTTGGCATGACTTTGTGATATGAACTTGAGTTACATTTGATGAGACTTGACAAATGAAAGAGGTCCATAACAAAAGAAAGAAAATACAAGAAAAGAAGAAACAAAAGAGAAATAAACAAGGCTGGGCACCAATGGCTTATGATTTGGATATATGCCTGTGATGTTCTTGTACAAAGATAAACTTGGATAACTAGGTTCTAAGGGGTACTTCATCATCTGGCAACTTGGGTTAACTAACTCGGGATTGCCAACCGAAAGTCCACCAAGAGCCGCATTTAGTAACCCAAAGAGGTGCTGGACATCAATTTCCAAAGAACAAAAACAAGCTAAATGCCTGTGATGTGTGTGTGCTAAGGAGAGGCTTGAGCAAGTAGGCCCATAGGGGTGTTTTAACACCTAGCATCTTGAACCAACTGGGGCGGGAATGCTGGCTGAAAGCTTACTGATGAGCGGAAAATTTATACGCTTTTTGGCATTATTTTTAGATAGTTTTTAGTAGGATCTAGCTACTTTCAGGGATGTTTTTATTAGTTTTTATATAAAATTCATATTTATGGACTTTACTATGAGTTTGTGTGTTTTTCTGTGATTTCAGGTATTTTCTGGCTGAAATTGAGGGACCTGAGCAAAACTCTGATAAAAGGCTATCAAAGGACTGCTTATGTTGTTGGATTCTGACCTCCTTGCACTCGAAATGGATTTTTTGGAGCTACAGAACTAAAAATGGCGCTCTCTCAACGGCTTTGGAAAGTAGACATCCCGAGCTTTCCAGCAATATATAATAATTCATACTTTATTCGAGATTAGATGACGCAAACTGGCGCTCAACGCCAGTTCCATGTTGCATTCTGGAGTCAAACGCCAAAAACACGTCACGAAACAGAGTTGAACGCCAAAAACACGTTACAACGTGGCGTTCAACTCCAAGAGAAGCCTCTGCACATGTAAAGCTCAAGCTCAGCCCAAGCACACACCAAGTGGGCCCCGGAAGTGGATTTTTGCATCAATTACTTACTTCTGTAAACCCTAGTAGCTAGTCTAGTATAAATAGGACATTTTACTATTGTATTAGACATCTTTGGTCTCAGTTTTAATCTATCATTCATTTTAGGAGACTATTGATCATGTTCATGGGGGCTGGCCATTCGGCCATGCCTGGACCATCACTTATGTATTTTCAACGGTGGAGTTTCTATACACCATAGATTAAGGGTGTGGAGCTCTGTTGTACCTCGAGTTTTAATGCAATTACTACTATTTTCTATTCAATTCAGTTTATTCCTGTTCTAAGATATTCGTTGCACATCACCATGACGAATGTGATAATCCATGACACTCATTATCATTCTCACATACGAACGCGTGACTGACAACCACTTCCGTTCTACCTTAGACCGAATGCATATCTCTTAGATTCCTTAATCAGAATCTTCATGGTATAAGCTAGTATTGATCTCGGCATTCATGAGAATCGGAAAGTCTAAACCTTGTCTGTGGTATTCCGAGTAGGATTCAGGGATTGAATGACTGTGACGAGCTTCAAACTCGCGATTGTTGGGCGTGATGACAAACGCAAAAGAATCAACGGATTCTATTCCAGCATGATCGAGAACCGACAGATGATTAGCCGTGCTGTGACAGAGCATTTGGACCTTTTTCACTGAGAGGATGGGATGTAGCCATTGACAACGGTGATGCCCTACATACAGCTTGCCATGGAAAGGAGTAAAAAGGATTGAAGGAAGGCAGTAGGAAAGCAGAGATTCAACAGGGATAAAGCATCTCCATATACTTATCTGAAATTCTCACCAATGGTTTACATAAGTATTTCCATCTTTAATTTATATTTATTTATTTATTATTATTCGAAAACTCCATAACCATTTGAATCAGCCTAATTGAGATTTACAAGATGACCATAGCTTGCTTCATACCAATAATCTCCGTGGGATCGACCCTTACTCACGTAAGGTTTATTACTTGGACGACCCAGTGCACTTGCTGGTTAGTTGTGCGAAGTTGTGAAGAAAGTGCTGAGTTAGTAGATGCGCATACCAAGTTGAATGCCATTATTAGAGATCACAATTATGTGCACCAAGTTTTTGGCGCCGTTGCCGGGGATTGTTTGAGTATGGACAACTGACGGTTCATCTTGTTCCTCAGATTAGGTAATTTTCTTTTTTGTTTTATTTTCAAAAATTTTTCAAAAAAATCTTTCAAAAATTTATCACCTGTTTTCGAAAATTTTTAGAGTTTTTTAGAGTGAATTCTAGAGTTTCATCTAACATGTTGAAGCCTGGTTGGCTGTAAAGCCATGTCTAATTCTTGAACTGGAGCTTTAGACTAACATTATATTATTCCTGGAATTCTGATTGAGGACTTTGGATTCATTACTTCCTTTTCCAAAATATATTTTCGAAAAAAATAAAATAAAAATACGAAAAAAAAATTTAGAAAATCATTAAAACCAAAAATATTTTGTGTTTCTTGTTTGAGTCTTGAGTCAATTTTTAAGTTTGGTGTCAACTGCATATTTCTAAAAATTTATGCATTTTTCAAAAATTCATGCATGTGTTCTTCATGATCTTCAAGTTGTTCTTGGTAAGTCTTCTTGTTTGATCTTGATGTTTTTTTTGTTTTGTGTCTTTTTGTTATTTTTCATGTGCATTTTTGCATTCATAGTATCTAAGCATTAAAGATTTCTAAGTTTGGTGTCTTACATGTTTTCTTTGCATAAAAATTTTTTCAAAAATATGTTCTTGATGTTCATCATGATCTTCAAAGTGTTCTTGGTGTTCATCTTGACATTCATAGTGTTCTTGCATGCATCATTGATTTTGATCCAAAAATTTTCATGTTTTGGGTCATTTTTATGTTTTTCCTTCTCATCTTTCAAAATTCAAATATATATATATATCTTTTCCTTTTTTCTCTCATAAATTTCGAAAATTTGAGTTGACTTAGTCAAAAATTTTTAAAACTTAGCTATTTCTCGTAAGTCAAGTCAAAATTTCAAATTTAAAACTCTTATCTTTTCAAAACTTTTTCAAAAATTAAATCTTTTTCATTTTTTTTACTATTTTTCGAAAATTTTTAATTTGAATTTTAAAATCTTTTTCTTATCTTTATTTCAAAATTTAAAAAACTTTACTAACAATTAATGTGATTTATTAAAAAATTTGAAGTTTGTTACTTTCTTGTTAAGAAAGGTTCAATCTTTAAATTCTAGAATCATATCTTTTAGTTTCTTGTTAGTCAAGTAATTAAATTTTAATTTAAAAAAATCAATTCTTTTTCAAAATATCTTTTCTATCATATCTTTTTCAAAATTTTATCTTTTTCAAAAATTTGATTTTAAAATGTCTTTTCCAACTTCTTATCTTTTCAAAATTGATTTTCAAATCTTTTTCAACTAACCAATTAACCTTTGTTTATTTTTTATCTTTTTTAAAACCACCTAACTAATTTTAGCTCTCTAATTTTCGAAAATTACCTCCCTCTTTTTCAAAATTCTTTTAATTAACTAATTGTTTTAAATTTTAATTTTAATTTTAATTTTAATTCTTCCTTTAATTTTCGAAAATCACTAACCCTTTTTCAAAATTAATTTTTGAATTCTCTCCCTCTCATCTTCTTCTATTTATTTATTTACTAACACTTCTCTTCATCTCAAGAATCTGAACCTATCTTCAGCCTTGTGTTTGGATTCTTACCTTTTCCTTCTTCTATTCCTTTCTTCTTCTACTAACATAAAGGAATCTCTCTACTATGGTAAAGAGAATCCTTATTATTATTTTTTGTTCCCTTCTTTTTCATATGAGCAAGAGCAAGGACAAGAATATTCTTGTTGAAGCAGATCCTGAACCTGAAAGGACTCTGAAGAGGAAACTAAGAGAAGCTAAATTACAACAATCCAGAGACAACCTTACAGAAATTTTCGAAAAGGAGGAGGAGATGGCAGCCGAAAATAATAATGCAAGGAGGATGCTTGGTGACTATACCACACCTACTTCCAAGTTTGATGGAAGAAGCATCTCAATCCCTGCCATTGGAGTAAACAATTTTGAGCTGAAACCTTAACTAGTTGCTCTAATGCAACAGAACTGCAAGTTTCATGGACTTCCATCAGAAGATCTCTACCAGTTTTTAACTGAGTTCTTGCAGATCTGTGAGACTGTTAAGACTAATGGAGTAGATCCTGAAGTCTACAGGCTCATGCTTTTCCCCTTTGCTGTAAGAGACAGAGCTAGAATATGGTTGGATTCACAACCTAAAGATAGCCTGGACTCATGGGATACGCTGGTCGCGGCCTTCTTGGCTAAGTTCTTTCCTCCTCAAAAGCTGAGCAAGCTTAGAGTGGATGTTCAGACTTTCAAACAAAAAGATGGTGAATCCCTCTATGAAGCTTGGGAAAGATATAAGCAGATGACCAAAAGGTGTCCTTCTGACATGCTTTCAGAGTGGACTATTCTGGATATATTCTATTATGGTCTATCTGTGTTCTCTAAGATGTCACTGGACTATTCTGCAGGTGGATCCATTCACCTAAAGAAAACGCCTGCAGAAGCTCAAGAACTTATTGACATGGTTGCAAATAACCAGTTCATGTACACTTCTAAGAGGAATTCCGTGAATAATGGGACGCTTCAGAGGAAGGGAGCTCTTGAAATTGATGCTCTGAAGGCCATATTGGCTCATAATAAAATGTTGACTCAGCAAGTCAACATGATTTCTCAAAGTCTGAATGGATGGCAAAATGCATCCAACAGTACCAAAGAGGCATCTTCTGAAGAAGAGGCTTATGATCCTGAGAACCCTGCAATGGCAGAGGTAAATTACATGGGTGAACCTTATGGAAACACCTATAATTCATCATGGAGAAATCATCTAAATTTCTCATGGAAGGATCAACAAAAGCCTCAACAAGGCTTTAATAATGGTGGAAGAAATAGGCTCAGCAATAGCAAGCCTTTTCCATCATCTTCTCAGTAACAGACAGAGAATTCTAAACAGAGCCCCTCTAACTTAGCGAACATAGTCTCTGATATGTCTAAGGCCACTTTAAGTTTCATGAGTGAAACAAGGTCATTCATCAGAAATTTGGAGGCACAAGTGGGCCAGCTGAGTAAGAAAGTCACTGAAACTCCTCCTAGTACTCTCCCAAGCAATACTGAAGAGAATCCAAAAAGAGAGTGCAAGCCCATAGACATAATCAACATGGCCGAACCTAGGGAGGAAGGAGAGGACATGAATCCCAATGAGGAAGACCTCATGGGACGTCTCTCAAGCAAGAAGGAGCTCCCTATTGAGGACCCAAAGGGATCTGAAGGTCATATAGAGACCATAGAGATCCCATTAAACCTCATTCTGCCATTCATGAGCTCTGAAGACTATTCTTCCTCTGAAGAGGATGAAAATGTAACTGGAGAGCAAGTTGCTCAATATCTAGGAGCCATCATGAAGCTGAATGCCAAATTGTTTGGTAATGAGACTTGGGAAGGTGAACCTTCCTTGCTCATTAGTGAACTAGATACATGGGTTCAGCAAACCTTACCTCAAAAGAGACAAGATCCTAGAAAATTCTTAATACCCTGTACCATAGGCACCATGACCTTTGAGAAGGCTCTGTGTGACCTAGGGTCAGGCATAAATCTTATGCCACTCTCTGTGATGGAGAAGCTGGGGATCATTGAGGTACAACCTGCCATATTCTCATTACAAATGGCAGACAAGTCAGTAAGACAAGCATATGGATTGGTAGAGGACGTGCTAGTAAAGGTTGAAGGCTTTTACATTCCTGCTGATTTCATAATCTTAGACACTAGGAAGGAGGAGGATGAATGCATCATCCTTGGAAGACCTTTCCTAGCCACAGCAGGAGTTGTGATAGATGTTAACAGAGGAGAATTAGTCCTTCAATTGAATGGGGACTACCTTGTATTTAAAACCCAAGGGTGTTCCTCTGCAACCATGATGAGGAAGCATGAAAAGCTTCTCTCAGTACAGAGTCAAACAGAGCACTCACAATCAAACTCTAAGTTTGGTGTTGGGAGGCCACAGCCAAACTCTAAGTTTGGTGTTGAATCCCTAAATCCAAACTCTCAGTTTGGTGTTGGGAGTCTACAACATTGACCTGATCAGCTGTGAGGCTCCATGAGAGCCCACTGTCTAGCGAGTGACATTAAAGGAACGCTTATTGGGAGGCAACCCAATTTTTATTTATCTAATTTTATTTTTATTTTATTTTTCCTTTATGTTTTATTAGGTTCATGATCATGTGGAGTCACAAAATAAATACTAAAATTAAAAATAGAATAAAAAACAGCAGAAGAAAAAGTACATCCTGGAGGAAGGGCTTACTGGCATTTAAATGCCAGTAAGGAGCATCTGGCTGGCGTTCAATGCCAGAACAGAGCATGGATCTGGCGTTGAACGCCAGAAACAAGCAGCATCCTGGGTTTAAACGCCAGGAATACACCCTGAGGAGAGCTGGCGCTGAATGCCAGAAACAAGCATGGAACTGGCGTTCAACGCCAGAAACATGCTGTAAATGGGCGTTGAACGCCCAAAACAAGCATGAAGCTGGCGTTCAACGCTAGAAACAAGCATCTATCTGGTGTTGAACGCCAGGATTGCATGCAGAGGGAGTTTTACACGCCTCATTGGTGCTGGGATGATAATCCTTGACACCTTAAGATCTGTGGACCCCATAGGATCACCCCAGGATCTGTAGATCCCACAGGATCTCCACCTACCTCAACTCACCTTCTCTCATTTTCACACAATCCAATAACACTCTTCCCCAAAAATCCTTCAGCAATCACCTCAATCTCTCTTCCCCATCACCTCTTCACCACTCACATCCATCCACTCTTCCCCATAAAACCCACCTACCTTCAAATTCAAATTCCTTTCCCACCCAACCCACCCAATATGGCCGAACCTTAACCCATCTCCCTCCACTATATAAACCCCTCCTTTCTTCTTCATTTTCACACAAAACAACCCTCTCTTCTCCTCCTTGGCCGAAACACTACTCTCTCTCCCTCTCTTCCATATTTTCTTCTTCTTCATCTATTCTTTCTTCTCTTGCTCGAGGGCGAGCAATATTCTAAAGTTTGGTGTGGTAAAAGCATAGCTTTTTGTTTTTCCATAACAACTTATGGCACCTAAGGCCGAAGAAACCTCTAGAAAAGGAAAAGGAAAGACAAAAGCTTCCACCTCCGAGTCATGGGAGATGGAGATATTCATCTCAAAAGCCCATCACTAAGAAGAGGATGGAGCAAACAAGAGAGCCCACTCATGGATCCCAAGAGACGCATGAGGAAGCTCATCACCAAGAAATCCCGAAGATGCCTCAAGGGATGCACGTTCCTCCCAACAATTATTGGGAACAACTCAACACTTCTCTAGAAGATTTGAGTTACAATATGGATCAATTAAGGGTGGAACATCAAGAGCACTCCATCATTCTCCATGAAATTAGACAAGATCAAAGAGCAATGAGGGAGGAGCAACAAAGGCAAGGAAGAGACATAGAAGAGCTCAAGGACATCATTGGTTCTTCAAGAAGAAAGTGCCACCATCACTAAGGTGGACTCATTCCTTGTTCTTATTTCTCTATTATTTTTTTTTCGGTTTTTATGCTATATGTTTGTTTATGTTTTGTGTCTTTACTTCATGATCATTAGTATGTAGTAACTATGTCTTAAGGCTATGAATAATTCCATGAATCCTTCACCTTTCTTAAATGAAAAAAATGTTCCTATTTCAAAAGAACAAGAAGTACATGAGTTTCGAATTCATCCTTGAAATTAGTTTAATTATATTGATGTGGTGACAATATTTTTTATTTTCTGAATGAATGCTTGAATAATGCATATTTTCGATCTTGTTGTTTATGAATGTTAAAATTGTTGGCTCTTGAAAGAATGATGAACAAAGAGAAATGTTATTGATAATCTGAAAAATCATGAAATTGATTCTTGAAGCAAGAAAAAACAGTGAATAGAAAAAGCTTGCGAAAAAAAATAGAAAGAAAAAGAAAAAGCAAGCAGAAAAAGCTAATAGCCCTTAAAACCAAAAGGCAAGGGTAAAAAGGATCCAAAGCTTTGAGCATCAATGGATAGGAGGGCCTAAGCGGCTAAATCAAGCTGTCCTTAACCATGTGCTTGTGGCATGCAGGTCCAAGTGAAAAGCTTGAGACTGAGTGGTTAAAGTCGTGATCCAAAGCAAAAAGAATGTGCTTAAGAACTCTGGACACCTCTAACTGGGGACTTTAGCAAAGCTGAGTCACAATCTGAAAAGGTTCACCCAGTCATCTGTCTGTGGCATTTATGTATCCGGTGGTAATACTGAAAAACAAAGTGCTTAGGGTCACGGCCAAGACTCATAAAAGTAGCTGTGTTCAAGAATCAACATACTTAACTATGAGAATTAATAACACTATCTGAACTCTGAGTTCCTATAGAAGCCAATCATTTTGAACTTCATAGGAAAAAGTGAGATGCCAAAACTGTTCAGAAGCAAAAAGCTACAAGTTCCGCTCATCTAATTAGAACTAATATTCATTGATATTTTTGGATTTATAGTATATTCTCTTCTATTTATCCTAATTGATTTTCAGTTGCTTGGGGAAAGCAACAATTTAAGTTTGGTGTTGTAATGAGCGGATAATTTATACGCTTTTTGGCATTGTTTTTAGATAGTTTTTAGTAGGATCTAGCTACTTTTAGGGATGTTTTTATTAGTTTTTATGTAAAATTCATATTTCTGGACTTTACTATGAGTTTGTATGTTTTTTTGTGATTTCAGGTATTTTCTGTCTGAAATTGAGGGACCTGAGCAAAACTCTGATAAAAGGCTGTCAAAGGACTGCTTATGCTGTTGGATTCTGACCTTCCTGCACTCGAAATGGATTTTCTAGAGCTACAAAACTCTAAATGGCGCGATCTCAACGGCGTTGGAAATTAGACATCCAGAGCTTTCCTGCAATATATAATAATTCATACTTTATTTGAGATTAGACAACGCAAATTGGCGCTCAACGCCAGTTCCATGTTGCATTCTGGAGTCAAACGCCAGAAACATGTCACGAACTAGAGTTGAACGCCAAAAACACGTTACTACATGGCGTTCAACTCCAAGAGAAGCCTCTGCACGTGTAAAGCTCAAGCTCAGCCCAAGCACACACTAAGTGGGCCCCGGAAGTGGATTTTTGCATCAATTACTTACTTCTGTAAACTCTAGTAGCTAGTCTAGTATAAATAGGACATTTTACTATTGTATTAGACATCTTTGGTCTCAGTTTTAATCTATCGTTCATTTTAGGAGACTATTGATAACGTTCATGGGGGCTGGCTGACGAGCGGATATTTTGTACGCTTTTTGGGGGTAATTTCATGTAGATTTTAGAATGTTTTAATTGGTTTTTAGTAGAATATTATTAGTTTTTAGGCAAAAATCATATTTCTGGACTTTACTATGAGTTTGTGTGTTTTTCTGTGATTTCAGGTATTTTCTAGCTGAAATTGAGGGAGCTGAGCAAAAATCTGAGTTAGGCTGAAAAAGGACTGTTGATGCTGTTGGATCCTGACCTCCCTGCACTTGAAATGGATTTTCTGGAGCTACAAGAGTCCAATTGGCACGCTCTCAATGGCGTTGGAAAGTAGACATCCAGAGCTTTCCAGAAATATATAATAGTCCATACTTTGCGTGAAGATAGATGACGTAAACTGGCGTTCAACGCCAGTATCATGCTGCTGTCTGGCGTCCAGCGCCAGAAACAGGTTACAAGTTGGAGTTCAACGCCAGAAACAGGTTACAACCTGGCGTTGAACGCCCAAAACAGCCCCAGGCACGTGAGAAGCTTAAGTCTCAGCCCCAGCACACACCAAGTGGGCCCCAGAAGTGGATTTCTGCATCATCTATCATAGTTTACTCATTTTCTGTAAACCTAGGTTACTAGTTTACTATTTAAACAACTTTTAGAGACTTATTTTGTATCTCATGACATTTTCAGATCTGAATTTTATACACTTTGACGGCATGAGTCTCTAAACTCCATTGTTGGGGGTGAGGAGCTCTGCAGCGTCTCGATGAATTAATGCAATTGTTTTTGTTTCTCCTTTCAAACATGCGTGTTCCTATCTAAGATATTCATTTGCGCTTAATTATGGAGAAGGTGATGATCCGTGACACTCATCACCTTCCTCAATCAATGAACGTGTGCCTGACAAACACCTCCGTTCTACATCAGATTGAATGAATATCTCTTAGCTTCCTTAATCAGAATCTTCGTGGTATAAGCTAGAACTGATGGCGGCCACTCTTGAGGATCCGAAAAGTCTAAACATTGTCTGTGGTATTCCGAGTAGGATTCAAGGATTGAACGGCTGTGACGAGCTTCAAACTCGCGATTGCTGGGCGTGATGACAAACGCAAAAGGATCAATGGATCCTATTCCAACATGATCGAGAACCAATAGCTGATTAGCCGTGCCGTGACAGAGCATCTGGACCGTTTTCACTGAGAGGATGGGAGGTAGCCACTGACAATGGTGATTCCCTACGTACAGCTTGCCATGAAAGGAGCCTTGCATTATGAAAGTGAGTAAGCATTATGTTGTAGGGATTCAGAGGACAAAGCATCTCCAAAAACCCCAACATATTCTCCATTACTGCACAACAAGTAACTATTTCATACTCTTTTATTTTCCTAATAATTCCAACTGATAATTTTAATTAATATCCTGACTAAGAATAATAAAACAAACATAGCTTGCTTCAAACCAATAATCTCCGTGGGATCGACCCTTACTCACGTAAGGTATTACTTGGACGACCCAGTGCACTTGCTGGCTAGTGGTACGAAGCTGTATTAAATAGTCCATTAATATTGGCATACACAATTTCGTGCACCAAGTTTTTGGCGCCGTTGCCGGGGATTATTCGAGTTTGAACAACTAAAGGTTTATTTTGTTGCTTAGATTAGGAAGAATTTATCCTTTCTTTTTACTAGAATTGCATCTTTTGTTATCCCTTTTTAAAAAAATTTTCAAAAATATTATTTTTCTTTATCAATTTTTAATTTTTTTCGTGAGTTTAGTGTCTTGTTCTAAGTTTGGTGTCAATTGCATATTTTATATTTTTCTTTAAAATTTTCGAACTTGTGTTCTTTGTTCTTCATTGATCTTCAAGTTGTTCTTGTTTATTTTTCTTGTTTGATCTTGAGTTTTTCTTGTTTTGTATCTTTTCTTGTTTTCCTTGTGCTTTTTCAAAATATTAACTTTCAAAAATTATACTTTTATCCATAAAAATAATACATCTTTAAAATACGTTACATTTTTAGCTCAGTTGGTTATAGCGTTGGCTTATGTTCTTGGCAATTGGGCATCTTCTTTTTAAAATCTTTCTTTTTAAAAATAATTTTTCTTAATTTAATCTTGTGCCAAACTTTAAGTTTGGTGTTTTCTTGTTGATCTTTCTTTAATTTTCGAAAATTTATCTTGGTTTTCTAAAAATTTTAAGTTTGGTGTTCTTTCTTTTGTTCTTGGTGTTCTTGTGAATCTTCAAGGTGTTTTTGAGTCTTTCTTGTGTTTTGATCTTAAAATTTTTAAGTTTGGTGTTTCTTGGTGTTTTTCCTCCAAAATTTTCGAAAATAAGGAGCATTAGATCTAAAAATTTTAAGTCTTGTGTCTTTTGTGTGTTTTTTTTCTTTCATCATAAAATTCAAAATTAAAAAAAATATATCTTTTCTAACTACTTTTAAAATCTAACTTCGAAATTTTTTATATAAAAATTTCAAATTTCAATTTCAAAATTTTTTTCGAAAATCTTTACAAAATGTTTTTAATTTCTTTTTTTTTATTTTATTTATTTCGTTTTTATTTATTCCATTTTTATTTTATTTTTATTAAATAAATAATATCAACAAACATATCATCTCCCTTGTTCCATCATGGAATTAAGTGGAAATGAACAGTCTAGGAGGACTCTGGGGTCATATGCTAACCCCACTACTGCTTCGTATGGGAGTAGTATCTGTATACCCTCCATTGGAGTTAGTAGCTTTGAGTTGAATTCTCAGCTCATTATCATGGTGCAGCAAAACTGCCAGTATTCCGGTTTCCCACAGGAAGAACCTACAGAGTTTCTGGGACAATTTTTATAAATTGCTGACACAGTACATGATAAGGAAGTAGATCAGGATGTCTACAGATTATTACTATTTCCATTTGCTGTAAAAGATCAAGTTAAGAGGTGGTTAAATAACCAGCCTAAGAACAGCATAAAAACATGGAAACAGTTGTCAGAAAAATTCCTGAATCACTATTTCCTTCCAAAACGGATGACACAGCTAAGGCTAAGCATCCAAGGCTTCAAACAAGGATATAATGAATCCCTTTATGATGCCTGGGAGAGATACAGAGAGATGCTAAGAAAATGCCCCTCTGAAATGTTTTCAGAGTGGGTGCAATTAGACATCTTCTACTATGGGCTTACAGAAAAAGCTCAGATTTCTCTAGACTACTCAGCTGGTGGATCTATACATATGAGAAAAACAATTGAAGAAGCTCAAGAGCTTATTGATACAGTTGCCAGAAATCAGCATCTGTACCTAAGCAGTGAATCTTCCATGAAAGAAGAAGCTAAAATAGTAACTGCTGAACTCAGTCCTGTGGATCAAGCTAACGAATTCAATCAGCAATTAGACTTTCTAACCCAGCAACTAGCCGAATTCAAGGAAATACTACAGGAAACAAGAATGGCTAACAGGAATATGGAAGTACAGTTAAAGCAAACAGAAAAGCAACTGTCAAAACAAATAGCAGAAGAATGCCAAGCAGTTCAATTAAGAAGTGGGAAAATATTAAATACTTCACTTCAAAGCAGCAGGAAGCCAAGAAATGAACAAATAGCTACTTAAAATCCCTCTGAGGACAATCAGAGCCCAGAGAGGAATAATGCTGGTGCTGAACGCCCAGACCATGCTCATTCCTGGCGTTCAACGCCAGAAACAAGCATGAATCTGGCGTTGAACGCCCAAAGGGAGCACAGTTCTGGCGTTCAGACGCCAGTAATAGATAAGGAGTTGGCGTCTAACGCCACTCTAGCTCCCACCCCTGGCATTCAAACGCCAGTGGGGGATCAGTCACATACAAGTGCTGATAACAACCCTTCTGAAAAGGCTTCCCAATCCACATCTGTAGGCAATAAACCTGTAGCAACTAAGGTTGAGGAAAACAAAGCCAAAATGCCTTATCCTCAAAAACTCCGCCAAGCGGAACAGGATAAGCAATTTGCCCGCTTTGCAGACTATCTCAGGACTCTTGAAATAAAGATTTCGTTTGCAGAAGCACTTGAGCAAATACCCTCTTATGCTAAGTTCATGAAAGAGATCTTAAGTGATAAGAAGGATTGGAGGGAAACTGAAAAAGTTTACCTCACTGAAGAATGCAGTGCAGTCATTCTGAAAAGCTTACCTGAGAAGCTTAAAGATCCCGGGAGCTTTACGATACCATGAACATTATAGGGTAATTGTACCAAGCAAGCTCTATGTGACCTTGGGGCAAGTATCAACCTGATACCTGCATCTATTATCACAAAGCTCGGTTTGACTGAAGAAGTCAAACCAACCCGGATATGTCTTCAACTTGCTGATGGCTCCATTAAATACCCATCAGGCGTGATTGAAGATATGATTGTCAAGGTTGGACCATTTGCCTTTCCTACTGACTTTGTGGTGCTGGAAATGGAGGAGCACAAGAGCGCAACTCTCATTCAAGGAAGACCTTTCCTAGCAATTGGCCGAACCCTCATTGACGTCCAAAAAGGGGAAGTAACCTTGAGAGTCAATGAGGAGGAGTTCAAGTTGAATGTTGTCAAAGCCATGCAACATCCAGACACCCCAAATGACTGCATGAGTGTTGATATTATTGACTCTCTGGTAAGAGAGGTCAATATGGCTGAGAGTCTCGAATCAGAGCTAGAGGACATATTTAAAGATGTTCAGCCTGATCTGGAGGAATCAGAGAGAATAGTAGAACATCTGAAAATCCCTTAGGAAGAGGAGAAACCTCCTAAACCCGAGCTCAAACCATTACCTCCATCCCTAAAATATGCATTCCTGGGAGAAGGTGATACCTTTCCTGTAATCATAAGCTCTACCTTAGAGCCACAGGAAGAGGAAGCACTAATTCAAGTGCTAAGGACACACAAGACAGCTCTTGGGTGGTCCATCAGTGATCTCAAGGGCATTAGCCCAGCCAGATGCATGCACAAGATCTTACTGGAGGGTGACGCCAAGCCAGTGGTTCAACCACAAAGGCGGCTGAATCCAGCCATGAAGGAGGTGGTGCAGAAAGAGGTCACTAAGTTACTAGAGGCTGGGATTATTTATCCTATTTCTGATAGCCCCTGGGTAAGCCCTGCCCAAGTCGTCCCTAAGAAAGGTGGCATGACAGTGGTTCATAATAAAAAAAATGAACTGGTTCCTACAAGAACAGTTACTGGGTGGCGTATGTGTATTGATTATAGAAGGCTCAATACAGCTACCAGAAAGGATCATTTTCCTTTACCATTCATAGACCAGATGCTAGAAAGACTGGCAGGTCATGAATACTACTGCTTCCTGGATGGATATTCAGGTTATAATCAAATTGCAGTAGATCCAAAAGATCAAGAAAAAACGGCATTCACATGTCCATCTGGAGTATTTGCATACAGAAGGATGCCATTTGGCCTGTGCAATGCACCTGCAACCTTTCAGAGGTGCATGCTCTCAATTTTCTCTGATATGGTGGAAAAATTTCTGGAAGTCTTCATGGATGACTTTTCAGTATTTGGAGACTCATTCAGCTCCTGTCTTGACCATCTAGCACTTGTTCTAAAGAGATGCCAAGAGACTAACCTGGTTTTAAACTGGGAAAAATGTCACTTTATGGTGACTGAAGGAATTGTCCTTGGGCACAAAATCTCGAACAAGGGAATAGAGGTGGATCAAGATAAGGTAGAGGTAATTGAAAAATTACCACCACCTGCCAATGTTAAGGCAATCAGAAGCTTTCTGGGGCATGCAGGATTCTATAGGAGGTTTATAAAGGATTTTTCAAAAATCGCCAAACCACTGAGCAACCTGCTAGCTGCTGACACGCCATTTGTCTTTGATAAGGAGTGTCTGCAGGCATTTGAGACTCTAAAAGCTAAATTGGTCACAGCACCAATCATCTCTGCACCAAACTGGACATTGCCATTTGAACTAATGTGTGATGCCAGTGACCATTCCATTGGTGCAGTGTTGGGACAAAGGCATGACAAGCTTCTGCACGTCATTTACTATGCCAGCCGTGTTCTAAATGACGCACAGAAGAATTACACAACCACAGAAAAAGAGCTACTTGCAGTGGTTTATGCCATTAACAAATTCAGATCCTATTTAGTAGGATCAAAAGTGATTGTGTACACTGATCATGCTGCTCTTAAATATCTACTCACAAAGCAGGATTCAAAACCCAGACTTATAAGATGGGTGTTGCTTCTGCAAGAGTTTAATATAGAAATAAGAGACAGAAAAGGGACAGAGAATCAGGTAGCAGATCACCTGTCCCGAATAGAACCAGTAAAAGGGGCGTCCCTCCCTCTTATTGAGATCTCTGAAACCTTTCCGGATGAGCAACTCTTTGTCATCCAGGAAGTGCCATGGTTTGCAGATATTGCAAACTACAAGGCAGTGAGGTTCATACCCAAAGAGTACAGTAGGCAGCAATCAAAGAAATTGATCACAGATGCAAAGTACTATCTTTGGGATGAACCATATCTCTTCAAGAGATGTGCAGACGGAGTAATCCATAGATGTGTGCCTAAGGAAGAAGCGCAGAAGATCCTATGGCACTGCCATGGATTACAGTATGGAGGACATTTTGGAAGTGAGCGAACAGCCACAAGAGTCCTCCAATGTGGCATCTATTGGCATACTCTCTATAAAGATTCCCAAGTGTTTGTACTTAATTGTGACAGTTGCCAAAGATCTGGCAATCTGCCTCACAGTTATGCCATGCCTCAACAAGGGATCTTGGAGATTGAGTTGTTTGATGTATGGGGTATTGACTTCATGGGACATTTCCCACCATCATACTCAAACACTTATATTCTGGTGGCAGTAGATTATGTATCCAAATGGGTGGAGGCTATTGCAACACCCACTAATGACACTAAAATAGTGTTAAAATTACTCCAGAAACACATCTTCAGCAGATTTGGTACCCCTAGAGTATTAATCAGTGATGGGGGCACTCATTTCTGCAATAAACAGCCTTACTCTACTTTGGTTCGTTATGGAGTTAGCCACAGGGTAGCTACTCCATATCACCCACAGACTAATGGGCAAGCTGAAGTCTCAAATAGAGAACTCTAAAGAATCCTGGAACGGACTGTAATTAACCGTAGAAGGGATTGGGCAAGAAGCTTGGATGATGCTCTGTGGGCATACAGAACAGCATTCAAGACCCCTATAGGGACCTCTCCATACCAGCTTGTGTATGGAAAGACATGTCACTTGCCAGTGGAACTGGAACACAAGGCCTACTGGGCAACCAGATTCCTAAACCTTGATGCCAAGTTAGCTGGAGAAAAACGATTGCTCCAGTTAAATGAGCTAGAGGAATTTAGACTCAATGCTTTTGAGAATGCAAAAATTTACAAAGAGAAAGAGAAAAGATGGCATGATAAGAAATTGTCATCCAGAGTCTTTGAGTCGGGGCAGAAAGTTCTGCTATTTAATTCTAGGCTCAAATTATTCCCCGGGAAATTAAAATCCCGGTGGAGAGGTCCATATGTGATTACAAGTGTATCACCATATGGATACGTAGAGCTTCAGGATAATGAATCTAACAAAAAGTTCATTGTTAATGGACAGAGAGTTAAACATTATCTTGAAAGCAATTTTGAGCAAGAATGCTCAAAACTGAGACTTGATTAAAAGCTCAGTAATAGTCCAGCTAACGACATTAAAGAAGCGCTTGCTGGGAGGCATCCCAGCCATTCACAAAATTTAATTTTATTTGTTTTTGCTAATTAATTGATTTTTACAGATATATGTCAGAGTATCTTCAAAAGGTAAAATAGCAATTGATTGAATTCACAGAGTTACAGGGAAATTTGGAAGCTCACTGGCATGAAAAAGCCAGTAAAAAACGTTTTGGGCGTTGAATGCCCAAAAGAAGCACCCACTGGGCGTTCAACGCCAGTAAGGGTAGCCATCTGGGCGTTAAACGCCAGAAAGGAGCATCTTCTGGGCGTTGAACGCCAGAAAAAAGCACCTTCTGGGCGTTTAACGCCAGATTGATACCGTCCTGGGCGTTCAGAAAAACGCCTAGTGACAAAGGACTTCCTGGCGTTTTCTAATTTTTATGTTTCAATTCATGATTTCTTGCATAAACATGTTTCCAAATATCATCCTTCAATTCCAAAAATTTTAATCCTAATTTCTAAAATCCCTAATTTCTGAAATCCATTTTTCAAAGATTTTACATGCATCTTCATCCATAAAGACAGATGATTTCCAATCCAATCCAACTCTTTTCTTTAAATGTTTCAAAATTTAATTATCTTTTAAAATCTTTTTCAAATTAAAAATTCAGATTTATTTCAGATCTTTTTAAATTATATCCTTTTCTTATCATATTTATCTTTTATAAATCATATCTCTTATCTTATATCTTTTTCTTATTTTCGAATACCCACCCCCTCCCTTTATATTCACTTTCGGCGCCCCTCTCCTCATCCACCATTCCACACTTGCTTTCCTCCTATCCCTCTTCTCTCTCTTCTTTTGCTTGAGGACAAGCAAACCTCTATGTTTGGTGTGCTTATCTATGATCACAAAAACATACTCACTTTGATCATGGCCCCTAAAGAAAAACAACCCAACCCAAGAGGCAAGAAAGAGAATACTCCAAAGCCACTTTGGAATCAAGGGAAGTTCTTAACTAAAGAACATTCAGACCATTACTACAAAATAATGAGTCTAAGATCAGTGATCCCGGAAGTCAAGTTCGATCTGAAAGAAGATGAATATCCGGAGATCCAAGAACAAATTCGAAATAGGAACTGGGAAATCCTAGCTAATCCTGAAACGAAAGTGGGAAGGAACATGGTTTAGGAGTTCTATGCTAATCTATGGCAGACAGACAGGCAAAGAATAATTGGAGCTGCCCTCTATGACCATCGGACCTTAGTCAGAGGAAAGATTGTTCATACCCATCCTGACAAAATCAGGGAGATCTTTAAGCTTCCTCAACTGAAAGATGACCCAGACTCCTTTAATAGGAGAATGATGAGGGCAAATAAAGGCTTGGACAAGATTCTAGAGGATATATGCATCCCTGAAGCCAGGTGGACCACCAGCACGACTGGCATCCCAAATCAACTCAAAAGAGAAGATCTCAAACCAGTAGCCAGAGGCTGGCTGGATTTCATTGGGCGTTCTATATTGCCCACCAGCAACCGTTCTAAAGTTACTATTAAAAGAGCAGTGATGATTCACTGCATCATGTTGGGAAAAGAAGTAGAAGTCCATCAACTGATCTCATGTGAACTATACAAAATAGCAAACAGGAATTCCAAGGATGCCAGATTGGCCTATCCAAGCTTAATTCTATGCTCTGCAAAGATGCCGGAGTGAAGATGGGAATAACTGAGTATATCTCAGTTGAGAGGCCAATCACTAGAATATTAATGGACAGACAACAGCTGCAGGATGATCCAATCAAGAGGAGAGCACAGGATGTCCTCCCAGAACTCCCTCAATTCGAATATTGGGAACATCTTGAGGTATCTATTTCCAAATTGCAAGAAGCTATGAACCAAATAAAGGAAGAACAGAACAATCAAAGTAGCCTGCTTTGCAAACTGCTTAAGGAATAAGAAGAGCAAGGGCGTGATTTAAGGGAGCTGAAGCGCCAGAAATTAATCCTTGAAGGACCAAGCACCCCACAGATCAGAGGAACATCTACTCCTCAGAACACAGGTTGTTGAGTTCTAAATTTAGCTTTAACTCTGTGATAATGATATTATAGAAAGTTACCTTAGGAGATATATATAGTAGTAGTAGTAGCAATTAGTATATCTATTCTGGTTTTATTCCCAATTAAGTTATAATTTATTTTTCTCATCATCATCAGACATCAATAAAATAGTAGATAATTAGAATAAAGAAGTAATTTATTTTTCGAGTTCTTAATAATAAAAATTATAATTAACTATATGTGGTGGCAATACTTTTTGTTCTCTGAATGAATGCTTGATCAGTGCATAATTTTTATCTTGAGTTTTATGAATATTGGCTCCTGAAAGAATGAGGAACACGAAAAATACTATTGATGATCTGAGAAATCATGAATTTGATTCTTGAAGCAAGAAAAAGCGGAAAAAAAAATTTTAACAAGGAATCATTGGATTAAGAAAAGGATCCAAGGCTTTGAGCATCAGTGGATAGGAGGGCCCAAGGAAGTAGTTCCAGGCCTAAGCGGCTAAATCAAGCTGTCCCTAACCATGTGCTTGTGGCATGCAGGTCCAAGTGAAAAGCTTGAGACTGAGTGGTTAAAGTCGTGATCCAAAGCAAAAGAGTGTGCTTAAGAGCTCTGGACACCTCTAACTGGGGACTCTAGCAAAGCTGAGTCACAATCTGAAAAGGTTCACCCAGTCATGTGTCTGTGGCATTTATGTATCCGGTGGTAATACTGGAAAACAAAGTGCTTAGGGCCACGGCCAAGACTCATAAAGTAACTGTGTTCAAGAATCAACAAACTACACTAGGAGAATCAATAATACTATCTGAATTCTGAGTTCCTATGGATGCCAGTCATTCTGAATTTCAAAGGATAAAGGGAGATGCCAAAACTGTTCAGAAACAAAAAGCTACAAGCCCCGCTCATCTAATAAGAATCTGAGCTCCATTTAAAACTCTTTGATATTATTACTTCTTAATTTCTTCTCATCCTATTTTATTTATCTAGTTGCTTGAGGACAAGCAATAGTTTAAGTTTGGTGTTGTGATGAGCGGATATTTTATACGCTTTTTGGGGGTAATTTCATGCAGATTTTAGTATATTTTAATTGGTTTTTAGTAGAATATTATTAGTTTTTAGGCAAAAATCATATTTCTGGACTTTACTATGAGTTTGTGTGTTTTTCTGTGATTTCAGGTATTTTCTGGCTGAAATTGAGGGAGCTGAGCAAAAATCTGAGTTAGGCTGAAAAAGGACTACTGATGTTGTTGGATCCTGACCTCCCTGCACTCAAAATGGATTTTCTGGAGCTACAGGAGTCCAATTGGCGCGCTCTCAATGGCGTTAGAACGTAGACATCCAGGGCTTTCCAGCAATATATAATAGTCTATACTTTGCGCGAAGATAAACGATGTAAACTGGTGTTCAACGCCAGTATCTTGCTGCTGTCTGGTGTCCAGCGCCAGAAACAGGTTACAAGTTGGAGTTCAACGCCAGAAACAGGTTATAACCTGGCGTTGAACGCCCAAAACAGCCCCAGGCACGTGAGAAGCTTAAGTCTCAGCCCCAGCACACACCAAGTGGGCCCCAGAAGTGGATTTCTGCATCATCTATCATAGTTTACTCATTTTCTGTAAACCTAGGTTACTAGTTTACTATTTAAACAACTTTTAGAGACTTATTTTGTATCTCATGACATTTTTAGATCTGAATTTAATACACTTTGATGGCATGAGTCTCTAAACTCCATTGTTGGGGGTGAGGAGCTCTGCAGCGTCTCGATGAATTAATGCAATTGTTTCTGTTTCTCCTTTCAAACATGCGTGTCCCTATCTAAGATATTCATTTGCGCTTAATTATGGAGAAGGTGATGATCCGTGACACTCATCACCTTCCTCAATCCATGAACGTGTGCCTGACAAACACCTCCGTTCTACATCTGATTGAATGAATATCTCTTAGCTTCCTTAATCAGAATCTTCGTGGTATAAGCTAGAACTGATGGCGGCCACTCTTGAGGATCCGGAAAGTCTAAACCTTGTCTGTGGTATTCCGAGTAGGATTCAAGGATTGAATGGCTGTGACGAGCTTCAAACTCGCGATTGCTGGGCGTGATGACAAACGCAAAAGGATCAATGGATCCTATTCCAACATGATCGAGAACCAACAGCTGATTAGCCGTGCTGTGACAGAGCATCTGGACCGTTTTCACTGAGAGGATGGGAGGTAGCCACTGACAATGGTGATTCCCTACATACAGCTAGCCATGGAGGGAGCCTTGCATTTATAAAAGTGAGTAAGCATTATGTTGCAGGGATTCAGAGGACAAAGCATCTCCAAAAACCCCAACATATTCTCCATTATTGCACAACAAGTAACTATTTCATACTCTTTTATTTTCCTAATAATTCCAACTGATAATTTTAATTAATATCCTGACTAAGAATAATAAAACAAACATAGCTTGCTTCAAACCAATAATCTCCGTGGGATCGACCCTTACTCACGTAAGGTATTACTTGGACGACCCAGTGCACTTGCTGGTTAGTGGTACGAAGCTGTATTAAATAGTCCATTAATATTGGCATACACAATTTCGTGCACCACTAGCCATTCGGCCATGCCTGGACCATCACTTATGTATTTTCAACGGTGGAGTTTCTACACACCATAGATTAAGGGTGTGGAGCTCTGCTGTACCTCGAGTTTTAATGCAATTACTACTATTTTCTATTCAATTCAGTTTATTCCTGTTCTAAGATATTCATTGCACATCACCATGATGAATGTGATGATCCGTGACACTCATCATCATTCTCACCTATGAATGCGTGACTGACAACCACTTCCGTTCTACCTTAGACCGAATGCATATCTCTTAGATTCCTTAATCAGAATCTTCGTGGTATAAGCTAGAATTGATGGCGGCATTCATGAGAATCCGAAAAGTCTAAACCTTGTCTGTGGTATTCTGAGTAGGATTCAGGGATTGAATGACTGTGACGAGCTTCAAACTCGTGATTGTTGGGTGTGATGACAAACCCAAAAGAATCAATGGATTCTATTCTGGCATGATCGAGAATCGACAGATGATTAGCCGCGCTGTAATAGAGCATTTGGACCTTTTTCACTGAGAGGATGGGATGTAGCCATTGACAATGGTGATGCCCTACATACATCTTGCCATGGAAAGGAGTAAGAAGGATTGAAGGAAGGCAGAAGGAAAGCAGAGATTCAACAGGGATAAAGCATCCCTATATACTTATCTGAAATTCTCACCAATGATTTACATAAGTATTTCCATGTTTAATTTCTGTTTATTTATTATTATTATTCGAAAACTCCATAACCATTTGAATCAGCCTAACTGAGACTTACAAGATGACCATAGCTTGCTTCATACCAACAATCTCCATGGGATCGACCCTTACTCACGTAAGGTTTATAACTTGGACGACCCAGTGCACTTGCTGGTTAGTTGTGCGAAGTTGTGAAGAAAGTGCTGAGTTACTAGATGCGCATACCAAGTTGAATGCCATTATTAGAGATCACAATTATGTGCACCATTTACTCTAAAAATCTGCCTTACCACATAGCATTAAGCCTCAGCAAGAAATAAATCTCAGCCGAGAAAGAGAACAAGAAGAAAAAAACTAAGGACCAAGCAATAACAAGTCTCATTTTTTTGTGTAATTCAAGTAAGGATCCAAAGGGATGTTGATGTCTTAGCCACAGAATAAAAATCTCTAAGATACCATGCATGAAAACCCCATTAACCAGTATTGAATGTTTCCCAAGTAAAGACTTATACTCTTCTCTGTCTGCATTGTTTTTTGTTCTGTCTTACTCCTTATTTGGGGATAAGCAAGATTTAAGTTTGGTGTTGTGAGGACAAGTCATCTTTGGCTAGTTTCACAAGCATTTTTCATTAGTTTTTACTTGGTTTTCATGCATTTTTAGGCAATAAGTAAGTGTTTGAGTGAGAATTTCATGCTTGTCTTGATTCAATCAAACGTTGGTAATTTTATGCATTTTCATTAGATTTCTTGCAAGATTTAGTTGATAATATGAATGATGCAAGATTTGATGATTATGCCAAGGCTTTGATGTATCTGTTTGGTTGATGATAGGTGAAAAGATGAAGGAAAAGAAGTAGAAAGCACAAAATAAGCTCAAAGGAAGAATTTTGGACACATTTTGAAGTTTGAGCACGCTTTGGAGCCTTAGGCCATGCTTTTTAAAAGCGTGGCCCATGAATTAAACAAGGAGAGCGCTCTTGGCGCAAAAACGCTACGAGGCGCACGTGTACAAAATGCTACGACGCGCACGCATACAAAACGCTTACGCGTCGGTCAAGGAATTTTGAAGACCCACGCGTACCCGTGCATGACGCGTACGCGTGGATGTGATTAATGTTCAATTACAAAGAGAACGCTATGTTGCAAGAGTGAGCATTTTCGAGCAAAACAAAAATTGAAATGGAAGTATAGCCATCGACGCGTACGTGTGCATGACGCGTACGCGTGGATGTGGCTTACCTTAAGAAGGACGCGCAAGCGTGGGCTGAGCGGCAGCGTGGAAATGGCATGTTTTAAAACCCACACGTACGCATAGGTGACGTGTATGCGTGGGGAGCGCTCAATTGAAGAACGCTACGCTCACTAAGTGAACGCTGAAAAGAGACGCGCACGCGTACATGACGCGCACGCGTCAATGTGCCAAATTGCCAAAGCACGCTCAAGCGTGAAAGACGTGTGTGCGTGAAAGGCCAAAAACGCAAAAAGGACGCACACGTGCAGAGGTAGCGTACGCGTGGGTATAAAAGCTTTTTGCTCACTTAACAAACACTCCGTTATCCTGGAAGTGACTCTCTGCTCAATTAAATCCGATTCTAAGCCCATTGACACACCAAAGCAAGCAGAGCCCAATTGACATCACTCAATGGCACAAGGATCATCTAGAATAGGAATTTTACATTTAATTGTAATTTGTTTTGATTTTGAATTTCATTTTAGTAGTTCAGGAAGCCTATATAAAGGGCATCAGTTTCATTTCAAAAGGGGAGGCACACAGTAGGAGTAGGAATAGAATAGAAGGCTCAGGCTGGAGGATTAGAGACTCCAGATCTCTCTTGAAGGATTAGAGACTCCAGAGAGCTTAGCATAGTTTGATACACTTTTATCTTTCTACAATTTCACATTTTCGTTCAAATTGAGCTTGATTTATTTTCCTGCATACTTTTATCTTTCTGCAATTGTTCTGAGTTCTGATTTACTGTCTTCTTTAAATTTCCAGCACCCAATTCCTTTTACATTTAATGCAATTTACTTTTCTTGCTCTTTAAGTTTCTGCAAATCTACATTCTACACTTTACATTCTCTGCAATTTACTTTCTGTCACTTCATTTTCACCTAATTCCCAACTGTTAGCTTGACTAAACTAATCACCTCACTAAAGTTGCTTGATCCATCAATCCCTGTGGGATCGACCTCACTCTTGTGAGTTATTACTACTTGATGCGACCCGGTATACTTGCCGGTGAGTTTGTGTGGAATTCTAAAGAAATGTAATTAATTTATGCTTCTATCTAGCTCATTTTATGAAATCTTTTCCTTATATTTCTTCCTTGAAAAAAGCTTTTGATTTTCTTATTAGCTTCTCCTTTTGAGTGTTTTGCCCCATGAGTTGATAACAAAGCTACGATTCTAAATGCTTTGTTTTCAAGTATTACCACTTGATAGATAAGCACCACAAGCATTTAATTAGAGGACTTCATTAAGCTCATTTGTTTCTTTTCTTGACTCTCTAATCATTGATACTCAGAGCCTTGAGCTTTGAGGAAGTGCATTTTCACTTGAGACTAGCCTTGACTCTAAGTATTTTGTTTTCATTCTTTTTGCCTGATACATAAACACCACAAGTACTTAACAAATGAATTGTCATTGGTACTCAGAGCCTTTAGCTTTCTCATTCTTTCCCTTTTGCTTTTCTTGCCTTAATTTACAATTGCTTTTTCAAGGTTTTCATGATTTCAAGAATTTCATAAAATGTCATAGATGAAAACTTCAATTAAATAAAATCTAATGCAACTGAGCAACAATATACTAGCCTTCCAATACTCAAAAGCTCATACTAAGTTCTTTTTTTAATGACCTTGTTTGTTTATGATCATGATACTTTATTGCTTTTGAACTCAAAAAACTCATGTTGGTAGTCATAATGTCACAACAAGATGTTAAAAATCAATAATCAAACTATGCTTATTCATAACACACATGCATACAGAGAAGATAAAGACAATCATGCAATTTATAGTGCTGGAAGTAAGTAGGAGGAAAAAAGGAACGTTACCACCTTGTAGTTCATCTTCACTGTTGTTTATCCTTTTCCTCCCATTCTTCCCCTTCCCATACCAGCTCAGAGTGTTTGCTCATCCTCAAGCAACAATTGGTACAGTGGTGATGGGGTTTATAATGGATCATGAGTGTCTTACACAGTGAAATATTAGTAGTACATGTGTTTAGGCAAGCAAAATGAAAAATAACGACGAAGGCACAGGAAACATAGATATTGTGATTGCAAACATAAGAGGGTGTGCATGATACATTGTATAAAGAATAAGTGGCACACCAAACTTAGTGTGACACTTTCACTTGGAATTGATGTAAGTATCCAGTATAGATTGTAAACAAATTTTGTTGCTTAGCAACACTAAACTTAGAATGCAACCATGTGTCAATTTATTTGAAGTAAAACTAAACAAAGGAAACTGTTATATGTTAAATACAATCACCAAGCGAAGAATCTGTCATGAATAAGGATTTCTGATGCACGAAAACTTGTCTCTGAACAAATTTTCCTTCGACAAGTATACCGAATTGTCATCAAGTAAAAACTCACAATAGAGTGAGGTCGAATCCACAGGGATTAACGGATTAAACAATCAATGGTTAATTGATTACCCTAGTTAGACGAATCATATTGGAGTAATAAGTAACAAGGAAATGTAAATGGCATAAAAGTAAAGGAAGCAATAAAGTACAGAAAAGTAAAATGACAAGAAAAGTAAATATAAAAGCTAAAAATAAAATGAACATTGGGATCAAGAGATATTGCAATCCTCTGGATCAAGTTCATTCTCATCTCTTCCTCAATCAATGCATTCATTGATCTCCTTGGCAATCTTAAGTGATTGGATCCCAATTCCTTGGCAATCCAATCTCTCTAAGCTTGAACAATTTCCCAATTCCTTGATTTAATTGCTCATGGAAAGAGATGAAGTTTGGTCACTGATTATACCACACACATTCATAGATCAAAGTATTGGTAGGATTAAATGTCACAATATCCATCCAACCCCCAACCTAATCCAATGTGAGAGATCATTTTTAGCATGATTTCCTCATTCCTCTTCCAAGGTTCAGAGAAAATCCAAGTATGAGCAATTTCTCTTCCGAGACAATTACCTAATTGGATGAAGATCGAAAGCTCTCTAGTAAAATCAAGAGAAAAGAAAGAAGAAGAAGAATAAGAACTACAATTGATCCATTGAATCACAATAGAGCTCTCTAACCCAATGAAAAGAGTTAGTTGATCATTGCTCTACCAAAATAGAAAAGAAAGAAGTGCAGAAAAGTAAAGATGAAGATTAAAACTAAAATTGAAACTTCAAAATTCATAAATGAAAAGTACAAAGAAAAGAAAGAGAAGGAAAAGTGTGTGAGGGGAGGGAGTCCGAAGACCCCTCTTCAATCCCCGATTTTAGAATCCCGGATCCAGCCCTCTTGAATGTAAAAACTAAGGCCCTTATATAGGCTCTCCTAAATTACAAAATGAAATTAAAAGCAAATTACAATTAAATGAAAATTCCTATTCTAGATGCTTCTTGTGGCCTTGATTGGTTGGCAGTTGTGGGCTTGCTTGCTTGAGCTTTGAAGTGGACTTGAGAGAGAAATGAATCAAGTTGAGGTCCAGATGCTTAGTGTTAGTGTTGCCGTTAGCCACACTAACGCTACAAGTGTGGCGTTAGTGCTGAAGTTATTGTGGCTAACGTTACACTTGCTACCCAGTTGGTGTTTTTGAGGCTTAAAAGATGCCTCTTGTTTGTGCTCCAATTTCATTCCCACTATAGACTATTATATATCTTTGGAAAGCTCTGAATGTCAGCTTTCTAACGCAACTTGAATCACCTCAATTGGATCTCTGTAACTCAAATTATGCTCCTTTGAAAATGACAGGGTCGCTGGCATAGTCGCTGGCGTTACTGGAAAAAGTGAGTCACAATAATGTTAGCGATCAGGGGATTAATATTTCCAGGTTCGGAAGTTCAAACTTAATGTCCACCCCATTGATGATTAGATTTTTGACGGCTTAGAAATTCACTAATGAAATCTCATTGTAAAGTATAGTTTCTAAACTAACAATAATCCTTTTTATACAAAAGATTGTTTGTCACAAGTAACAAACCCCTAAAATTAATAACCGAAGTATTCAAACCTCGGGTCGTTCTCCCTAGGAATTGTAATGAAGTGTCTTGTTATTGGTTGTGAGTTATATTTCGGGTTTTTAAGATTTTAGACAAGAAATATAAATGGCAAAGAAAATAAACTAACAACTAACAAAGCTCTTGGCAAGATATGAGAACTAGAAGTCCTATCCTAGTTATCCTCCTCAATTGTGATAACAAATTGTCCATTACTCCCACTTAGTTAACCTCTAACCATGGAGGAAAGTCAAGTGGATGAATCAATTTGATTCCTCAAGTCCTAATCAACTCCTAAAGGAAAAACTAGCTTTAGAGGCATTCAAATCAATTAGCAACTTCTAATTATCAATCAACAAAGGAATTAGATAACTCTAGAGTCACTAATTACTCTACCTAGGCCAAGAGGAACAAAACCTACACTAAAATCCAACCAAGCATTTAATCAAACACTTGGAAGGCACAAAAGAAAAGCATAGTAAATTGACAACAATAATGAAATCTAACAACAATTATTGAAAGGAATTGACAACAACAATTAAAAGAAACACAATTATTATGGATTACCTTGAATTGAATTGGAAGAAAGTAGAAGGAACAAAAGTAGATCTACAACAAAGCACAAGAACAACATAAAGGAAATTACAAAAAAAGAATAGAGGAACAAGATATAGAAGCAAGGAATTGAAATGTAGAAGTAAAAGAAAGAATGAATAAAAACCTAGATCTAAGAACTAAACCTAATCCTAATCCTAATTCTAGAGAGAAGTGAGAGCTTCTCTCTCTAGAAACTAACTCTAACTACTAAACTATGCTAAACTAAACTAATGGTAACTAGCTTCTTCATCCCTCTTCAATCCTTGGCTTAAATAGCATCAGAAATGAGTTGGATTGGGCCCACAAGGCTTCTAAAATCGCTGGCCACGAGTTGCATTAAGTGAATCATGTGCCACCATCGGCGTGTCCACGTACCGTGTGCGTGCGCACCCCTATGCGCGATGCGACTATGGCAAATCTTATATCATTTCGAAGCCCCGGATGTTAGCTTTCCACCCCAACTAGAACTGCATCATTTGGACCTCTGTAGCTCAAGTTATGGTCAATTAAGTGCGAAGAGGTCGGCTTGACAACTTTTGCAATTCCTTTATTTCTTAATGAGTTCTCCATTTCTACATGCTTTTTTCTTCATTCCCTTGGTCCAATCCTTGCCTCCTAAATCTGAAATCACTTAGCAAACATATCAAGGCATCTAATTGAATTAAGGAGAATTAAATTTAGCTATTTTAAGACCTAAAACGCATGTTTTCACTCTTAAGCACAATTAAGGGAGAAGTTATAAAACCATGCTATTTCAATGGATAAATGTGGGTAAAAGGTTATAAAATCCCCTAAATCAAGCACAAGATAAACCCTATAAATGGGGTTTATCAACCTCCCCACACTTAAACCAAGCATGTCCTCATGCTTAAACCAAGAATGAAGTAAGGGTATGGCGTTTATTCAATGTAAATAAACTATATGCAATCTTTCTATATGTAACTATCTATATGAATACAATTGCTTGGTCAAAATAAATCAATTCCCAAGAAGCATATCTGCACAAGGGCTAAGGACTAGCAAGTCTAATTTGCAATTGAATTGAGTTATTAAATATTTTTACAAACTTGCATGAAGAGATGATCATAGGCGAAAACATGTAATTAAGCATCAAACTATCACCGGATGTATTTGCACTCTATTCGCTCAAGTGTTTAGGGTTGATTCTCTCAATTCTCCCCTAATCATGCTTTCCAAGATTTGTTCTTTTTCTAACAATCAACTTATATTTCATGCATGCATACATCTATCATGAGGTCTTTTCTTTGGTTGTAATGGGGCTAGGGTCAAGGTAGGATGATATATGGTTAAGTGAGCTTGAAATTTGAATCTTTGATAAGCTTGAACTTTCCACTTAACCTATATAATAACCTATACAATTAAGTTCTACTCTAACTACCCATTTTTCTTACTTTTTCACATACTCATGCATTCCTTTTCATTTCACAACACTTATGTATTGATTTTTATTGAGCTTCACTTTGCTTTGGGGCATTTTGTCCCCTTTTTATTTCTTTCTTTTTTTTTCTTTTTTTCTTTCTTTTTCTATTTTTTTCTTTTCTTTTCCATATTATTTTTCTTTTTTTTTTGTTTTTCTCATTTCATTTTTTTCTTTCTATATACAAGAGCATCAATGCATAAGGTTTTACATTTGATCAATACATGAGTATGTACCCAATTCCCAATATTTTTAACAAAATACAAAATATACCCCTTTTTCCCAACCAATGTCCCAAGTTTTCCCACTCTTGAATGATGCTCACACACACTAGCCTAAGCCAATCAAAGATCCAAATTAAGGACATTTATTATTTTTTGCTTTAACATTTGTAATGTGCTAAATTAAGAACAAAGTGGGTTAATCGTAGGCTCAAATTTTGCTAACAAAGGAAGATAAAAGGTAGGCTATATGGGCAAGTGAGCTAATGAAATGATGGCCTCAATCATATAAATGCATGTATACACAAAATAATGGAAATATAGAATCAAACAAATCAAAGATTACAATCATAGGAAGAGAATAATGCACACAAGAAGGAAAAATAAGTGGTTATAAGATGTAACCACACCATTAGGCTCAAATCTCACTTGCTTGTGTTCTTAGCTCAAAAGCATGATTCACAAAGTATGAATTCAAGCAAGTTACACAAAAATATTTTTTTTTTCAATCAATTGGGTTAGTGCCCTATAATTAAGTTTCTTGGAAAATCTCAATATTTGACTAAGCATTGTTGTAATTGAAAAGATTAAAAAATTCCTTAGTTTACCCTTTCCTTTTTCACTTAAAACCAATTTCTTATGCGAAAAGGGTGACTAAGTTTTAACAATTCCAAACATGGTTTCTAATCACAATCACAAACTGAAAAGAAAGATATGAAAACTAAAAAAAAGGAAGATATGCAAAAGTGTATAAAGAAAAATCCAACTAAAAGTATGGAATCTATCATCCAAAACATCTAAAAATATCCAAAAGCATCAAAATATCTAAAATATCAAGTATATACAAAATGAGATAACTAGGCAGCATAACTAAAGTGTTCACAGGTCTCCTAAAGGTGCCACCGGCTACCTCCCCACACTTAAGATCAAGCATCGTCCTCGATGCTAATCCTGAGGATCAGGGATAGGTACACCGATAGACTCTGACTCTGGCTGCGGAACTGGCTAAGGCTGTGTCTCCTGTGTCTGGGGCGGTATCTCCATGTGAACCAGAATGTCCTCTTGAATCACCTCACCATGTAAATCAGCGTGCTCCTCCTCATGGGTCTCCTCCTTTGAACCAGAAGACTCTGGGAGAGGTGGCAGCTCAAGGCCCTGGGCCATAAATAGCTGGTCAAGCCGGTCAAGGCGACGCATGATCTGGCGCTTGCTGCGCTCCATGTACCGGAAGAGACGCTGAACTAGTAAGTAAACCGGCTGAGGTGCGGCTGGTGGTGGCATAAGAAGTGCTGTGGCTGCGGTAGATGCTCCTGCAGGGGCTGATGATGAAGAGGGTCCAGCTCCCTCAACTGCTGCTCTGGCTCGAGATCGGCGGTGGGAGGCAGGCTTTTCGTGCACCCAGCATCCCCACGGAATGGTAACCGGCTCCTTCTGAGGGAGCGGTGGAGGTGGTGATACATCATCCTGGTGCCACGGAACTCCGGCTCGCTGAATCATCTGAGTAACCATGACTGGGAAAGGAAAGATAACTCGGATATGGGCTCTCCACATGAACCGCCTGATCAGCTGGGGGTAATAAATCTCTTTTCCCTCCATCACACAGCTGATCAAGATCAACATAGCAACTGGGATCTCTGTGAAGTGAGTCGTAGGCATGACATAATGAGCGAAGATCTGCTGCTAAGTCTTAGCCTCTCGGCTCAGATAACTAAAGTGCATCCCCTTGGGTGCCTTGTTCTCGGTGTCCATAACTTAAGGAGCATCCGGAGTGACTACCACTGCTCTCAATGCCTCAAAATCAAAGGTCATGCAATGAAGGTCTATCTCAGCCTGTATGAATGCATCAGTGTCACTGGTCTTAGGCCGGTAAGTAAGGGCATCCTCAATGGCCTGCTCTGTGATAGGTACCTCAATCCCTCTGACAAGTACCGAATCAAGGGTGGGACGGAAGAAATTGCAGTAGAACTCCTGCACCCATGACCGGTTCACCCGGCTCAACTCCCTATCGAGAAAAGCTAAACCCATCCGGTCAATACGCTGGTGGATAGTATCGGTCAAGTCCGAGGGAATAACCAGCTTCTTCTCAGTATTCAGATTCTTTGAATTGTAACTGGGGAATCTGAGTTCACAGTACAAATTGGGGAATTTGACCCCTTCCAAAGCTGGCAACATTTAGTTTGCTTTCTCTATTTCGTTCAAAGGGTTTTGAGCATAGGCAAGCAGGGAAGTAAAAGTAGGGTCCTGTGGTCTTTTCCTCTTTCTGGAGGATGATGCTTTTCCTTTCCATTTGTCCGACATCCTGAAAAATAGAATAGAATATAAGCAATTAAGCACTTAGCACGAAGCAAGTAAAACATGTTCAGGATGTAAGATAAATGGCAAACAAACATGATGTGAACTAAACTTGAAAACTTGGTTTGCAAATAAGCATAGTTCTAGGTTTAATTCAAGTCTCCTTCTACTTCCACCTTCAATTGGTGATTGCTACACTTTGGTTCTTCTTTCTATCCCTATTCTCTTGTTGTAATTTCTCTTATTTTGTTTCTAGGTTTTGTAATTGAAATACTCTTGTTCTTTTGTTTTCTTTTAATAAAGCAATTTGAGGTAATTCATGATAATTGTGATTTCCTTAATTGTTGTTGTTAATTCTTTGCATTCAATTGTAGTTAGAATTCATTCTTGTTGTGATTTACTATACTTTCCTTTTGTGCCTTCCAAGTGTTTGATTAAATGCTTGGAAGAATGTTAGAATAGAATTTTATGTTCTTGGCTTGAGAAGGTAACTTAGGATTTCTTGAGTTACTAGTTTCCAATTAATTGATAGTTGATAGCCATTGACTCTAGCCTTCATTAATCCAATTAGTGAAAAGCTAGGATTTATGGACTAGGATTGATATAACTCACTTGACTTTCCTTTGTTAATTGATCTAAGGATGACTAAGTGGGATTAATCCTTGCAACTACCATACTTGTGGCTAGTGATAATGATGAAGACCCTTGACAACCAAACCTTGCCAAGACCATTTTGTTAATAAAGTTTTCTTACCATCTACTATTCATATTTCCCATCCAAACCCCAAAATAAACAAGTCCATAACTAATAACAAGAACACTACCCTGCAAGTCCTTTGAGAGGTGATTCCATTTTGGATAGGAATTCATTGATGAATGAATCCATTTCTTGATCAACCTCTTCATATTCTTCAATTTTGATATACACTATGCCAACTTTTTCCTCTTGGTTGCTCTTTTTCGATTTACTCTCTTTCTCATCGCTCACCAAAGGTATGGGAGGTTGTACACGCTCTTTTGTAACTTCAACTTTATGTCCAATGGGAGAGGATTCTCTTGTAAATAGAAATTCATCCATGATTGAATCCATCTCTTGATAAACCTCTTCCAAGTCTCCAACGATGACATGCCTTGGAGGTTGCGCACCCTCTTCAACATCAATATCAAGCTTCTTGGAAGAGTGCTCCATGATGCTACATTCCCTTGGACTTTCAACATCTCCTAATTCTTCAACCACCTCTTCCTTTTCTTCAATGATCATAGGCTTCTCCAATTGTTCCAACACAAAACTTGGTTCTTCCTTCTCTACCGGATTGTCCAATTTCTCCTTCATACTTTGCTCTTCTTTAGATTTTTCGCATGTGGCTACGGAAGTACCTTGAGTGTTCAAACATTGGTAGGCTAAAGTGTGCACTACCTTAGTCAAGTTGCTCACAAACTCAAGTGTATCTCGCTTCATGGCCTCTTGTCCTTGAAGTAACAAAGTGAGCGAATCGTCTTTTAAGGCTTGGGGTGGGTAGGAAGGTTCATCATTTTGGAGGGAGGGTTCATAATAGGAAGGTGGTTCTTCTTGGTAAGGTTGTGGAGATTGTGTGTATTGAGGTGGTTCTTGGGAGTAATATTGATAGGGTTGTGGTGGTTCTAAGGGTTCTTGCTCATAATGGTCACAAGAATATGGCATGGATGATTGGTGATATGGTGGATATGGATCATAGGAAGGTGCTTGATGTGGAAAGGATTGTGAGTATGGTTGAGGTTCATGTTGAGGATAAGAGTCATAGGCATATGGTGGTGGTGATTGATTATCACAAAAAGATTCACCATAGCTATTGAATTGACATGCATTAGGATGAGAATTATACCTATAAGTGTCTGGAGGTTGTTGCCAATAGGAGTGATCAATTCCTTGAGGCTCCTCCCATCTTAGAGTGTTCCATCCTTGGTACATGTTGCCATTAAAGTCCACATTTTCTACAACACAATTAGAACCAAACTCATAGCGAAAGTGAGGATTCATAATGGAAAAACAAAATAAAACTAACAGAGACTAGAAAACAAGCAAAAGACAAGCAATTCACAATATTCACATATATATCAATAACCAATAACATAATACCATTGCAAGTCCCCGGCAACGGCGCCATTTTGATGGTTAGATTTTTGACGGCTTAGAAATTCACTAATGAAATCTCGTTGTAAAGTATAGTTTCTAAACCAACAATAATCCTTTTTATACAAAAGATTGTTTGTCACAAGTAACAAACCCCTAAAATTAATAACCGAAGTATTCAAACCTAGGGGTCGTTCTCCCTTAGAATTGTAATGAAGTGTCTTGTTATTGGTTGTGAGTTATATTTGGGGTTTTTAAGATTTTAGACAAGAAATATAAATGGCAAAGAAAATAAACTAACAACTAACAAAGATCTTGGTAAGATATGAGAACTAGAAGTCCTATCCTAGTTATCCTCCTCAATTGTGATAACAAATTGTCCATTACTCCCACTTAGTTAACCTCTAACCATGGAGGAAAGTCAAGTGGATGAATCAATTTGATTCCTCAAGTCCTAATCAATAACTAAAGGAAAGACTAGCTTTAGAGGCATTCAAATCAATTAGCAACTTCTAATTATCAATCAACAAAGGAATTAGATAACTCTAGAGTCACTAATTACTCTACCTAGGCCAAGAGGAACAAAACCTACACTAAAATCCAACCAAGCATTTAATCAAACACTTGGAAGGCACAAAAGAAAAGCATAGTAAATTGACAACAAGAATGAAATCTAACAACAATTATTGAAAGGAATTGACAACAACAATTAAAAGAAACACAATTATTATGGATTACCTTGAATTGAATTGGAAGAAAGTAGAAGGAACAAAAGTAGATCTACAACAAAGCACAAGAACAACATAAAGGAAATTACAACAAAAGAATAGAGGAACAAGATATAGAAGCAAGGAATTGAAATGTAGAAGTAAAAGAAAGAATGAATAAAAACCTAGATCTAAGAACTAAACCTAATCCTAATCCTAATTCTAGAGAGAAGTGAGAGCTTCTCTCTCTAGAAACTAACTCTAACTACTAAACTATGCTAAACTAAACTAATGGTAACTAGCTTCTTCATCCCTCTTCAATCCTTGGCTTAAATAGCATCAGAAATCAGTTGGATTGGGCCCACAAGGCTTCTAAAATCGCTGGCCACGAGTTGCATTAAGTGAATCATGTGCCACCATCGGCGCGTCCACGTACCGTGCGCGTGCGCGCACCTATGCGCAATGCGACTATGGCAAATCTTATATCATTTCGAAGCCCCGGATGTTATCTTTCCAGCTCAACTGAAACCACATCATTTGAACCTTTGTAGCTCAAGTTATGGTCAATTAAGTGCGAAGAGGTCGGCTTGACAGCTTTTGCGATTCCTTTATTTTTTCATGAGTTCTCCATTTCTACATGCTTTTTTCTTCATTCCCTTGGTCCAATCCTTGCCTCCTAAATCTGAAATCACTTAGCAAACATATCAAGGCATCTAATGGAATCACGGAGAATTAAATTTAGCTATTTTAAGACCTAAAAAGCATGTTTTCACTCTTAAGCACAATTAAGGGAGAAGTTATAAAACCATGCTATTTCAATGGATAAATGTGGGTAAAAGGTTATAAAATCCCCTAAATCAAGCACAAGATAAACCCTACAAATGGGGTTTATCACCCATACTATTATATATTTTTGAAAAGCCCTAGATGTCTACTTTCCAAATCCTTTAAAAGCGCATCATTTGGAGCTCTACAGTTCGAGTTACAATTCTTGGAAGGTGAAGAGGTCAGCTGGCCTTATTACAGGTTGATACCATGTTCATCTTTGCACTTTCGGGGCAGGTTTTCTCCCTCAAATTCAATGTCCACCATGTAGTACCATATATTCTTGGAAAGCTCTGGAATCCTACTTTTCAAAGCTTTTAGAATCACCTCATTTGGAGCTTTGTGGCTCAAGTTATTCTTGTTTGAAGAAGGCATAGTCATGCTACCAGGTGAGATTTTTGCCCACGTTAGTGTCCACGTTAGTGTAACTAACGTGGCCATTAACGTGGGTCTTCCTTTGCTTCGCAAATGTTAGTGGCGTTCACCTTTTCCACTAACGTTGGAGTTTCCCTTTCCTTCCATGTTAGTTCCCACGTTAATGTAACTAACGTGGAAGCTAACGTGGGTGTTCTTGGCTTCGCAAACATTAGTGGCGTTCACTTTTTTCACTAATGTTGGAGTTTTCCTTTCCTTCCACGTTAGTTCCCACGTTAATGTAACTAACGTGGAAGCTAACGTGGGTCTTCTTTCCCCTTCGCTAATGTTAGTGGTGTTTACTTTTACCACTAACGTTCCATGCTCTCCTTCTTCAAAGTTAATGCCATTAACTTTCTCATTAACGTTGGGGCTTCTCTTTTCTTCCACGTTGATAGCCACGTTAGTGGTACTAACGTAGCCACTAACATGGCTCTTCTATACTTCTTGTTATCTGAAATCAATCAAACAAAGTGCATCAAAGTCTTGCTCTTAATCATGGGATCATGCATTGGTGCACGAAATTGCAATAACACTTTTGCAATCCCGCACAACTAACCAGCAAGTGCACTGGGTCGTCCAAGTAATACCTTGCGTGAGCAAGGGTCGATCCCACGGAGATTGTCGGCTTGAAGCAAGCTATGGTTATTTTGTAAATCTTAGTCAGGATATCAGAAATTATCAGGATTGATTGTAAAAAGCAAAAGAACATGTAATGGTTACTTGTACTGCAGTAATGGAGAATGGGTTGAGGTTTGGAGATGCTCCATCTTCCGAATCTCTGCTTTCCTACTGTCTTCTTCATCAAACACGCATGTCTCCTTCCATGGCAAGCTCGTGTAGGGTCTCACTGTTGTCAGCAGCTACCTCCCATCCGCGCAGTGAAAGCTAATGCAAAGCACTCTGTCACAGTGCCGCCAATCACCGGTTTGGTTCCCTCCCCTACCGGAATAGAATCACTCTTTTGCGTCTGTCACTAACGCCCAGTAGGTTACAGGTTTGAAGCACATCACAGTCATTCAATCATTGAATCCTACTCAGAATACCACAGACAAGGTTTAGACCTTCCGGATTCTCTTGAATGCTGCCATCAGGTCCTGCCTATACCACGAAGATTCCGATTAAAGAACCCAAGAGATAACTACTCAATCTAAGATAGAACAGAGGTGCTTGTCAGGCACGTGTTCATGGTTGAGAATGATGATGATTGTCACGGATCATCACATTCATCCGGATTAAGAACAAGTGTTATCTTAGAACGGAAGCAAGCATGATTGAATAAGAAACAGTAGTAATTGCATTAATCCATCAAGACACAGCAGAGCTCCTCACCCCCAACCATGGGGTTTAGAGGCTCATACTGTGGAAAGAACGTGTATGAAATGTTATGAGGTCATAAGGTGCTGATTACAATGTCAAAAGGTCCTATAAGTAGTAAACTAGTATCCTAAGGTTTACAGAAATGAGTAAATGACAGAAAAATCCACTTCCGGGCCCACTTGGTGTGTGCTTGGGCTGAGCATTGAAGCTTTTATGTGTAGAGACGTTTTCTGGAGTTAAACGCCAGTTCTCATGCCAGTTTGGGCGTTTAACTCCAACTTTTAATCCAGTTCCGGCGTTTAACGCTGGAATTTCTGAGGCCGGATTGCTACGCGGGTTTGGGCCATCAAATCTTGGACAAAGTATGGACTATTATATATTGCTGGAAAGCCCAGGATGTCTACTTTCCAACGCCGTTGAGAGCGCGCAAATTGGGCTTCTGTAGCTCCAGAAAATCCACTTCGAGTGCAGGGAGGTCAGAATCCAACAGCATCTGCAGTCCTTTTCAGTCTCTGGATCAGATTTTTGCTCAGGACCCTCAATTTCAGTCAGAAAATACCTGAAATTACAGAAAAACACACAAACCCATAGTAAAGTCCAGAAAAGTGAATTTTAATTAAAAACTAATAAAATATACTAAAAACTAACTAAAAGATACTAAAAACATACTAAAAACAATGCCAAAAAGCATACAAATTATCCGCTCATCACAACACCAAACTTAAATTGTTGCTTGTCCCCAAGCAACTGAGAATCAAAATAGGATAAAAAGAAGAGAATATACTATAGACTCCAAAATATCAAAGAAACATAGCTCCAATTAGATGAGCGGAACTAGTTGCTTTTTGCCTCCGAACAGTTTTGGCATCTCACTCTATCCTTTGAAGTTCAGAATGATTGGCATCTATAAGAACTCAGAACTCAGATAGTGTTATTGATTCTCCTAGTTAAGTATATTGATTCTTGAACATAGCTAATGTATGAGTCTTGGCTGTGGCCCAAAGCACTCTGTCTTCCAGTATTACCACCGGATACATACATGCCACAGACACATAATTGGGTGAACCTTCTTAGATTGTGACTCAGCTTTGCTAAAGTCCCCAATTAGAGGTGTCCAGGGTTCTTAAGCACACTCTTGTTGCCTTGGATCACAACTTTATTTCCTTCTTTTTTTTTTTTTTTTTTTTTTTTTTCTTTTCTCTTTTTTTTTCGAAATATATTTTTTTTTTTTCACTGCTTTTCTTGCTTCAAGAATCAATTTGATGATTTTTCAGATCCTCAATAACAGTTCTCTTTCTCCTCATTCTTTCAAGAGCCAACAATTTTAACATTCTTAAAACAACAAATTCAAAAGACATATGCACTGTTCAAGCATTCATTCAGAAAACAAAAAGTATTGCCACCACATCAAACTAATTCAACTAGTTTCAGAGATAAATTTCGGAATCCTGTACTTCTTGTTCTTTTGTGATTAAAGCATTTTTCTTTTAAGAGAGGTGATGGATTCATAGGACATTCATAGCTTTAAGGCATAAACTTTATTAATTTTATTAATTAAGAACAAGACTCAATTATAGATATAAGATGAGACTAAAAATAAAGGAAAGAGATAAAAAAAACGAAAAACAGAGGCCTCTAATGATAGAGGTTTCACAGAGTTAGGACTCAACAACCTTGATTTTGAGAAGTGGATGCTCCCCCAGCTTGAGAGGAGAGCTTTTGGCGTTTCAGTTCCTTGATATCACGCCCCTGCTTCTCTTGTTCCTTCAGCAATTTGCAGATCATGCAGTTCTGATTCTGCTGTTCTTCCTTCAGTTGCTCCATAGTCTCTTGCAGCTTGTTGATGGATGCTTCTAGGCTGGCCCAGTAGCCAATTTCAGGGAATTCAGGGAGGAACTCACGCGCCCTCCTTTTGATGGAGTTGTCTTGCACTTGTCCTTCCATTGACTTCTTGGTGATTGGGTGTTCAATGGGTATGAACTCATCTACTCCCATCTTTACCCCAGCCTCTTTACAGAGCAAGGAGATCAAGCTTGGGTAAGCCAGCTTGGCTTCAGTGGAATTCTTGTTTGCAATTGTGTAGATCTCACAAGCAATCACATGATGCACCTCCACTGCTTTTCCAAGCATAATACAGTGAATCATCACTGCTCTCTTGATGGTGACCTCAGAACGGTTGCTAGTGGGCAATATGGAACGCCCAATAAAGTCTAGCCAACCTCTTGCAATTGGCTTGAGGTCTCCCCTCTTGAGTTGGTTTGGGACACCCTTAGAATTGGTTATCCACTTAGTTCCAGGGAGGCATATGTCCTCTAGAACTTGATCCAACCCCTTATCTACTCTCACCATCCTCCTATTGAAGGAATCAGGATCATCTTGTAGTTGAGGTAACTTGAAGATTTCTCTTATTTTGTCCAGATGGAAGTACATAACTTTCCCTCTGACCATGGTTCTGTGGGTAGGAAAAGCGGTTCCAGTCATTCTTTGCTTATCTGTGAGCCACAGATTTGAGTAGAATTCCTGAACCATGTTCCTTCCAACCTTTGTCTCAGGATTGGTCAGAACTTCCCAACCTCTGTTTCGAATTTGCTCTTGGATCTCCGGATATTCATCTTCTTTCAGATCAAATTTAACTTCCGGGATCACTGACCTCAGTCCCATTATTTTGTGATAATGGTCCTCATGTTCTTTGGTTAAGAACTTCTCTTCATTCCAAAGATTCTTTGGATTGGTCTCTTTCCTTCCTCTTGAGTTGGTTTGTTTTCCCTTGGCAGCCATGATATTGATGAATCTTGGCTTAGTGATCACGGAAAAGCACACCAAACTTAGAGGTTTTGCTTGTCCTCAAGCAAAAAGAAAAGAAATAAGAGAAGAGAGAGAGAGAGGGAGAGAAAATTCGAATGGTGTGAGGAAGGAGGGGTGAGGAACGTTCATTTATAGAGTGGGGGGAGGAGAATTTCGAAAACAAAAGAGAGATTTGAAAGGAAATTTGAAAGATATGAAAGATTTTGAGAAAAGGGTGAGTTTTTGAAGAAGATTTGGGATTATTTTGAAATAGATTTGAAAAATTGTTTTGATTTTTGAAGATTTGAAAGTGAATAATGAATGATTGAAGTGTGATTTTGTAGAAAAGTATGGGTGAGAAAAGGAAAGTTTGAAAAAATCTGAGTTGAAAACAAAATGTGGTCCCCCCACCAAGCTGGCGTTAAACGCCCAGAATGGCACCCATTCTGGCGTTTAACGCCCATTTGTTGCCCCTTTTGGGCGTTTAACGCCCAGCCAGGTACCCTGGCTGGCGTTAAACGCCAGAAAACCTTCCTCACTGGGCGTTTTTCTGAACGCCCAGTGATGCTGCACACCTGGCGTTAAACGCCCAGAATGGTGCCCATTCTGGCGTTTAACGCCCAGAATGGTACCATTACTGGCGTTAAACGCCCAGAATGGTGCCCATTCTGGCGTTTAACGCCCAAAATGCCCCTTACTGGCGTTTTTTTCGCCAGTAAGCTCATTTTCTCTGCTTTTGAGCTGAATCCTTCTGTAACTCTGTGAATTCCTTCATTTTTGATACTTGCCTCTGTAAGAACTAATCGTACAACTTCCTAATGACTGGGTTGCCTCCCAGCAAGCGCTTCTTTACTGTCTTTAGCTGGACTTTCACTGAGAATCACTCAAGTCTCAGTTTTGAGCATTCCTGCTCAAAATTTCCTTCAAGATAGTGTTTGATCCTCTGTCCATTAACAATGAACTTACTGTCAGAATCAATATCCTGAAGCTCAACATACCCATATGGTGACACTTTTGTAATCACATATGGACCCCTCCACCGGGATTTGAGTTTTCCTGGAAACAGTCTGAGCCTAGAGTTGAAGAGCAGAACTTTTTGTCCTGGTTCAAAGACTCTGGTTGACAATCTCTTGTCATGCCACTTCTTTGCCTTTTCCTTATAGATCTTAGCATTTTCAAAGGCATTGAGTCTGAACTCCTCTAGCTCATTTAGCTGGAGCAGTCTTTTCTCACCAGCTAACTGTGCATCCATGTTTAGGAATCTGGTTGCCCAGTAGGCTTTATGTTCCAGTTCCACAGGCAAATGGCAGGCCTTCCATACACCAATTGGTATGGAGAGGTGCCTATAGGAGTCTTGAATGCTGTTCTGTATGCCCACAGAGCATCATCCAAGCTCTTTGCCCAATCCTTTCTTCGGGACATCACAGTCCGTTCCAGGATTCTTTTTAGCTCTCTGTTAGAGACTTCAGCTTGCCCATTTGTCTGTGGATGATACGGAGTTGCCACTTTATGGCTGATTCCATATCTAACCATAGCAGAGTATAGCTGTTTATTGCAGAAATGAGTACCCCCATCACTGATTAGTACTCTAGGGACGCCAAACCTGCTGAAAATGTTTTTCTGGAGGAATTTCAGCACGGTTTTGGTATCATTAGTGGGTGTAGCAATTGCTTCTACCCACTTAGATACATAGTCCACTGCCACCAGAATGTAAGTGTTTGAGTATGATGGTGGGAATGGCCCCATGAAGTCAATTCCCCATACATCAAACAGCTCTATCTCTAATATCCCTTGTTGAGGCATGGCATATCCGTGAGGCAGGTTACCAGCTCTTTGGCAACTGTCACAGTTACGCACAAACTCTCGGGAATCTTTATAGAGAGTAGGCCAGTAGAAGCCGCACTGGAGAACTTTAGTGGCTGTTCGCTCACTTCCAAAGTGTCCCCCATACTGTGATCCATGGCAGTGCCATAGGATCCTTCGTGCTTCCTCTCTGGGTATACACCTGCGGATCACTCCGTCAGCACATCTCTTAAAGAGATATGGTTCATCCCAAAGGTAGTACTTGGCATCTGAAATTAGTTTCTTTCTTTGCACATAACTGTACTCCTTGGGTATGAACCTCACAGCTTTATAATTTGCAATGTCTGCAAACCATGGAGCTTCCTGAATGGCAAAGAGTTGCTCATCTGGGAAGGTCTCAGAGATCTCAGTAGAAGGGAGGGACGCCCCAGCTACTGGCTCTATTCTGGACAGATGATCTGCCACTTGGTTCTCTGTCCCTTTTCTGTCTCTTATTTCTATATCAAACTCTTGCAGAAGCAACACCCATCTGATAAGCCTGGGTTTGAATCCTGCTTTGTGAGTAAGTATTTAAGAGCAGCATGGTCAGTGTACACAATCACCTTTGATCCCACTAAGTAGGATCTAAACTTGTCAATGGCATAGACCACTGCAAGTAATTCTTTTTCTGTGGTTGTGTAATTCTTCTGTGCATCATTTAGAACACGGCTGGCATAATAAATGACATGCAGAAGTTTGTTATGCCTCTGTCCCAACACTGCACCAATGGCATGATCACTGGCATCACACATTAATTCAAATGGTAATGCCCAATCTGGTGCAGAGATGACTGGTGCTGTGACCAGCTTAGCTTTCAGGGTCTCAAATGCCTGCAAACACTGTGTGTCAAACACAAATGGTGTGTCAGCAGCTAGCAGGTTACTCAGAGGTTTAGCAATTTTCGAAAAATCCTTGATAAACCTTCTGTAGAATCCTGCATGCCCCAGAAAGCTTCTGATTGCCTTAACATTGGCAGGTGGTGGTAATTTTTCAATTACTTCCACCTTTGCCTTATCCACCTCTATTCCCCTGCTTGAAATTTTGTGCCCAAGGACAATTCCTTCAGTCACCATAAAGTGACATTTCTCCCAGTTTAAAACCAGGTTGGTCTCTTGGCATCTTTTCAGGACAAGTGATAGGTGGTTAAGACAGGAGCTAAATGAGTCTCCATATACTGAAAAGTCATCCATGAAGACTTCCAGAAATTTCTCTACCATATCTGAGAAGATAGAGAGCATGCACCTCTGAAAGGTTGCAGGTGCATTGCACAGACCAAAAGGCATTCTCCTATAGGCAAACACGCCTGAAGGGCAGGTGAATGCTGTCTTCTCTTGGTCCTGAGGGTCTACTGCAATTTGGTTGTAGCCTGAATAGCCATCCAAAAAGCAGTAATAATCATGGCCAGCTAGTCTTTCTAGCATTTGGTCTATGAATGGTAAAGGAAAATGATCCTTTCTGGTGGCTGTATTGAGCCTTCTGTAGTCAATACACATGCGCCACCCTGTGACTGTCCTTGTAGGAACCAGTTCATTTTTTTCATTATGAACCACTGTCATGCCTCCCTTTTTGGGAACAACTTGGACAGGGCTCACCCATGGGCTGTCAGAAATAGGATAAATAATCCCAGCCTCCAGTAATTTAGTGACCTCTTTCTGCACCACCTCCTTCATGGCAGGATTTAGCCTCCTCTGTGGTTGAACCACTGGTTTGGCATTATCCTCCAACAGGATCTTGTGCATGCATCTGGCTGGGCTAATGCCCTTGAGATCACTTATGGACCACCCAAGAGCTGTCTTGTGTCCTTAGCACTTTAATCAGTGCTTCCTCTTCCTGTGAATTTAAAGCAGAGCTTATAATCACTGGAAAAGTATCACCCTCTCCCAGAAATGCATATTTCAGGGATGGTGGTAATGGCTTGAGTTCAGGCTTAGGAGGCTTATCTTCCTCCTGAGGAATTTTCGAAAATTCCTTTGCCTCTTCTGGCTCTTCCTGATCAGTTGGAGCATCTTTGAAGACGTCCTCAAGCTCTGATTCTAGGCTTTCAGCCATATTGATCTCTTCTACCAGAGAGTCAATAATGTCAGCGCCCATGCAGTCCTCTGGTGTGTCTGGATGCTGCATAGCTTTTACAGCATTCAACTTGAACTCATCCTCATTGACTCTCAAGGTTACTTCCCCCTTTTGTACATCAATGAGAGTTCGTCCAGTTGCTAGGAAAGGTCTTCCTAGAATGAGAGTTGCACTTTTGTGCTCCTCCATTTCCAGCACCACAAAGTCAGTTGGAAAGGCAAATGGCCCAACCTTGACAATCATGTCCTCTATTATGCCTGATGGGTGTTTAATGGAGCCATCAGCAAGTTGGAGGCATATCCTGGTTGGTTTGACTTCTCCAATCAACCCAAGCTTTCTGATAGTGGATGCAGGTATTAAGTTAATACTTGCTCCAAGATCACATAAGGCTACCTTGGTGTAAGTGCCTTCCAATGTGCATGGTATCAGAAAGCTTCCAGGATCTTGAAGCTTTTCTGGTAAGCTTTTTAGAATGACTGCACTGCATTCTTCAGTGAGAAATACTTTTTCAGTTTCTCTCCAATCCTTCTTATGACTTAAGATCTCTTTCATGAACTTAGCATAAGAGGGTATTTGCTCAAGTGCCTCTGCAAAAGGAATCTTTATTTCAAGAGTCCTTAAATAGTCTGCAAAGCGGGCAAATTGCTTATCCTGTTCCGCTTTGCGGAGTTTCTGAGGATAAGGCATCTTGGCTTGATATTCTTCAACCTTAGATGCTGCAGGTTTATTCCTTACAGAAGTGGTTGAAGAAGCCTTGTTAGAGGGATTACTGTCAGCACTCTCAGGTGTCTGATTCTCCTGGGGCGTTTGAACGCCAGGAGTGGATGAAGTTTGGGCGTTAAACGCCAACTTCTCCCCCTTTTCTGGCGTTTGAACGCCAGAACTGGGCAGGGAATGGGCGTTTAACGCCAGCTTTCCTCCCTGTTCTGGCGTTTGAACGCCAATAATATTCCTCTCTGGGCTCTTACTGTCCTCAGAGGGATTTTGAACAGTGGCTTGGTCATCCTCTGTCAACTGTTCCTTAATTGACTTCTTGCTCTTTTGAGCAGTGGCATTCAGTGTTTTCCCACTCCTCAGTTGAACTGCTTGACATTCTTCTGTTATTTGTTTAGATATTTGCTGTTTTGCTTGATTCAACTGCAGTTCTATGCTCTTGTTAGCAACCTTAGTATCATGGAGCATTTCTTTAAATTCTGCTAACTGTTCAGTCATCAGGAGTAGTTGTTGATTAAGCTCATTCATCTGTTCTTGAGGATCAGGATCAGTGACTACTGCCATGACCTCTTCTTGTGGAACGAATTCCTTGCTAGAATATAAGTATTGGTTTCTAGCAACAATGTCTATAAGCTCTTGAGCTTCTTCAATTGTCTTCCTCATGTGTATAGATCCACCAGCTGAGTGGTCTAAAGACATCTGAGCTTTTTCTGTGAGCCCATAGTAGAAAATGTCTAACTGTACCCACTCTGAAAACATTTCAGAGGGACATTTTCTTAGCATACCTCTATACCTCTCCCAGGCATCATAAAGGGATTCATTATCCTCTTGTTTAAAGCCTTGGATGTCCAGCCTTAGCTGTGTCATCCTTTTTGGAGGGTAAAAATGATTCAGGAATTTTTCTGATAACTGTTTCCATGTCTTTATGCTTGCTGTAGGTTGGTTATTTAACCACCTTTTTGCTTGATCTTTTACAGCAAATGGAAACAGTAACAGTCTGTAGACATCCTGATCTACCTCTTTATCATGTATTGTGTCAGCAATTTGTAAGAACTGTGCCAGAAACTCAGTAGGTTCTTCCTCTGGAAGACCGGAATACTGGCAATTTTGCTGCACTATGATAATGAGTTGAGGGTTTAGCTCAAAGCTGCTTGCTTTGATGGGAGGTACACAGATGCTACTCCCATATGCAGCTGTACTGGGGTTGGCATAGGACCCCAGAGTCCTTCTGGACTGATTAATTCCACTTAAGTCCATAATAGACAAAAGGGAAATGAGAATAATTGCAAAGAGATGAATTTTGTTTATTTTTTATTATTATTATTTTTTTTTTTTTGAAATAACCGAAAAATTAAAATAAAATAAAATAAAACAAAAGGAAAATAAAATAAAATTCGAAAATTAAGAATAGAATAAGATCAAAGCAAATTGGGAACTGAATCAATTAGTAAAGAAAAAGATTTTGAAAACAGCAATTAAGAAGATATGATTGAAAAATTTTTTTGAAAAAGATTTGATTCTTAAAAAGAGGAAAGAGAAAAACACAAAAAGACACCAAACTTAAAATTTTAGAAAATCAAACACTAATTTTTTTCGAAAATTTTAAAGGAAAAACACAAAGAGGACACCAAACTTAGAACTTTTATGAATCAAAAAGGGCTAAGAACATGCAAGAACGAAAATTTTAAAAGAAAAACAAACGCATGCAATGGACACCAAACTTAGAATATGAAACTAGACTCAACTAAAAAGACTCTAAACCAACAAAAATAAAAAAAATCCTAATCTAAGCAACAAAATAAACCGTCAGTTGTCCAAACTCGAACAATCCCCGGCAACGGCGCCAAAAACTTGGTGCACGAAATTGCAATAACACTTTTGCAATCCCGCACAACTAACCAGCAAGTGCACTGGGTCGTCCAAGTAATACCTTGCGTGAGCAAGGGTCGATCCCACGGAGATTGTCGGCTTGAAGCAAGCTATGGTTATTTTGTAAATCTTAGTCAGGATATCAGAAATTATCAGGATTGATTGTAAAAAGCAAAAGAACATGTAATGGTTACTTGTACTGCAGTAATGGAGAATGGGTTGAGGTTTGGAGATGCTCCATCTTCCGAATCTCTGCTTTCCTACTGTCTTCTTCATCAAACACGCATGTCTCCTTCCATGGCAAGCTCGTGTAGGGTCTCACTGTTGTCAGCAGCTACCTCCCATCCGCGCAGTGAAAGCTAATGCAAAGCACTCTGTCACAGTGCCGCCAATCACCGGTTTGGTTCCCTCCCCTACCGGAATAGAATCACTCTTTTGCGTCTGTCACTAACGCCCAGTAGGTTACAGGTTTGAAGCACATCACAGTCATTCAATCATTGAATCCTACTCAGAATACCACAGACAAGGTTTAGACCTTCCGGATTCTCTTGAATGCTGCCATCAGGTCCTGCCTATACCACGAAGATTCCGATTAAAGAACCCAAGAGAACTACTCAATCTAAGATAGAACAGAGGTGCTTGTCAGGCACGTGTTCATGGTTGAGAATGATGATGATTGTCACGGATCATCACATTCATCCGGATTAAGAACAAGTGTTATCTTAGAACGGAAGCAAGCATGATTGAATAAGAAACAGTAGTAATTGCATTAATCCATCAAGACACAGCAGAGCTCCTCACCCCCAACCATGGGGTTTAGAGGCTCATACTGTGGAAAGAACGTGTATGAAATGTTATGAGGTCATAAGGTGCTGATTACAATGTCAAAAGGTCCTATAAGTAGTAAACTAGTATCCTAAGGTTTACAGAAATGAGTAAATGACAGAAAAATCCACTTCCGGGCCCACTTGGTGTGTGCTTGGGCTGAGCATTGAAGCTTTTATGTGTAGAGACGTTTTCTGGAGTTAAACGCCAGTTCTCATGCCAGTTTGGGCGTTTAACTCCAACTTTTAATCCAGTTCCGGCGTTTAACGCTGGAATTTCTGAGGCCGGATTGCTACGCGGGTTTGGGCCATCAAATCTTGGACAAAGTATGGACTATTATATATTGCTGGAAAGCCCAGGATGTCTACTTTCCAACGCCGTTGAGAGCGCGCAAATTGGGCTTCTGTAGCTCCAGAAAATCCACTTCGAGTGCAGGGAGGTCAGAATCCAACAGCATCTGCAGTCCTTTTCAGTCTCTGGATCAGATTTTTGCTCAGGACCCTCAATTTCAGTCAGAAAATACCTGAAATTACAGAAAAACACACAAACCCATAGTAAAGTCCAGAAAAGTGAATTTTAATTAAAAACTAATAAAAATATACTAAAAACTAACTAAAAGATACTAAAAACATACTAAAAACAATGCCAAAAAGCATACAAATTATCCGCTCATCATGCATCATCCAATTTATCATTCAATTCATGCATAATTCTCATGAAATCATTCAAAATTCACAATGTTTGCTTGAATCATGGTATGATTGCATTTTCAACCAAATACTTGCTTATTTCCTAAGAAAATGCATGAAACCAACCTAAAGCATACAAAAAATGGCTAGTAAAACTAGCCAAGATGCCCTGGCATCAATTTCTTGGTGAGGTATTAACAAGAATAATTAAGGAGCAAAATAAATGAAAGCTTTAAAAACAAAGAAATGACTCACCAAACTTAGAAACTTAGTGTGACACTTTCAATTTAGGAGTGACGCAATCATCCAGAAAGATTGAAAGCAGACCGTTGCAGGGCAACACCAAACTTAGAATGTAATCATACGCCAATTTATTGAAATTAAACAAGGCAAGGAAAGAAAGTAAACAAAGCAGAGAAATAAAATGTTACCTAAAGTTGGGTTGCCTCCCAACAAGCTCTCTTTTAGTGTCATTAGCTTGACATGTTATTCTTCACTATCTTCCTCTTCTTCCAGTTTGTTAAGAGGAATGACCTCAATGGGGGAGAAGATTCAACTGTTGTTCCCTGTTTTGGTCTCTCCTCAGTAAGCTTCCTTTTTGTTATTTGCTGGATTGAATTTGCTTGCTGGATCAGGGGTAGGATTGTCTGCAGTTGACCTTTTCTTGAATGTTGTCCTTGGTATCTTGGTCACAATCCTCTTCTCGGTGCTCTTGTTAGTTGCCTTCACTTCTTGGATATCAAGACTTGGTGGTTGTGTGTTGGTTGGAGTGTTCACTTCATCAAGAGCTTCTTGCATTTGTGGTTCAATAAGCCCTTCATCTATGTAATTATTTGCTTCACTTGAGTTTGGACTTCCTTGATTGTCTTCCTCACTTTCTTGTTTTTCTACTTCCTCTTTTGCACTCAACATTTGATTTAATAGCACTTTTATGGAGGAGGTATGTTGTTCTTCCCAAGATTTCTTCATCTCCTCTTCATATCTTTCAATCACAAATTCAAGTGTTGAGAATCTTTGGTTCAGGAAAGTTCGTGAGGGTTGTGAGTTCTCATGTTCCCTTGTCATCTCAAGTGCACTTTCAGGTTCAACTACCTCCACCACCTCATTCTTCATTGAAAGTTTGCTTGACACAGGTGCCTATTCTTCTTGCTCTTCCACTTCCTCCTTCACATCCATCAATTGGTGTTCATCTTCCTTGCTTAGCGGTTCTGAGTGTTCCTTTTTTTCTTCAAGTGCTCGTCCATCTTTTGGACGAGAATTTCTTGTTCTCTCCAGGATTGTTCTTGCCTTTCCAATAATTCTCTGGACTTTTGAAGGGGATCCTCAGCTACTAGCTCAAAATATGAAGGTTGAGAGAAATTTTGTGGATATGGATGTGTTGTGGTGAGGTTGTTTTGAGTGGTATGGAATGAATCTTGTGAATTGTGGAATAAATTTTGCGGTTGGTGGAATGAGTTATATGGATCTTAGAGGAGACTTTGTGTTGAGGCATAATCAAGTGACGAAGAATTTTCAAATGAGGAACTGGAAGGTGAGGTTGGACAAGTTTTCATAAATGAATTGAAGGTATGCTCAAGTGATGATGGCTCTTGATAAGTGGAGTATGAACTATCAAATGCTTTCTGGTTTTGATCCTCCCATCCACAATGTGAATCATTATAAAATTCATCATAGTATGGATCATTTTATGGTATTGGGGGACAATCTTGCCTGAATTTATCAAAAGTACACTCCAGTGATGACGTCTCTTGATGAACAAAGTATGGATCATCAAGATCTCTTTGATTTTGACTCTCCTAGTCACAATCTGAGTAGTTGTTTTAGCAGTATGAATCATCTTGTGGCTCTGGGAGGTGTTCATACTTTTATTCCTTGTTAATACTCCCATCCACCATTAGCATAATAACATGAATTATTTTATGGTGTTGGGCAGTATTCCATGAAATTGTCTTGATTAGCATGTCCCCACTGGTTGGATTGCTCATAATCTGTTGATTCTTGGTGATATTCCCAATCACCATTAGAATAATGACTTGAATCAATTTGTGGTGGTGGGCAATATCCCATATGATTCTCTTGCTCATCTTGTGGCTCTGAAGCATATCTCCATTGATTGGAGTGCTCAGAATATGTGATTTCTTGGTGATATTCCCAGCCACCGTTAGGATAATGACTTGAATCATATTGTGATGGTGAGCAATATCCCATGAAATTTGTTTGATCAAAAGATGAGTTGAACTCCATTTGAATTTTGTAAAACACATCACCAATGAAAATTGAAATTCGTGTCACATATGAGAATTTCTTAGTGAGGCAATAACTCAAACACCTTGGTATCAGCTTAAAACAGAAAATTAAAAGAACAAAAACAAAGAAAATGCTTAATCTATACTTTTCACCCACTTAATCATTGTCGATCTATATCAATCCCCGGCAACGGCGCAAAAAACTTGATGGGTGAAAACGATTCCACACAAACTCACCGGCAAGTATACCGGGTCGCATCAAGTAGTAATAACTCACAAGAGTGAGGTCGATCCCACAGGGATTGATGGATCAAGCAACTTTAGTAAGGTGATTAGTTTAGTCAGTCTAATAGTGGTGAATTGGGTGAAATTGAAGCAGCAGAAAAAAAATTGCAGTAAATTTAAAGTGCAGAATGTAAATCAACAGAAACTTAAAGAGCAAGAAAAGTAAATTGCATCAAATGTAAAGGGATTTGGGAAAAGAACTCGAGAACAGTTAACAGGAAATTTAAATTGCAGGAAGACTAAATCAGACTGAATCATGAACAGAAATGTAAATTTGCAGAGAAATAGAAGTACAAAAGATTGAGATCTGTAACAGAAGTAAACTGAATTCAAGGCAATTAAAATGTAAAAGTGTATCAACTATACTAAGCTTTCTGGAGTCTCTAATCCTCCAGCCTGAGACTTCTATTCTACTTGAACTCCTACTGTGTGCCTCCCCTTTTGAAATGAAACTGATGCCCTTTATATAGGCTTCCTGAACTACTAAAATGAAATTCAAATTCAAAACAAATTACAATTAAATGTAAAATTCCTATTCTAGATGATCCTTGTTGGTAGGCGAAATTGTGATCTCTAACAACGGCGATCACTTGGTATGCACGTTTATAACTCAGCACTTTCTTCACAACTTCGCACAACTAACCAGCAAGTGCACTGGGTCGTCCAAGTAATAAACCTTACGTGAGTAAGGGTCGATCCCACGGAGATTATTGGTATGAAGCAAGCTATGGTCATCTTGTAGATCTCAGTTAGGCTGATTCAAATGATTATGGAGTTTTCAAAAGTAATAATAATAAAACATAAAATAAAGATAGAAATACTTATGTAAATCATTGGTGGAAATTCAAGTAAGTGTATGGAGATGCTTTGTCCCTGTTGAATCTCTGCAACATACTGCTTTCTTACTTTCAATCCTTCATACTCCTTTCCATGGCAAGCTGTATGTAGGGCATCACTATTGTCAATGGCTACTTCCCATCCTCTCAGTGAAAAAGGTCCAAATGCTCTTGTCACAGCATGGCTAATCATCTGTCGGTTCTCGATCATGTCAGAATAGAATCCATTGATTCTTTTGCGTTTGTCATCACGCCCAAGAATCACGATTTTGAAGCTCGTCACAGTCATTCAATCCCTGAATCCTACTCGGAATACCACAGACAAGGTTTAGACCATCCGGATTCTCAGGAATGGCCGCCAATAATTCTATCTTATACCACGAAGATTCTGATTAAGGAATCCAAGAGATATGCGCTCGTTCTAAGGTAGAACGGAAGTAGTTGTCAATCACGCATTCATAAGGATGGATGATGATGAGTGTCACAGATCATCACATCCATCAGGTTGAAGTGCAACGGATATCTTGGAACAAGAATAAGTTGAACTGAATAGAAAATAGTTGTAATTGCATTAAAACTCGAGGTACAGTAGAGCTCCACACCCTTAATCTATGGTGTGTAGAAACTCCACCGTTGAAAATACATAAGTGATGAAGGTCCAAGCATGGCTGAATGGCCAGCCCCTATGAATGATCAAAAGATCGAATGGTCAAGAGACTATATTGTCAAAGACACTAGTACAATAGTAAAAAGTTCTATTTATTCTAATACTAGCTACTAGGGTTACAGAGATAAGTAATTGATGCAGAAATTCACTTCCGGTGCCCACTTGGTGTGTAATTGGGATGAGCTTAAGCTTTACACGTGCAGAGGCTTCTCTTGGAGTTAAACGCCAAGTTGTAACGTGTTTTTGGCGTTTAACTCTGGTTTATGACGTGTTTCTGGCGTTTGACTCCAGAATGCAGCATGGAACAGGCATTGAACGCCAGTTTACGTTGTCTAATCTCGAATAAAGTATAGACTATTAAGTATTACTGGAAAGCTCTGGATGTCTACTTTCGAGCGCCGTTGAGAGCGTGCCATTTGGAGTTTTGTAACTCCAGAAAATTTATTTCGAGTGCAGGGAGGTCAGAATCCAACAGCATCAGCAGTCCTTTGTCAGCCTCCTTATCAGAGTTTTGCTCAGATCCCTCAATTTCAGCCAGAAAATACCTGAAATCATAGAAAAACACAAAAACTCACAGTAAAGTCTAGAAATGTGAATTTTACATAAAAATTAATGAAAACATCCCTAAAAGTAGCTAGATCATACTAAAAACTACCTAAAAATAATGCCAAAAAGTGTATAAATTATCCGCTCATCACTTGTGCCGTTGAGTGATGTCAATTGGGCTCTACTTGCTTTGGTGAGTCAATGGGCATGGAATCAGCTTTAATTGAGCAGAGAGTCACTTCCAGGAGAACGGAGCATTCATTAAGTGAGCGGAACGCTTTTATACCTACGCGTACGCGTCCTCTGCGCGTGCACGTCCATTTTGCGTTTTTGGCCTTTCACACGCACGCAACTTTCACGCTTGCGCGTGATTTGGCAATTTGGCACATTGACGTGTGCGTGTCATGTACGTGTGCGTGTCCCTTTTCAGCGTTCACTGTGAGCGTAGCGTTCTTCAATTGAACGCTCCCCAGGCGTACGCGTTACCTACGCGTACGCGTGGGTTTTCAAACATGCCATTTCCACACTGCCGCTCAGCCCACGCTTGCTCATCCTTCTTCAGGTAAGCCACATCCATGCGTACACGTTGATGGCTATACTTCCATTCCAATTTTTGTTTTGCTCGAAAATGCTCACTCTTGCAACATAGCGTTCTCTTTGTAATTGAACACCAATCACATCCACGCGTACGCGTCATGCATGCATACGCGTGGGTCCTCAAAAATCCTTGCCCGACGCGTAAGCATTATGTACGCATGTGCGTCGTAGCTTTTTCGTGCCAAGAGCGCTCTCCTTATTTAAGTCATGGGCCACGCTTTTTAAAAGCGTGGCCTAAGGCACCAAAGCGTGCTCAAACTTCAAAATGTGTCCAGAATTCTTCCTTTGACCTTATTTTATGCTTTCTACTTCTTTTCCTTGATCTTTTCACCTATCATCAACCAAACAGATACATCAAAGCCTTGGCATAATCATCAAATCTTGCATCATTCATATTATCAACTAAATCTTGCAAGAAATCTAATGAAAATGCATAAAATTACCAATGTTTGATTGAATCAAGACAAGCATGAAATTCTCACTCAAACACTTACTTATTGCCTAAAAATGCATGAAAACCAAGTAAAAACTAATGAAAAAGGCTTGTGAAACTAGCCTAAGTTGACTTGTCATCACAACACCAAACTTAAATCTTGCTTGTCCCCAAGTAAGGAGTAAGACAGAACAAAAAAGAATACAGACAGAGAAGAGTATAAGTCTTTATTTGGAAAACATTCAATACTGGTTAATGGGGTTTTCATGCATGGTATCTTAGAGATTTTTATTCTGTGGTTGAAATATCAACATCCCTTTGGATCCTTACTTGAATTACACAAAAAACTGAGACTTGTTATTGCTTGGTTCTTAGTTTTTTTCTTCTCGTTCTCTTTCTTGGCTGAGATTTATTTCTTGCTGAGGCTTAATGCTATGTGGTAAGGCAGCTTTTTAAAGTAAGCTTTTAGCCAGCATTCCTGCCCTAGTTGGTTCAAGATGCTAGGTGTTAAAACACCCCTATGGGCTTACTTGCTCAAGCCTCTCCTTAGCACACACACATCACAGGCATTTAGCTTGTTTTTGTTCTTTGGAAATAAATGCCCAGCACCTCTTTGGGTCAATAAATGCTTTGTCTCAAAGTAACTCTTGATGGTGGACTTTCAGTTGGCAATCCTGGGTTAGTTAACCCAAGTTGCCGGGTGATGAAGCACCCCTTAAAACCTAGTTATCCAAGCTTATCTTTGTACAAGAACATCACAGGCATATATCCAAATCATAAGCCATTGGTGCCCTGCCTTGTTTATTTCTCTTTTGTTTCTTCTTTTCTTGTATTTTCTTTCTTTTGTTATGCACCTCTTTCATTTGTCAAGTCTCATGAAATGTAACTCAAGTTCATATCATAAAGTCATGTCAACATTCAGCCTTATTTATAAATCAACCAATGAACCAGCACATACCACCACATAACCTTATTCTGTCTTATATCATACCAGACTTTTACTCTTTCTCTATTTCACAGTTATTTTTCTTTTATTCAAAGCATATAATTCAAGTAAGAAGAAAGTGAATCAAGCACTTAGACTTGCAAGCCATAACAGCATGAAAACAAATAGACAGTAAATAAATCTAATAGGACACTAATCAATAGGGGACATTTGCACTTTCAATTTGCATATTTGAGCTCAAGTCAGTCAGAGAACAATACAACCTCTTGGAGTCCATTTGTTTCCTCTATGTCATCATCATTGTTGGGTTCTATGTCCACTTATATTTTTATGCAATGTATCATGCACACCATCTTATGTTTGCAATCATAGTGTTTTTGTTTCTCCGTGCCTTGATTGCTATCCTCAATCTTGCTTGCCTAAACACATATGCTACTGACATCTTTTTGTGTGAGACATTCATGATCCATTTTAGACCCCACCACCATTGTTCTAATTGTTGCTTAAGGAAGAGCAAGCATTCTGAGTTGGTATGGGAAGGAGAAGAATGGGAGGAAAATGACAACAATAGAGAAGATGGACTACAAGGTTGTAAAGTTCCTTTTCCTCTCATTTATTTCCAACACTTTAAATTGCATGATTGTCTTTATATTTTCTGTATACATGTGTGGTATGACTAAGCATAGCTTGAATTTGATTTGAAATATGTTGTTGTGACATTATGACTACCAACTTGAGTTTTGTGAATTCAAAAGCAAAAAAAGCATCATGATCATAAACAAACAAGGAATTAAAGAAGAATTTAGCATGTGCATACAAGTATTGGAAAGCTAGTATGATTGATTGTTGCTCAATTGCATTGGATTTTATTTAATTGAAGTTTTTCATCTAGTACATTTTGTGAAATCTTTTGAAATCATGAAAACCTTGAAGAAGCAAATACAATTAAAGCAAGAAAAGAAAAAGGGAAAGAATGAGAAAGCTGAAGGCTCTGAGTACCAATGGCAATTTATTTGCTAAGTGCTTGTGGTGTTTATGTATCAAGCCAAATGCTTGAAAACAAAACACTTAGAAGTCAAGGCTAGGCTCAAGTGCAAAAGCACTCCCTCAAAGCTCAAGGCTCTGAGCATCAATGATTAGAGAGTCAAGAAAAGAAAAGAAAAAAATGAGCTTAATGAAGTCCTCTAATTAAATGCTTGTGGTGCTTATGTATCAAGTGGTAATACTTGAAAACAAAGCATTTAGAAGTCGTAGCTTTGTTATTTACTCATGGGGCAAAGCACCCAAAAGGAGAAGCAAAATAAAAAAAAAAAATCAAAAGCTTGTTTCAAGGAAGAATTATAAGAAAAAGATTTCATAAAATAAGCTAGATAGAAGCATCAATCATTTACATCTCTTTTGTAATTGTAGCATGCATAGAAAACTAGCTTGCCATGAACATTGAGTTGCTATTCTTCTTACCTTGGATTGTCAATCTTTATTGCATGATTCTTTTCTTGCTTGGGGACAAGCAAGGTTTAAGTTTGGTGTTGTGATGACAAGTCATCATATACCCATTTTTCAAGCTAATTTCACTTGTTTTGTTAGTTTTTATACACTTTCTTGCATCCTAAGTAAGTGATTTGGAATGAAAATGCATAAGTTCTTTAAATCAAGCAACCACCATGAAATTAATGTTAACTCATGAGGTTTAAGCCAAATTTAATTGAATTTTAATTGATTTATAAGCCTCTTGAATTTAGTGATACTTTGAGTGGTTGTTTTGGTTTATTGTAGGTGAAGAAAAGAAAAAAAAAAAGAAAAAAAAAACGTGGCCTAAAGAAAGCGTGACCCAAGGAGAAGGAAGCGTGGTCAAGGGAAGGAAAAGTGTGCCGCATGCAATGGGGGAGGCAAGTATTGCCCTCCACAAGGGCACACTGCCCTCTAGGAGGGCAACATAAGGAAACAAGCTTGAGAAGCAATTCTGCCCTGCCCTCCTCAAGGGCAATATCGGGCTCACAAGGGCAGAATCGTGATGTATATTGAGGATTGGAAGCAAAATTTTCGCTAAGTTAAAATCTGGCCGCACACAACATGACCATGCCTACTTCAAAGGGCTATAACTTGAGCTACAGACGTCCGATTGATGTGCTTCCAGTTGCGTTGGAAAGCTGACATTCAGAGCTTTCCAACAATATATAGAAATCCATATTTGGCGTCCAATTGAGGCAGAAACGAAAGGCATCTTTAAGGGCCAAAAACAAGCGAAAATAAACCAAAATGCTTCCACCAAGGCTCGAAGAGGGAGACACACGGAACCTCATTTTTGAAACTCTGCCCTGCCCTTGGCGCGGGCAGGGCAGCATCTTGTGTGTGGCAGCACCATGCGCGCACCAATCTCGATTCTGGCGCACCAAGTTTCGTCCAAGGCAGCACCAGCGCCAAGCGCGCACAAAAGCTTTCCTGCCCTGCCCTTGGCGCGGGCAGGGCAGCGTCCCACGCGCATCAACAAAATTTTGGCGCACCATGGCCGCACCAACTCGCACGTTGCCGCACCAATTTCTAGCACCATGCATCCATTTTCCGCCCTGCCCTCCACAAGGGCAGGGCAGCCTCCTGGAAGCTAATTTCTCATGGGCTGAAAATTGGATTAAAAATCCAATTTAATTCATTTCTTCACCAAATCAAAGGCCCATCAAAATTCCAAAATCCAAGAATAGAAAGTGTATAAATAGGAGCTAGTTTTATGTAATAGAGGGGCTGGAGACTTTATTTTGTAATTTTCCTTTCCACTTGCATTTTAACTTTGAACTTTGGGATTTCTTAGAGAATTAGGAAGGAGAATTGATCTCTCTTCTTCCTAGTTCTTGCTTGAGCACTCTTCACTTTTCTTGCTTTGGATCTTGGGTGAAGAATTGAAGAACTTCTGTTTCAATCTCACCTTGAGATCTCTTCTTTAATTTTCTGCATAATTGAATTTTACTTTCGGTTCATTTCTTCTTCTGTGTTTTCTGCAATTTGCTTTCCTTTACTTCTTCTGCAATTGTTCTTGTTGGATCAAGGAAGGGAGTGAGATCTAGACTTGTTCTCTAGTCTCATTGATTCCCTGAGATCTTCAACATTCTCTTAAATTTCTGCAGATTAAGCACTGCTTTTCTGTTTAGAATTCTTCAAGCAATTTCCAATTTCTGTTTAGATCTGTTGCATGATTTTGCACCTTTTACTTCTCTGTTTGATTGCTATTTACACTTTCCTGTTGAATTTTAATTTCCAGCACCCACTCCCCTTTACATTTGATGCAATTTACATTTCTTGTCATTTAAGATTCTTGCAATTTTACTTTCTTGTTCTTTAAGCTTCCTGCCTATTTACATTCTGCACTTTAAGTTCATTGCTATTTACATTTTGCTGCCACAATTCTCACTTAAATGTTAGCTTGACTAAACTAATCACCCACTAAAATTGCTTGATCCATCAATCCCTGTGGGATCGACCTCACTCTTGTGAGTTATTATTACTTGATGCGACCCGGTACACTTGCCGGTTGGATCTATGTGTTTGGAAAATTCGTTTTCCACAAAAACACCATCACCAATCAATTCCCCTTTTCTTGGCCTCTTCCTGTCAAGTTTCCTTTTGTTAATTGCTTGATTGAACTTTCTTGCTGGTGGTCCAGGGGTTGGATTGCTTGTGGTTGAACTCTCCTTCTTCCTTGATATGTTCAATGGTAGCTTGGTCACAATCCTCTCTTCGGTGTTGTTGTTGGTTGCCTTTACTTCTTTGATTCCAAGACATGGTTGCTGTGTGATTATTGGAGTTTTATCTTCATCAAGAGCCTTTTGAATTGATGGTTCAATGAGCCCTTCATCTATGTAATTCTCTGCTTCACTTGAGTTTGGACTTCTTTGATTGTCTTCCTCACTTTCTTGTTCCTCCACTTCCTCCTTTTCACTCAACATCTGGTTTAATAGAACTTTTATGGAGGAAGTTTGTTTATCTTCCCAAGATTTTTTCATCTCCTCTTCATATCTTCCAATCATGAATTCAAGTGCTGAAAAGTTTTGGTTCAGGAAAGTTTGTGAGGGTTGTGAGTTTTCATGTTCCTTTGTCATCTCAAGTGGCTTCTGTTGGTATGCAGTCTCAGGTTCAAATACCTCCACAACCTCCTTTTCCATTGAAATTCCATTCGATACAGGGACCTCTTCTTCCTCTTTTTCACTCACAGTTTGTTCTTCACCCTTACCACTTGGCAATCCTGAATGTATCCTCCTTTGCTCTAAATGCCCCCTCTATCTTCCTAAAGAGGAATTCTTGCTTTGTCCAGAATTATTTTTGTTCTTCCAGGAGTTGTTCTTGTCTTTCCATTAATTCTCTGGACTTTTGAAGGGGATCTTCAACTACTGGCTCAAGAGACAAAGGCTGAGAGTAATTTTGTGGACATAGATGTGTTATGGTGAAGTTGTTTTGAGGGATATGGAAGGAGCTTTGTGTTGAGGTATATTCAAGTTGTAACTGATGTGTGAAAAACCATCCAACACAAAACTCACCGGCAAGTGTACCGGGTCGCATCAAGTATTAAAACTCACGGGAGTGAGGTCGATCCTACAGGGATTGAAGGATTGAGCAATTTTAGTTTAGTGGTTGATTTAGTCAAGCGAATCAAGTATTGGTTGAGTGATTTTGTATCCAACAGTAAGTAAATAGCAGGAAATGTAAAGGGAGAGGGATAAATTGCAGAAATTAAAGAGAATTGAAAGTAACGGTGCTGAATCTTAAAGAACAAGAAATTAAATGACTGAAACTTAAAGTGCAAGAAATGTAAATTACAGTAACTTAAAGTGCAAGAAATATAAATTGCTTGAATGGAAAAGGGATTTGAGGACTGGGAATTCAGAATTTAAGCAAGGGAAATTAAATTGCAGTAATTAATAAAGCAAGAGATGAATTGAAAGTAACTAGAATTCAAACAGAAAGTGAAAATGTAATTGCAGCAGTGGTTCAGAAGAAGAACCAAAAAGAAGATTAGATCTCAGGACTCCAGAGACTAGATAGCAGAGTCTAGATCTCAATTGCCTTCCTAGATCCAAGGTCACAAAGCAATTAAAGAGAAATAAAGATTGCAGCAGTAGAGGAAATAGAGTTTAATCAATTATGCAGTAGGAAAATCAAGAGATCTTAAATGGAGATTGAGACAGAAGTTCCTCAATTCTTCACACTTAAGACTCAAACAAAACCCAGTAAAGAAAAAAAACAATCAGAGGAAGAAGAAGTGAATTCTCTCCTCCAATTCTCAAGCCAATTTTGCAGAAAACAGAAAAATGGGAAATGATCTCTCAAGTTGACTAAGGATGAAAATTAAAATGGATTTCAGAATTTTGAGTGGGCTTTTTGATTTGGTGAAGAAGTGAATTAAGTTGGATTTTTGAGTGAAATTCAGCCCATGTTGCTCCCAAGAGGTTGCTCTACTCTTGTGGAGTGCAGAGCAGGGAAGCCTTGCATGTGGATCCAACTAGCGTGCCAAATTTGGGAGGGGCATCAGTATGCTGGCCTGCCCTTGTGGAGAGCAGGGCAGTGTTGTCATGGTGCGTCCAAGCTGCGCGCCCAAGCTCCCTTGTTGCGCGTCAATGTGTGCGTGCTGGCCGTGCCAAATTGTGCGCCATGCACCAAGGAATGTTGCTCTACCCTCCACAAGGGCAGGGAAGCGCAAGCTTTCCTTGTTCTTGGCTGAGGTCCCAAGTTCGAAACTTGCTGGATGGCTTTTGTTGCTCCTTTTTCTTGGTTTTCTTGGCGCCATGGTAGCGCCTAGTTTCTTGCTTCCTCAAGGTCTTGTGTTCGATCCTTGGAGGTTGAAAACAAGCTAATTTTGGCTTGTTTTCCTTCCATTTGAACGTACTTCCTTCCCTCTTGAGCTTGGTTTGAAACCCACGGATGGCACTTGGAGAACAATTTCCTTGAATTTTTCCATGAGGAGCCCGAAATTGCTCTTGAGGAGGGCAGGGCAGAGTTTTTCCTTCCCTTATTTTTTGGCCTAGAATTGTGCTCCGCCCTCAAGGAGGGCAGGGCAGTGAAGCCTTGAATGCTTGGTTCATTGTTGTGCTCCCTTGGAGGGCAGTGTGCTCTTGTGGAGGGCAATGTGGCTTTCTCCCTTCCATGCGCTACACCCTTTTCTTCCTTGGGCCATGCTTTCTTAAGCCACGCTTCATTCTTTTCTTCTTTTCTTCACCTACAAATAATCAAAACAACCAATCAAAGTATCACTAAATTCACAAGGTTTATAAATCAATTAAAATTCAATTAAATTTAGCTTAAACCTCATGATTTAGCATCAATTAAATGGTGGTTGTTTGATTCAAATAAAACATGCAATTCAACTATAAATTGCTTACTTATGGTGCAAGAAAATGAATAAAAACTAGTGAAACAAGTGAAATTAGCTTGAGAAATGGGTATATGATGACTTGTCATCACAACACCAAACTTAAATCTTGCTTGTCCCCATGCAAGCATCAAAATTAAGATGAAATGAAAAAAAGAAAAGCATACATATCCTTATTAGGCATATAGTAGAACTTGGTTCATGGAGTTTTTATGCAGACAATGATAACTCAGTTATTTGTTGCTGTTACATAATATACACTTTTCCTCAAAGGCTTACTAAACTTGCTGTTGTAAGGTTTACTTTTTACTTGCTCCCTTGCTAACTTTTCTTTTCTTATTTTGCTTAACAAGCTTATTATTCTTTGAAGGTTTGGTGTCAAATGTTGCAGTAGCCTTTGGCTTTATTTTTACTCAACATTTCTTCACCACAGACACATGGCTCACTATTTCCTCCTAGGATCATTGATGCCCAGCATCTCTTTGGATAACTAAATGTTCTGTAGCTAGGTTGCTCTTTATTGTGGACTTTCAATTGGCCATCCCAAATCAGTTGATCTAAGTGGCCAGGTTTTGAAATACCCCTTAAAATTTACTTATCCAAGCATATCCTAGTACAAGAACACCACAGGCATGTGTCTTAGGGTCCAAGCTATTGGTGCCCAGCCTTTATTCTTTGTTTTTCTTGCCACATTGGCTTTTTCTTCTTCTTTTTCTTTCTGTTTTATTTTTGTTCTCAAGGGAATTTTTTCTTTACTGATAGGAACCTTTATGACAACAAGCTAGCTCACACTTTAATGAAAATGACATTATACAGCAATTATTTCATGAGTTATGCATTTAATCAAACACATATACCACCATTAACTTCCATTCCAACTTATGCAACATTGGATATTTACTTTCTAATTCAAACATTTCTCTTTTATTCAAGCATATGGGAAATAAAACAAAATTCAAAGCTAAGTAATGAATGACAAGCATTATGCGGATAAGCATTCTTAACAAACAATTCCACTTGCAACCAGATAAACACTTTAGCAAGATATATAAGGGTTCCCAAATTCAAAACAATTCATAGCAGCAAGGATTAAGTTTAAATACAACCTTTGAAGTTGCAGCCCTTTGATCCTTCCCTCTGTTGTGTTCTCTGAGTTAAGATGCACAATATCTTCAATGTTTGACTAATGTCCTGCATAATTCTCAAAGGTTGCTTGCTTCTCAAGCCTTTGTACAATTGGTTAGTCTAAAAATGATTATGGCTTTTTGAACTTACTTTGGTGTGTGAACACCAAACTTAGTTCCTTGCCACTATTTTTCATGCATCAACTTAACCATATGTGAAACCTTGTGTCCTTGCTAAAGGTTATGGGATTAAAACTAGAAAGTAGTTAAGTAGTTGAATAATCTGTCTGATTGCTTGGAGCTAGTATTGTGCAGGAAGTGAGAATGTGCTTTTTAAATGAGATTTTGGTGGAACACCAAACTTAGAATCCTTCATTTTCCCTTAAATTGTTTTGGTGTGCAACACCAAACTTAGCTCCTTGCAATGCATACCAATTATTCAACATTTTTATTGAAAAAGCTATGAAAAGAAAACTACCTCAGGTTGGGTTGCCTCCTAGCAAGCGCTTCTTTATTGTCACTAGCTTGACATCCTTCTTTTTTTTTTGCTTCAAGAATGCTGTAGGGTCTGAACCTCTTTTTCCTTGTCCCATTGTCCTCCTAGGTACAACTTTGTTCTGTGACCATTTGTTGTGAATTGACTCTTTGTTGCTTCGTCTAACAATTCAATACTCCCATAAGGAAAAACCTTAGTTACCAAATATGGACCAGTCCACTTAGATTTAAGCTTGCCAGGGAACATCTTGAGTCATGAGTTGTACAAGAGTACTTGTTGCCCAGGTTTGAATTCTTTCTTCAAGATCTTCCTGTCATGCCACCTCTTGGCTTTTTCCTTGTATATCTTGGCATTTTCATATGCTTCTAGCCTAAATTCATCCAGATCATTTAGTTGCAACAACCTTTTCTCCCCTGCTGCTTCAGAGTCAAGATTTAGGAGTTTAGTAGCCCAAAAAGCTTTGTGTTCAAGTTCTACAGGAAGGTGACAAGATTTGCCATATAATAGTTGAAAGGGGGACTTTCCAATGGGAGTTTTGAAAGCTGTCCTGTATGCCCAGAGTGCATCTTCCAACTTCCTAGCCCAATCCTTTCTTGTGCTTCCTACTGTTTTCTCTAGGATCTTCTTCAATTCTCTGTTTGCTAATTCAGCTTGCCCATTAGTCTGAGGGTGGTGTGGTGTGGCTACTTTATGAATAACTCCATATTTATGAAGGAGTTTCTCCATTTGTTTGTTACAAAAATGACCACCACCATCACTAATAAGACCTTTGGGTACTCCATATCTAGTGAAAATGTGCTTCTTGAGGAATTGAAGGACAATTTGCGCATCACAGGTAGTTGTGGCTATGGCTTCCACCCACTTTGAGACATACTCTACTGCTACCAAGATATATCTGAAAGAATAGGAAGGGGGAAAGGGTCCCATAAAGTCAATGCCCCATAGATCAAATAATTCTAATTCCAAAATGAAATTCTGCGGCATCTCATTCCTTCTTGTCAATCCTCCTGCTCTCTGGCATTCATTACATTGGTGAACAAACTCTCTGGCATCTTTGAAGATAGTTGGCCAATAGAAGCTACTCTGCAGTATCTTTGCAGCTGTTCATTCTGGACCAAAGTGTCCACCATAAGCTGAGCCATGGCAATGCCACAATATATCCCTTATTTCACTCTCAGGGACACACCTTCTAATCACTCCATCAGAACATCTCTTGAACAAGAAGGGTTCATCCCACAAGAATTTCCTTGCTTCATTGATTAACTTCTTCACTTGTTGCTTAGAGAACTCTTGAGGTATCTTCCTCCCTACTTTGTAGTTTGCTATGTCAGCAAACCAAGGTGCTTGCTGGATCTGCAAGAGATGTTCATTTGGAAAGCTTTCATTCACGGGTTGGGAGGTTTTTTGAATTGTTTCTTATGGTTGCCTCGACAAATGATCAGCAACTCGGTTTTCAGTGCCCTTCCTGTCCTTTACTTCAATGTCAAACTCTTGTAGGAGCAATATCTACCTGATAAGTCTTGGTTTAGCATCTTGCTTTGACATCAAATACTTAAGGGCAGTATGGTCAGTATAAACCATAATTTTGGATCCTATCAAGTATGATCTAAGATTATCAAATGCATAAACTACAGCTAATAATTCCTTCTCTGTTGTGGTATAATTTTTTTGAGCCTCATTCAGCACCTTACTTGCATAATATATGACATGATGCAAGTTTCCCTTCTTTTGTCCAAGCACAGCACCAATTGCAATATCACTTGCATCACACATGAGTTCAAAAGGTAGTTCCCAATCCGGGGGTATGATGATTGGTGCTGTTGTGAGTTTGTTTTTTAAAGTTTCAAAGGCATGCTGGCAGTTTTCATAAAAAACAAAAGGATTATCAATCATTAACAGATTACTCAAAGGTTTGGCTATTTTAGAAAAATTCTTGATAAAACTTCTATAAAATCCTGCATGTCCCAAGAAACTTCTAACAGATTTCACATTAGTTGGTGGAGGGAGCTTCTCTATGATCTCCACCTTTGCCTTGTCAACCTCTATCCCTTTTCTTGAAACTTTGTGACCAAGAACAATCCCCTCGGGCACCATGAAATGGCACTTCTCCCAGTTCAAAACCAAATTAGTTTCTTGGCACCGTTTCAAGACAAGAGTTAGATGTTTCATGCAAGCATTGAAATTGTCACCAACAACAGAAAAGTCGTCCATGAAAACTTCTAAAAACTTTTCGACCATATCTGAAAAAATAGAGAGTATACACCTTTGAAAGGTAGCTGGGGCATTGCATAGCCCAAACGGCATCCTTCTATAGGTGAAAACTCCAAATGGACATGTAAATGAAGTCTTTTCTTGGTCCTTTGGATCTACCACTATCTGATTATACCCAGAATAGCCGTCCAAGAAGCAATAGTAAGCATGGCCGGCCAATCTTTCAAGCATCTGGTCAATGAAGGGAAGTGGGAAATGATCTTTGCGTGTGGCATCATTCAGCCTCTTATAGTCAATACACATCCTCCATCCTGTCACAGTTCTTGTGAGAATGAGTTCATTTTTCTCATTAACAATGACTGTCATCCCACCCTTCTTTGGTACCACTTGAACTGGGCTTATCCATGAGCTATCAGAATAGGATAAATTATCCCTGCATTCCACAACTTCATTACTTCCTTCTGGACGACTTCCTTCATTGTGGGATTTAGCCTTCTTTGAGGTTGAACCACTGGTTTGGAATTGTCCTCCAAGAGGATTTTATGCATACACACTGCAGGGCTGATGCCTTTCAGGTCATCAATGGTCCATTCTAAAGCATCCTTGTGAGCTCTGAGTACATCAAGAAGTTCTCCTTCTTCTTTTTTTGTCAGGGATGAATTGATGATTACTGGGAAACTTTCTGATGTGCCAAGGAATGCATATTTGAGATGGGTGGGTGATGAGCGGATAATTTATACGCTTTTTGGCATTGTTTTTACGTAGTTTTTAGTAAGTTCAAGCTACTTTTAGGGATGTTTTCATTAGTTTTTATGTTAAATTCACATTTCTGGACTTTACTATGAGTTTGTGTGTTTTTCTATGATTTTAGGTAAATTCTGGCTGAAATTGAGGGACTTGAGCAAAACTTTGAAAAAGGCTGACAAAAAGGACTGCTGATGCTGTCGGAATCTGACCTCCCTGCATTCGAAATGGATTTTCTGGAGCTACAGAACTCCAAATGGCGCGCTCTCAACGGCGTTGGACAGTAGACATCCAGAGCTTTCCAGCAATATATAATAGCCCATACTTTATTCGGAAACTGACGACGTAACTTGGCGTTGAACGCCAAGTACATGCTGCTGTCTGGAGTTAAACGCCAGAAACACGTCAGATCCGGAGTTGAACGCCCAAAACACATTATAACTTGGAGTTCAACTCCAATAAACACCTCAGCTCGTGGGTAGACCAAGCTCAGCCCAAACATACACCAAGTGGGCCCCGGAAGTGGATTTATGCATCAATTACTTACTCATGTAAACCCTAGTAGCTAGTCTAGTATATATAGAACATTTAACTATTGTATTAGACATCTTTTGACAGTTTAATCTTTTGACTGTTTAGTCTTTGATCATTCGGTCTTTTGATCATTCAGGAGGCTGGCCATTCGGCCATGCCTGAACCTTTCACTTATGTATTTTCAACGGTGGAGTTTTTGCACACCATAGATTAAGGGTGTGGAGCTCTGCTGTACCTCAAGTTTCAATACAATTACTATTACTTTCTATTCAATTCTCTTTTATTCTTATTCCAAGATATACGTTGCACAACATTTTGATGAATGTGATGATCTGTGACACTCATCATCATTCTCACCTATGAATGCGCGTGATTGACAACCACTTCCGTTCTACCTTAGGCCGGGAGCATATCTCTTAGATTCCCCAACAGAATCTTCGTGGTATAAGCTAGATAGATGGCGGCATTCATGGGGATCCGAAAAGTCTAACCTTGTCTCTGGTATTCCGAGTAGGATCCCGGGAATCCGGAAAGTCTAACCTTGTCTGTGGTATTCCGAGTAAGATTCCGGTATTGAATGACTGTGACGAGCTTCAAACTCCTGAAGGCTGGGCGTGATGACAAACGCAAAAGAATCAATGGATTCTACTCCAACCTGATTGAGAACCGACAGATGATTAGCCATGCTGTGACAGAGCATTTGGACCATTTTCACTGAGAGGATGGGATGTAGCTATCAACAAGGGTGATGCCTCCAGACGATTAGCCGTGCAGTGACAGCGCATAGGACCATTTTCCCGAGAGGATTGAAAGTAGCCATTGATGATGGTGATGCCCTACATACAGCTTGCCATGGAAAGGAGTAAGAAGGATTGGATGAAAGTAATACGAACGTAGAGATTCGAAAGGATTCTAGCATCTCCATACACCTATCTGAATTTCCTACTATTGATTTACATAAGTATTTCTATCCCTTTTTATTTTCTATTTACTATTAATTTTCGAATCCATAAACCAATTTAATCTGCCTAACTGAGATTTACAAGGTGACCATAGCTTGCTTCATACCAACAATCTCTGTGGGATCGACCCTTACTCACGTAAGGTATTACTTGGATGACCCAGTACACTTGCTGGTTAAGTTTAACGGAGTTGTGTCCACACATAGTTGAAAAAGCAATGAATTTTACAAAATACAATAACAAAGGAATCACAATTTCGTCCACCAAGTTTTTGGCGCCGTTGCCGGGAATTGTTCGAGTTTGGAGAACTGACGGTTCATCTTGTTGCTCAGATTAGGTAATTTTCTTTTCAAAAATCTTTTTCAAAATTTTTCTTTTATTTTTCGTTTTTCCAAACTTTATTTTCGAAAAAATTAATAAAAATTCAAAAAAATTCATAAAATCATAAAAACCAAAAATATTTTGTGTTTCTTGTTTGAGTCTTGAGTTTGGTGTCAATTGCATGCTTTAAAATTTTTCTTGCAATTTTTTTGAAAATTTCATGCATTGATAGTGTTCTTCATGATCTTCAAGTTGTTCTTGGTAAGTCTTCTTGTTTGATCTTGATGTTTTCTAGTTTTGTGTTGTTTGTTGTTTTTCATGTGCATTTTTCGCTTGTTAGAGTCCATGCATTAAAGATTTCTAAGTTTGGTGTCTTGCATGTTTTCTTTGCATCAAAAAAATTTTTTAAAAATTTGTTCTTGATGTTCATCATGATCTTCAAAGTGTTCTTGGTGTTCATCTTGACATTCATAGTGTTCTTGCATGCATCTTGTGTTTTGATCCAAAATTTTCATGTTTTGGGTCACTTTGTGTTTTTCTCTTTCATCATTAAAAATTCAAAAAATCAAAAATATATCTTTTCCTCTTTTCTCTCCAAATTTTCAAAATTTTGGGTTGACTTGGTCAAAAATTTTCAAAATTAGTTGTTTCTTACAAGTCAAGTCAAATTTTCAATTTTAAAAATCTTATCTTTTCAAAATCTTTTTCAAAAATCATATCTTTTCCATTTTTTTCTTATTTTCGAAAATTTTAAAAAAAATTATTTTTCAAATTCTTTTTCTTATCTTTTATATCATATTTTTGAAAATATGCCTAACAATTAATGTGATTGATTCAAAAATTTGAAGTTTGTTACTTTCTTGTTAAGAAAGGTTCAATCTTTAAATTCTAGAATCTTATCTTGTAGTTTCTTGTTAGTTAAGTCATTTTAAAAGTTAAATCTTTTTCAAACATATCTTATCTTATCTTTAATATCTTATCTTTTTCAAAACTTTATATTTTTCAAAATTTGATTTTAAAATATCTTTTTCAACTAACTATTTGACTTGTTGTTTGTTTCTTATCTTTTTCAAAACCACCTAACTACTTTTCCCTCTTTAATTTTCAAAAATATCTCACCTCTTTTTCAAAAATTCTTTTTGTTCTAAATTTTAATTTTAATTATATCTTATATTTAATTTTCGAAAATTACTAACCCCTTTTTCAAAATTATTTTCGAAATTCTCTTCCTCTTCCCTTCTTCTATTTAATTATTTAATTACTAACACTTCTCTTCACCTCTCCTCATCTAAAAAAAAAAAAATCCGAACCCACTCTTCTTCATTCTTCTTCCCTTTCTTTTTCTACTAACATAAAGGAATCTCTATACTGTGACATAGAGGATTCCTCTTCTTTTCTTGTTTTCTTCTCTTTCATATGAGCAGGAACAGGGAAAAAGGCACTCTTGTTGAAATTGATCCTGAACCTGAAAGGACTCTGAAAAGGAAATTAAGAGAAACTAAATTACAACAATCCAGAAATAACCTTTCAGAAATTTTCGAACAAGAGAAGGAGATGGCAGCCGAAAATAATAATAATGCAAGGAGAATGCTTGGTGACTTCACAAAGCCAACGTCCAAATTTGATGGAAGAAGCATCTCCATTCCTGCCATTGGAGCCAACAACTTTGAGCTGAAACCTCAGCTAGTTGCCTTAATGCAACAAAACTGTAAGTTTTATCGACTTCCATCTGAAGATCCTTATCAGTTTTTAACTGAGTTCTTGCAGATCTGTGAGACTGTAAAGACAAATGGAATTGATCCTGAAGTCTACAGACTCATGCTTTTCCCTTTTGCTGTAAGAGACAAAGCTCGAATATGGTTGGATTCACAACCTAAGGATAACTTGGACTCCTGGGATAAGCTGGTCACAGCTTTCTTGGATAAATTCTTTCCTCCTCAAAAGCTGAGCAAGCTGAGAGTGGATGTTCAAACCTTCAAACAAAAAGATGGTGAATCCCTCTATGAAGCTTAGGAAAGATACAAGCAGCTGACCAAAAGATGTCCATCTGACATGTTTTCAGAATGGACCATATTAGATATATTCTATTATGGTCTATCTGAATTTTCAAAAATGTCATTGGACCATTCTGCAGGTAGATCTATTCACCTAAAGAAAACGCCTGAAGAGGCTCAAGAACTCATTGACATGGTTGCAAATAACCAGTTTATGTACACTTCTGAGAGGAATTCCGTGAATAATGGGATACCTCAGAAGAAAGGAGTTCTTGAAATTGATGCTCTGAATGCCATATTGGCTCAGAACAAAGTGTTGACTCAACAGGTCAACATGATCTCTCAAAATCTGAATGGATGGCAACATGCATCCAACAGTACTAAAGAGGCAGCTTCTGAAGAAGCTTATGATCCTGAGAACCCTGCCATGGCAGAGGTTAATTACATGGGTGAACTTTATGGAAATACCTATAACTCATCATGGAGAAATCATCCAAATTTCTCATGGAAGGATCAACAAAAGCCTCAACAAGGCTTTAACAATGGTGGACGCAACAGACTGAGCAATAGCAAGCCTTTTCCATCATCTTCTCAGCAACAGACAGAGAATTCTGAACAAAACACTTCTAATTTAGCCAATCTAGTCTCTGATCTGTCAAAAGCCACTTTCAGTTTCATGAGTGAAACAAGATCCTCCATCAGAAATCTGGAGGCACAAGTGGGCCAGCTGAGTAAGAAAGTCATTGAAACTCCTCCCAGTATTCTCCCAAGCAATACAGAAGAGAATCCAAAAGGAGAGTGCAAGGCCATTGATATAATCAATATGGCCGAATGAACAAGGGAGGAGGAGGACGAAAATCCTAGTGAGGAAGACCTCCTGGGACGTCCCTCAAGCAAGAAGGAGTTTCCTATTAAGGATCCAAAGGAATCTGAGGCTCATATAGAGACCATAGAGATTCCATTAAATCTCCTTCTGCCATTCATGAGCTCTGAAGACTATTCTTCCTCTGAAGAGGATGAAGATGTAACTGGAGAGCAAGTTGCTCAATACTTAGGAGCTATCATGAAGTTGAATGCCAAGTTGTTTGGTAATGAGACTTGGGAAAGTGAACCTCCCTTGCTCATTAGTGAACTGGATACCTGGATTCAGCTAATTCTACCTCAAAAGAAACAAGATCCTGGCAAGTTCTTAATACCTTGTACCATAGGCACCATGACCTTTGAAAAAGCTCTATGTGATATGGGGTCAGGGATAAATCTTATGCCACTCTCTGTAATGGAGAAGCTGGGGATCATTGAGGTACAACCTGCCTTGTTATCATTACAATTGGCAGATAAGTCATTGAGACAAGCTTATGGAATAGTGGAGGACGTGTTAGTAAAGGTTGAAGGCCTTTACATCCCTGCTGATTTCATAAATCTTAGACACTAGGAAGGAAGAGGATGAATGCATCATCCTTGGAAGACCTTTCCTAGCCACAGCAGGAGCTGTGATAGATGTCAACAGAGGTGAATTAGTCCTTCAATTGAATGGGGACTACCTTGTGTTTAAGGCACATGGCCAACCCTATATGACAAAAGAGAGTAAGCATGAAGAGCTTCTCTCAGTTCAGAGTCAAGAAGAACCCCCACAGTCAAACTCTAAGTTTGGTGTTGGGAGGCCACAATCAAACTCTAAGTTTGGTGTCAAGACCCCATATCCAAACTCTAAGTTTGGTGTTGGAACTATACAACATTGACCTAATCACCTTGTGGCTCCATGAGAGCCACTGTCAAGCTATTGACATTAAAGAAGCGCTTGTTGGGAGGCAACCCAATTTTATTTATCTAATTTTTATTTTATTTTATTTTATTTTTATTTTGTGTTTTATTAGGTACATGATCATGAGGAGTCACGAAAAAAATATAAAAATTAAAAACAGAATCAAAAAAATAGAAAAAGAAAAATCACACCTTGGAGGAAGCACAGGCTGGCGTTCAACGCCAGTAAGGAGCATCTGGCTGGCGTTCAACGCCAGAACAGAGCATGAATCTGGCACTGAACGCCAGAAACAAGCAATATTCTGGCGCTGAATGCCAGGAATGTGCCTAAGAGGAAAAGCTGGCACTGAACGCCAGTAACAACCATGAAACTGGCGTTCAACGCCAGAAACATGTTACATGTGGGCGTTGAACGCCCAGAATGTGCACCAATGGGCGTTTAAACGCCAGAATGGTGTGCAAAGGCATTTTTCATGCCTATTTGGTGCAGGGATGGAATTCCTTGACACCTCAGGATCTGTGGACCCCACAGGATCACCTCAGGATCTGTGGACCCCATAGGATCCCCACCTAACATATTCCCACCTTACCTCCTAATCCTATTTTCACTCTTCCCCATATCACACTTCCCAAAAACCTTTCACCAATCACCTTAATCTCTCTTCCCAATTACCCCCTTCACCACTCACATCCATCCACTCTTTCCCATAAACCCCACCTACCTTCAAAATTCAAAAACATTTTCCCACCCAATCCCACCTTAAATGGCCGAACCTACCCTCCCCCCTCTCCCTATATATACCCTTCCATTATACTTCATTTTCACACAACACTACCCCCTCTACTATACCTTGGCCGAATCCATCTCCCCTCACTCTCCTCCATTTTCTTCTTCTTCTTCTTCTTTTCTTTCTTCTCTTGCTCGAAGGCGAGCAATATTTTAAGTTTGGTGTGGTAAAAGTATAAGCTTTTTGTTTTTCCATTACCATCAATGGCACCTAAGGCCGGAGAATCCTCTAGAAAAGGAAAAGGGAAGACAAAAGCTTCCACCTCCGAGTCATGGGAGATGGAAAGATTCATATCCAAGAGCCATCAAGACCACTTCTATGATGTTGTGGCAAAGAAGAAGGTAATCCCTGAGGTCCCTTTCAAGCTCAAGAAAAATGAGTATCCGGAGATCCGACATGAAATCCGAAGAAGAGGATGGGAAGTCCTAACCAACCCCATGCAACAAGTCGGAATCTTAATGGTTCAAGAATTCTATGCCAATGCATGGATCACTAGGAACCATGATCAAAGTATGAACCTGAGTCCAAAGAATTATCTCACAATGGTTCGGGGGAAATACTTAGATTTTAGTCCGGAGAATGTGAGATTGGCGTTCCACTTGCCCATGATGCAAGGAGATGAACGCCCCTACACTAGAAGGGTCAACTTTAATCAAAGGTTGGACCAAGTCCTTATGGACATATGTGTGGAAGGAGCTCAATAGAAAAGAGACTCTAAAGGCAAGCCACTTCAACTAAGAAGACTGGACCTCAAGCCTGTGGCTAGAGGATGGTTGGAGTTCATTCAACGCTCCATCATTCCCACTAGCAACCGATCTGAAGTTACTGTGGATCGGGCCATCATGATTCATAGCATCATGATTAGAGAGGAAGTAGAAGTTCATGAGGTCATTTCCAATGAAATCTACAAAATAGCCAAAAAGCCCTCCACCATGGCAAGGCTAGCTTTTCCTCACCTCATTTGCCATCTATGTTACTCAGCTGGAGTTATCATAGAAGGAGACATCTCCATTGAAGAGGATAAGCCCATCACCAAGAAGAGGATGGAGCAAGCAAGAGAGACCCTTCACGGTTCTCAAGAGATGCATGAGGAAGCTCATCATCAAGAAATCCCTGAGATGCCTCAAGGGATGCACTTTCCTCCCAACAACTATTGGGAGCAACTCAACACTTCCTTAGAAGATTTGAGCCACAATGTTGAACAATTAAGGGTGGAACATCATGAGCACTCCATCATTCTCCAAGAAATAAGAGAAGATCAAAGAGCAATGAGGGAGGAGCAACAAAGGCAAGGAAGGGACATAGAAGAGCTTAAGGACATTGTTGGTCCTTCAAGAAGAAGACGCCACTAAAGGTGGATTCATTCCTTGTTCTTATTTCTTTCTATTTTTCGGTTTCTATGTTATGTTTATCTATATTTTGTGTCTCTACTTCATGATCATTAGTATGTAGTAACCATGTCTTAAAGCTATGAATAAAATCCATTAATCCTTCACCTCTCTTAAATGAAAAATGTTTTAATTCAAAAGAATAAGAAGTACATAAATTTCGAATTTATCCATGAATTTAATTTAATTATATTGATGTGGTGACAATACTTTTTGTTTTCTGAATGAATGCTTGAACAGTGCATATTTTTGATCTTGTTGTTTATGAATGTTAAAATTGTTGGTTCTTGAAAGAGTGATGAACAAAGAGAAATGTTATTGACGATCTGAAAAATCATACAATTGATTCTTGAAGCAAGAAAAAGCAGTGAAAAACAAAAGCTTGCGAAAAAAAAAAATTGGCGAAAAAAAAAATATTTAGAAAGAAAAAGAAAAATAAGCAGAAAAAGCCAATAGCCCTTAAAACCAAAAGGCAAGGGTAAAAAGGATCCAAGGCTTTGAGCATCAATGGATAGGAGGGCCCAAGGAAATAAAATCCAGGCCTAAGCGGCTAATTCAAAGCTGTCCCTAACCATATGCTTGTGTCATGAAGGTCCAAGTGAAAAGCTTGAGACTGAGTGATTAAAGTCATGATCCAAAGCAAAAAGAGTGTGCTTAAGAGCTCTGGACACCACTAACTGGGGACTCTAGCAAAGCTGGGTCACAATCTGAAAAGGTTCACCCAGTTATGTGTCTGTGGCATTTATGTATCCGGTGGTAATATTGGAAAACAAAGTGCTTAGGGCCACAACCAAGACTCATAAGTAGCTGTGTTCAAGAATCAACATGCTTAACTAGGAAAATCAATAACACTATCCGAAATTCTAAGTTCCTAGAGAAGCCAATCATTCTAAACTTCAAAGGAAAAAGTGAGATGCCAAAACTGTTCAGAAGCAAAAAGCTACAAGTCCCGCTCATCTAATTATAATTAATATTCATTGATATTTTGGAATTCACAGTATATTCTCTTCTTTTTATCCTAATTGATTTTCAGTTGCTTGGGGACAAGCAACAATTTAAGTTTGGTGTTGTGATGAGCGGATAATTTATACGCTTTTTGGCAATGTTTTTAGGTAGTTTTTAGTAAGTTCAAGCTACTTTTAGGGATGTTTTCATTAGTTTTTATGTTAAATTTACATTTCTGGACTTTACTATGAGTTTGTGTGTTTTTCTATGATTTTAGGTAAATTCTGGCTGAAATTGAGGGACTTAAGCAAAACTCTGAAAAAGGCTGACGAAAAGGACTGCTGATGCTGTTGGAATCTGACCTCCCTGCACTCGAAATGGATTTTCTGGAGCTACAGAACTCCAAATGGCGCGACCTTAACGGCGTTGGAAAGTAGACATCCAGAGCTTTCCAGCAATATATAATAGTCCATACTTTATTCGGAAATTGATGACGTAACTTGGCGTTGAACGCCAAGTACATGCTGCTGTCTGGGGTTAAACGCCAGAAACACGTCATGATCCGGAGTTGAATGCCCAAAACACGTTATAACTTAGAGTTCAACTCAAATAAACACCTCAGCTCGTGGATAGACCAAGCTCAGCCCAAACATACACCAAGTGGGCCCCGGAAGTGAATTTATGCATCAATTACTTACTCATGTAAACCCTAGTAGCTAGTCTAGTATATATAGAACATTTAACTATTGTATTAGACATCTTTTGACAGTTTAATCTTTTGACTGTTTAGTCTTTGATCATTCGGTCTTTTGATCATTCAGGAGGCTGGCCATTCGGCCATGCCTGAACCTTTCACTTATGTATTTTCAACGGTGGAGTTTCTGCACACCATAGATTAAGGGTGTGGAGCTCTGCTGTACCTCAAGTTTCAATACAATTACTATTACTTTCTATTTAATTCTCTTTTATTCTTATTCCAAGATATACGTTGCACAACATTTTGATGAATGTGATGATCCGTGACACTCATCATCATTCTCACCTATGAACGCGCGTGATTGACAACCACTTCCGTTCTACCTTAGGCCGGGCGCATATCTCTTAGATTCCCCAACAGAATCTTCGTGGTATAAGCTAGATAGATGGCGGCATTCATGGGGATCCGGAAAGTCTAACCTTGTCTGTGGTATTCCGAGTAGGATCCCGGAAATCCGGAAAGTCTAACCTTGTCTGTGGTATTCCGAGTAGGATTCCGGTATTGAATGACTGTGACGAGCTTCAAACTCCTGAAAGCTGGGCGTAATGACAAACGCAAAAGAATCAATGGATTCTACTCCAACCTGATTGAGAACCGACAGATGATTAGCCGTGCTGTGACAGAGCATTTGGACCATTTTCACTGAGAGGATGGGATGTAGCTATCAATAAGGGTGATGCTTCCAGACGATTAGCCGTGCAGTGACAGCGCATAGGACCATTTTCCCGAGAGGATTGAAAGTAGCCGTTGATGATGGTGATGCCCTACATACAGCTTGCCATGGAAAGGAGTAAGAAGGATTGGATGAAAGTAATACGAACGTAGAGATTCGAAAGGATTCTAGCATCTCCATACACCTATCTGAATTTCCTACTATTGATTTACATAAGTATTTCTATCCCTTTTTATTTTCTATTTACTATTAATTTTCGAATCCATAAACCAATTTAATCTGCCTAACTGAGATTTACAAGGTGACCATAGCTTGCTTCATACCAACAATCTCTGTGGGATCGACCCTTACTCACGTAAGGTATTACTTGGATGACCCAGTACACTTGCTGGTTAAGTTGAACGGAGTTGTGTCCACACATAGTTGAAAAAGCAATGAATTTTACAAAATACAATAACAAAGGAATCACAATTTCGTCCACCAGTGGGTAATGGCTTCAGTTCTTGTTTTTGTACTTCTTCCTTCTTGCTTGGTTTCACCTCCTTATCAATAGAGATTTCAGCTGCTTGTTCCTCTATTGTCTCTTGGTTATTTTCCTCTTCTTGCTCATGATGTTTGGTGTCTAAAATTTCTTCCACCAGGCTTTCTATCATGTCCACTCTCAGGTAATCCTCTTGCTCATTAGGGTGTTGCATTGACTTGAAAACATTTATGATCATTTGCTCATTGTGTACTCTGAAGATCATCTCTCCCTTTTCCACATCAATAATAGCTCTTGCAGTTGCTAGAAATGGTCTTCCCAAGATGATTAAATTGTTTCCTTCCTCTTCAGTGTCCAAAATCACAAAATCTGCAGGGAAGATAAACTCCCATACCTTTACTAATAGATTCTCCACAATTCCATTAGGTGTCTTGATTGATCTATCAGCCATGACTAGTGACATCCTAGTGGGTTTGAGTTCTTCTATCGCAAGCTTCCTCATCATGGACAGGGGCATTAAGTTGATACTAGCTCCAAGATCACAAAGAGCCTTGTCTAATGTTATTTTGCCTATGGTGCAAGCAACTACAAAACTCCCTGGATCTTTAAGCTTTGGTGGGATTCCTTTTTGAAGCACAGCGCTATATTCTTCAGTGAGCAGCACAGTCTCCTTCTCCAGCCAACTTCTTTTCTTGTTGATGAGCTCCTTTAAGATCTTGGCATACAGAGGCATTTGCTCCAATGCCTCGGCCAAGGGAATGTTGATCTCTAGCTTCTTGAAAGTCTCCAGGAATTTATGGAAATATTGATCCTCTGTTTCTTTGTGAAATCTTTGTGGATAAGGTAGTGGAGGTGTAAGGCTCTTCTCTACTTGCTGCTGTCTTGGATTTGGTTCTTCCATGGTCTGCTTTCCCTTCTTCAAATTCTGTGGTTGGTTGTTCTCTTCTATGAGCTTTTTTGAGACATTCTTGCTTGTTATGTCCTTGTTGTTAGCTCTATCTTTCTCTGTTGGTTCTTTGTCACTCTCTATGAGCTTCTTGGTTGCCCCTTTGTTGCTATCTACCAATGTCTTTCTGATGCCAAGGCATCTTAGGCTAGTTTCACTAGCATTTTTCTGTTAGTTTTAGTTGTTTTATGCATTTTCTTGAGCTTAAAGTAACCAAGAATGGTTAAATGAATAACAAAGCAATGAACCATCCAAACAGTATGATTTTGATGCAAATTCCATGAGTTTTTAGTTATATTACTTGAATGCTATGAATGAAAGATTTCTCATGAAATTTTGCAAGACTTTGATGCAGTTGTTTGGATGATTTTAGGGAAGAAGAGGTTAGGCAAGGAAGCAACAAAATCAATAAAGGAAGCTTGAATATCACATGTGGAGTTTAAGCTCCAGTTTAAGCTTAAATTGGAGCTTAAACGCCAAAATCATGAAAGCTGAGGAAAAGCTGAAAGTGGCGTTTAACCTCCAGTTTAACCTTAAACTGGAAGTTAAACGCCAGAAATGAGAAATGCACCAGGGAGCCATTTCCACGTTTAAGCTCCAGTTTAACCTTAAACTGGAGCTTAAACGTGTTCGACCAAAATTCACCTCCAGGGAGCCATTTCCACGTTTAAGCTCCAGTTTAAGCTTAAACTGGAGCTTAAACGTGTTCGACCATTCTCCTCCAGGGTTGCTTTCTTCATTTCCACGTTTAAGCTTTAGTTTAACCTTAAACTGAAGCTTAAACGTGTTCGACAATTCCACACTCCAGGGTTGCCTTCTTCCATTTCCACGTTTAAGCTTCAGTTTAACCTTAAACTGAAGCTTAAACGTGTTCGACTACTTTACCCTCCAGGGTTGCTTTCTTCCATTTCCACGTTTAAGCTTCAGTTTAACCTTAAACTGAAGCTTAAACGTGCTTGAATTATACCACCTCCAGGAGTGTCCAACGTTTAAGTTGCAGTTTAAGCTTAAACTGCAACTTAAACGCCATTAATTGAAAAGGTTTCTGGGCCAAAGATATTGCAGTTTAAGTTAGCATTTGAGCACAAACATTAACTTAAACGTACTCTGGTATGAAACCCAATTGAATATCATGGTTTATGGGATTGGGCCTGAAGAATTGATGAGTCTGGAATTTTAATTTGTTGAGTCATGTGTCATTACTTGATTATCACTAAGTTGGCTCAATGAATGTTACAGAATTGGATCAGCAGCCTCATCAGGATTATCGATCATAAACCCAAAGCAAAAGGAAATCAGGGAAAGGCCTCAAAGCCCAAGAAACACAACAGAAGCTCAATTTAGAAAGTGTATAAATAGGATAGAATTTAAGCTGGTTAGCACTCTAGAACTTTTGGATCATTTTTCTAGTTTTCATACTTTTTGTAATTGAATTCAGAGCTATGACTCACTAAACCCCTTTCATTGGGTTAGGGAGCTCTATTGTAATTCAATGAATCAATAATAGTTTTTATCTTCTTCTTCAATCTTTTCTCTTGAATTTTTGTTAGAAAGCTTCTCGATCTAATTCCATTGGTTAGTTGTCTTGGGAAAGAAACTATCTATAATTGGAATCCTACGGAACCTTGGGAAAGGAATGGAGGATTCATGCTAGAGAAGCTTTCTCACAGTGAATTGGATTGGGGTTTGGATGGATATTGTGACATGTAATCCTACCAAATTGTGGTTCATGAAACTGTGTGGTATAATCAGTGATCGAGCGTCATCTCTTCTTATGAACATTTAAACCAAGGGATTGGGAATTTGTTTGTTTTTAGAGAGAATTGGTGAGCCAAGGGATTAGGATCCAATCATATAAGATTGCCAAGCAAAATTCAATGAATGCATTGGTTGAGGAAGGGATAAAAATGTTTTGATTCGGAGATCTCAATATCTCCTGAAACCCAATGAATTCCCCATTTCTGATCTACCACTTTCTCTTTACATTCTGCAATTTAATTCATGCAATCACCCCGATCCCTTTTTAATTTCAGCAATTTAGCTTCTCGCTCTTTAATTCATGCAATTTTACATTCCGCAATTCTCATCTAAATCTTGATTCCGCTCAACTAGAACACACTTCTAATCCGAATTGCTCACTCAACCAATCCTTGTGGGATTCGACCTCACTCTATTGTGAGTTTTTACTTGACGATAACCGGTGCACTTGCCGGAAGGAATTTTTGCCGATTGTGCAATTTCCTAAAATCGTAGCTATCAAGTTTTTGGCGCCGTTGCCGGGTATTGGTTTTCGATTGACAATTCTCAAATTGGAAGTTAACTAGATTGAGCATTTTTCTTGTTTTGTTAATTCAGTTCAAGTTACTTGTTGAATTTTAATTTCTGCACTCTGTTACTTGCTTTCTTTCTTTATGCCTTTAAATTCAAGCAACTAACTCACTGACTCACTAACTATTTGAATTAATTCCTCAACTGCTCTAACCATACTCTTCCATTAACCAAGAGTATTTCACTTGTTTGTTGCCTGTGCTGTGTTCTTGTATGACAGGTAGGAGAGGAGAGATATCAACTCATCCATATACCGAACCAGAGAGGACCCTTCATAAACTTAGAAGGGAAGCAAGAGGGAAGAGAGTACTGGGAGAAGAAGAATCTGAAGGAGAATCTGAGGACAATTTTGAGGAAGCTCTAGATCTCAACATGGATAGAGAAGTTCACAACCATGAGAGAGCTGATGGAAACAATGCCATTCCCGAGAGGAGGGTTCTTGGTTCATACATAAACCCAACCTCTGGGAATTGTGGTAGCAGCATTCAGAAACCACCCATTCAGGCCAACAATTTTGAACTCAAACCACAGCTAATATCACTGGTGGAGGATCATTGTTCATTTGGTGGGAGTGCTAATGAAGATCCAAACCAACATCTCACAAAATTCCTGAGAATTTGCGACACTGTGAAGTCCAATGGAGTCCAGGAAGATGCCTATAAACTTCTCTTGTTCCCATTTTCACTTAGGGACAAGGCAGCTAAGTGGCTGGAATCATTCCCAAGGGGGAGCCTAACAACCTGGGATGAGGTGGAAAGCAAGTTTCTGGCACGTTTCTACCCCCCACAAAAAGTCAATAGGCTTCGATCTGAGGTTCAGACTTTTAGACAACAAGATGGTGAAACTCTCTACGAGACATGGGAGAGGTTTAAGGAGTTGACAAGGAAATGCCCACCAGACATGTTCCATGACTGGGTGCAATTGCATATTTTCTATGATGGACTTTCTTATGAATCAAGGAAGGCTGTAGACCATTCATCAGGAGGTTCATTGAACAGGAAAAAGACTGTGGAAGAAGCCATTGAAGTGATTGAGACAGCGGCTGAGAATGAGTACTACTATGCTTCAGAGAGACACAACACTAAGGGAGTCATGGAGCTGAACCATGTTGATACAATTCTAGCCCAAAACAAGGTGTTTGCCAAGCAACTAGCAGAGCTCACCAGGAAATTAGAAACAAATAAAGTGGCTGCAATACACACACAAGATCAAGAGGAAGTAAGCACTGAAGGAGGTGATTGGGAAGAGGCCAACTATGTGGGAAATCAACAAAGGCAACCATATGATCCACATTCCAACACTTACAACCCAGGCTGGAAAAACCACCCAAACTTTGGGTGGGGAAACCAGCAAACCCAACCACAAAACCACAAACCTTACAACCCCAACCAACATAACAATTCCACATACCAAAACTCCAACCAAAGATCATACCAAGCCACACAAAACACTTACTCCCAACCACCATATCATGGCCAAAATAATCAACCTGCCCAACCTAATCCGAACCAACAATTTCAAGATCAATTAAACAGGATAGAAGGAATGCTTGCAACCATGGGTCAAGACATAACCGAATTGAAAGCCTTTAAGGAAGAAGTAAATTCTAACTTGCAAAACCAAGGAGCTGCCATCCAGAAGCTAGAAAATCAAATTGGGTATTTGTCTAAGCAAACCCCTGGGCCAAGCGTTTCTCATGCTGCCAAGGCTATTGCAAGGGAAGAATGTAAGGCCATAACCCTCAGAAGTGGAAAGAAGCTAAAGGAGATCTCAAAGGAAACCACAGAGGATGAAGCAAAGGAAAATGTGAGAGACAAGGAACAGGGACAATCTTTTACACCGTCTGCAACAAAGAAAAAGAAAAAGAGGTCTTGAAGCCTTATACACCCAAAGCACCATATCCTCAACGTTTGATGAAAAGTGAAAAGGATGGCCAATTCTCCAGATTTTTGGAGATTTTCAAGAAGCTTCAAATCAACATTCCGTTTGCTGAGGCAATAGAGCAAATGCCACTCTATGCAAAATTCTTAAAGGAATTAATGACCAAGAAGAGAAGCTGGAGAAATGAGGAAACTGTGTTGTTGACTGAAGAATGCAGTGCCATCATTCAACACAAATTGCCTCAGAAATTGAAGGATCCAGGCAGTTTCCAAATCCCCTGCATCATAGGAGAAGTCATGGTGGAGAAGGCCTTGTGTGACTTAGGGGCCAGTATCAATTTGATGTCTCTAACAATGATGAGAAGAATGAAGATTGAGGAAGCCAAACCAACAAGAATGGCCCTCCAATTGGCAGATCGAACTTTTAAATTCCCTCATGGGATAGTTGAGGATTTGTTGGTGAAAGTGGGAGATTTCATATTTCCTGCCGATTTTGTGGTGTTAGATATGGAGGAAGAAGCCAAAGCTTCGATAATCCTGGGAAGACCCTTCCTGGCTACTGCTGGAGCCATCATAGATGTCCAAAAGGGTGAACTCACTCTTAGACTACATGATGAGCAATTGGTGTTTAACGTATTCAAGGCAATGAGCTATCCATCAGAATCACTGAAGGAATGCATGAGGGTGGATGTAGTGGACATTGCAGTACAAGAAACCTTTGAGGAAACAACAAAGGAAGTGGCAGAGGAGGAGTTCACCAAGGATATTGAAGTTAGTGACATCAAGGCTGCTGAAACAACCATGCCAAGCATGCCAGAGAGAGTGAAAGAAGAGAAGGAAGCACCAAAACCTGAGCTCAAAGCATTGCCCCCTAATCTCAAGTATGCATACTTGGGTAGTGATGAGAGCCATCCTGTTATCATTAGCTCTGCCCTGAGCCAAGAACAGGAAGAAGAATTGATCAAGGTGCTACAAACTCATCAAGATGCCATTGGATGGACCCTAGCTGATTTGAAGGGGATAAGTTCATCCATATGCATGCATAAAATCTTGTTAGAAGAGGATGCTAGACCCTCCATTCAAGCTCAGAGAAGATTGAATCCCGTCATGAAAGAAGTGGTACAAAAGGAGGTCATGAAGTTATGGCAGGCAGGGGTAATCTACCCCATTTCGGATAGCCCATGGGTTAGTCCCATCCATGTAGTTCCCAAGAAAGGTGGCATAACTGTGGTGCCAAATGAGAGGAACGAACTCATACCCACAAGAACTGTCACTAGGTGGAGGATGTGCATAGACTACAGGAAGCTCAATGAAGCCACCAGAAAAGATCATTTCCCACTCCCATTCATGGATCAGATGCTTGAAAGGCTTGCAGGACATGCTTACTATTGCTTTCTGGATGGATACTCAGGCTATAATCAGATAGTAGTTGATCCAAGAGATCAAGAGAAAACATCATTTGTTTGTCCATATGGAGTTTTTGCTTATAGACGCATGCCCTTTGGATTGTGCAATGCACCTGCCACTTTCCAAAGATGCATGCTGTCCATCTTTTCGGACATGATTGAAAAATTTATTGAGGTTTTCATGGATGATTTTTCTGTGTTTGGAGATTCTTTTCCTAGCTGCCTACACCACCTTGCCTTGGTGCTTAAGAGATGCCAAGAGACCAACCTAGTATTAAACTGGGAAAAGTGTCATTTCATGGTCACAGAAGGAATAGTCCTTGGCCACAAAATCTCTAATAGAGGCATTGAGGTGGATAGAGCTAAGGTGGAACTCATTGAAAAACTACCTCCACCAAGTAATGTCAAGGCAGTTAGGAGTTTTTTGGGACACGCTGGCTTTTACAGAAGGTTTATTAGAGACTTTTCTAAAATAGCCAAACCTTTGAGTAACTTGCTTGTCTCTGATACACCCTTTGTATTTGATAAAAATTGTATGCTAGCCTATGAACTTTTGAAGCAAAAACTTTCCTCTGCACCTATCATTGCCCCACCTGATTGGAACTTACCTTTTGAACTGATGTGTGATGCATCAGACCTTGCTATTGGGGCAGTGTTAGGACAAAGGAAAGACAATTTGGTACATGTGATTTATTATGCCAATAAAGTCTTGAATGATAACCAAAGGAATTACACAACCACTGAAAAAGAACTCTTGGCAATAGTCTTTGCATTTGACAAATTTAGATCCTATCTCATTGGATCTAAAGTCGTTGTCTTCACTGATCATTCAGCTTTAAAATACTTACTTGCTAAACAAGAATCCAAACCAAGACTTATTAGATGGGTTCTTTTGTTGCAGGAATTTGACATTGAAATCAAAGACAAGAAGGGTGTAGAGAACAAGGTGGCAGACCATTTATCAAGGATACCATGTGAAGAAGGAAGCACACAAAGCACACATATAAATGAGTGCTTTCCTGATGAACAACTCATGGTAATTCACAAAGCACCCTGGTTTGCAGACATAGCAAACTTCAAGGCCACTAGGAGTTTGCCGTTGGAATTTAACAAGCATCAAAGGAAGAAATTGGTAAATGATGCCAAATACTTCATCTGGGACGAACCATACTTGTTCAAAAAATGTTCGGATGGCATACTCAGAAGATGCATATCAGAGGAAGAAGGAAGGGAAGTCTTATGGGACTGCCATGGCTCCACTTATGGAGGACATTTTGCAGGAGAAAGAACAGCAGCTAAGGTTTTGCAGTGTGGTTTTTATTGGCCCACTATCTTCAAAGATGCAAAGGAACTAGTGAAGCACTGCCATGAATGCCAGAAAGCGGGGAACCTGCCAAGAAGAAATGAAATGCCACAACAGTTCATTCTGGAACTTGAATTGTTTGATGTATGGGGGATAGATTTCATGGGACCCTTTCCCACCTCATACTCAAATAATTACATTCTTGTGGCAGTAGACTATGTCTCCAAATGGGTTGAAGCAATAGCAACTCCAACCAATGATAATAAGATAGTCATGAACTTCCTCAGAAAACACATTTTTTGCCGTTTTGGGGTTCCAAAAGCAATCATCAGTGATGGAGGAAGCCATTTCTGCAACAAACCATTAGAGGCATTGCTTCTAAAATATGGAGTCAAACACAAGGTAGCCACACCATACCATCCACAGACAAGTGGGCAAGCCGAAATATCTAATAGGGAACTCAAAAGAATCCTGGAAAAGACTGTGGGAACTTCAAGGAAGGACTGGTCGATTAAGCTAGATGATGCTCTTTGGGCATATAGGACAGCTTTCAAAACACCAATTGGAATGTCTCCTTACCAACTAGTATATGGAAAAGCATGCCATTTGCCACTGGAGTTGGAGCACAAGGCATTCTGGGCCTTGAAACTCTTGAACTTGGACAGTAAAACTGCTAGAGAAAGAAGGATGTTGCAAATTCAAGAGTTGGAAGAATTCAGAGCTGAAGCTTATGAGAATGCCAAAATTTACAAAGAAAGAGCAAAGAAGAAGCATGACAGCAACATAGCCCCAAGGAAATTTGAAGAGGGACAAAAAGTATTGCTCTACAATTCTAGGCTGAAGCTATTTCCAGGGAAGCTAAAATCAAGGTGGTCTGGACCATTCCTTGTCACCAAGGTCTCCCAATATGGACAAGTAGAAATCATGGAAGAAAAGTCACAACGAACCTTCACTGTCATTGGTCAAAGACTCAAACATTACTTGGGAGATGTGGAGGAGAAGGACAAGGTTAAATATCACCTCAACTGAGGAAGCTGACCGTCAAGCTAATGACGTTAAAGAAGCGCTTGTTGGGAGGCAACCCAACCTGAGGTAATACTCCTTTGCTGTTTCTTTTATTTATTTCAATAAAAAGGTGAAGTAGTTTCTGTGCATTGCAAAGAATTAAGTTTGGTGTTTCACACCAAACAATAAATTCGTGGATCAATAATTCAAAGGGGAATGTGTGACTCTAAGTTTGGTGTTCCACCATACAGATCAACTGAACACAACAACCTTTGAATTATATGAAAGGAACAACCATTCTAAGCAATCACAGAAATGCTTAAAATCCTTAGCAGCAACTTCATTCCAAGGAGAATTCAAGGATTCAAAGAGCAGAGGAGTAAGTAGGAGACTAAGTTTGGTGTTCACACACCAACTTAAGACTCAGACACTTGCCCATACATAGTTGAGCTAACCACTCAAGTGCTTGAGAAGCAAGCAACTTCATCACTCTTTGCAGGAAAGAAAACAAGGATCTTAGAAAGAACATGAAGCAACAACTAGGAGAAGAAAGAGAAATCAAATTGTTTCCTGGCAACAAAGAGAAAACAAGAAATTTCACAAGGTGGTGTTGTTCCTTGACCATTCTTTAAAAGGCAAACAAAAGCATGCTTGTTCTGGTTTAAACTGTAATTGTTGAATCTTTCTGGAATGCGAAGTTTTTAGTATGAGTGTTGGTTTACTGCTTTGAATAAAGTGAATGCCTAGATGTTTGGATATAACTTCACCTTCTTAAACAAATGCTTGCCATGCTTGTTCTGTTTCCAAAAATAAAAGAAAAGTTTGAACAAAAGTAACTTGGCTCAATTAGTGACAAATCAAGTAGAATTAAGTGGTGGTATGCATGCTTGATTGTTTAGTCAGATCACTGGAAATTGAGTGTAGAATTATCATTTTTGTGTAGAAGTTTGAATACTGTCTATGGATCTTGATGAATAAATGTCTTTGGCCATGAAAAAGAAAGAAAAAGAAGAAGAAAAAGCCACTGAAAAAGGGCAACCAAAAAGCAAAAAAATTGAGAAAATAAGCTAGGCACCAATGGTTTGAACTTCTGAGACAAATGCCTGTGGTGTTTATGTATTAAGGATATGCTTGGATGAATAGGTTCTGAGGAGTGTTTCAACACTTGGTAACTTGGGTTAACTAACCCGGGATTATTAACCAAAAGTCCAATATCAAGAGCAACCTAAATACAAAACATTTAGTCACACAAAGAGGTGCTGGGCACCAATGTCTCAAGAAGAAATGTGAACTAAAATGCCTGTAGTGGATATGTGTAGTGCACTGATAAGAAAAAGAAAATGCCAAAGGCTTGTGCAACACATGACACTGAGCAAACAAGGAGCAAAGGAGCTCTAAGAAAAAGAAAAACAAAGAAGGGAAAAGTGCCAAGGACATAAGAATAACAAGAGGCCATAGCAGTGTTTGATGGATGCAATGAAAAAGTGATAATCTTACATGATAAGAATGAAAAAGTGATGCTGCAACTTTCTGCATAAAACCCTTCTGATGAACTTCAAGTGCTTACTAATATAGCCAATGTAATTGCTTTCTGTTTCATACTTTCTTCTCAAATAACTCAGGACTTGCTTAGGGACAAGCAAGTATTAAGTTTGGTGTTGTGATGCCAAGGCATCTTAGGCTAGTTTCACTAGCATTTTTCTGTTAGTTTTAGTTGTTTTATGCATTTTCTTGAGCTTAAAGTAACCAAGAATGGTTAAATGAATAATAAAGCAATGAACCATCCAAACAGTATGATTTTGATGCAAATTCCATGAGTTTTTAGTTATATTACTTGAATGCTATGAATGGAAGATTTCTCATGAAATTTTGCAAGACTTTGATGCAGTTGTTTGGATGATTTTAGGGAAGAAGAGGTTAGGCAAGGAAGCAACAAAATCAATAAAGGAAGCTTGAATATCACATGTGGAGTTTAAGCTCCAGTTTAAGCTCCAGTTTAAGCTTAAACTGGAGCTTAAACGCTAAAATCATGAAAGCTGAGGAAAAGCTGAAAGTGGCGTTTAACCTCCAGTTTAACCTTAAACTGGAAGTTAAACGCCAGAAATGAGAAATGCACCAGGGAGCCATTTCCACGTTTAAGCTCCAGTTTAACCTTAAACTGGAGCTTAAACGTGTTCGACCAAAATTCACCTCCAGGGAGCCATTTCCACGTTTAAGCTCCAATTTAAGCTTAAACTGGAGCTTAAACGTGTTCGACCATTCTCCTCCAGGGTTGCTTTCTTCATTTCCACGTTTAAGCTTCAGTTTAACCTTAAACTGAAGCTTAAACGTGTTCGACAATTCCACACTCCAGGGTTGCCTTCTTCCATTTCCACGTTTAAGCTTCAGTTTAACCTTAAACTGAAGCTTAAACGTGTTCGACTACTTTACCCTCCAGGGTTGCTTTCTTCCATTTCCACGTTTAAGCTTCAGTTTAACCTTAAACTGAAGCTTAAACGTGCTTGAATTATACCACCTCCAGGAGTGTCCAACGTTTAAGTTGCAGTTTAAGCTTAAACTGCAACTTAAACGCCATTAATTGAAAATGTTTCTGGGCCAAAGATATTGCAGTTTAAGTTAGCATTTGAGCACAAACATTAACTTAAACATACTCTGGTATGAAACCCAATTGAATATCATGGTTTATGGGATTGAGCCTGAAGAATTGATGAGTCTGGAATTTCAATTTGTTGTGTCATGTGTCATTACTTGATTATCACTAAGTTGGCTCAATGAATGTTACAGAATTGGATCAGCAGCCTCATCAGGATTATGGATCATAAACCCAAAGCAAAAGGAAATCAGGGAAAGGCCTCAAAGCCCAAGAAACACAACAGAAGCTCAATTTAGAAAGTGTATAAATAGGATAGAATTTAAGTTGGTTAGCACTCTAGAACTTTTGGATCATTTTTCTAGTTTTCATACTTTTTGTAATTGAATTCAGAGCTATGACTCACTAAACCCCTTTCATTGGGTTAGGGAGCTCTATTGTAATTCAATGAATTAATAATAGTTTTTATCTTCTTCTTCAATCTTTTCTCTTGAATTTTTGTTAGAAAGCTTCTTGATCTAATTCCATTGGTTAGTTGTCTTGGGAAAGAAACTATCCATAATTGGAATCCTTCGGAACCTTGGGAAAGGAATGGAGGATTCATGCTAGAGAAGCTTTCTCACAGTGAATTGGATTGGGGTTTGGATGGATATTGTGACATGTAATCCTACCAAATTGTGGTTTATGAAACTGTGTGGTATAATCAGTGATCGAGCGTCATCTCTTCTTATGAACATTTAAACCAAGGGATTGGGAATTTGTTTGTTTTTAGAGAGAATTGGTGAGCCAAGGGATTGGGATCCAATCATATAAGATTGCCAAGCAAAATTCAATGAATGCATTGGTTGAGGAAGGGATAAAAATGTTTTTATTCGGAGATCTCAATATCTCCTGAAACCCAATGAATTCCCCATTTCTGATCTACCACTTTCTCTTTACATTCTGCAATTTAATTCATGCAATCACCCCGATCCCTTTTTAATTTCAGCAATTTAGCTTCTCGCTCTTTAATTCATGCAATTTTACATTCCGCAATTCTCATCTAAATCTTGATTCCGCTCAACTAGAACACACTTCTAATCCGAATTGCTCACTCAACCAATCCTTGTGGGATTCGACCTCACTCTATTGTGAGTTTTTACTTGACGATAACCGGTGCACTTGCCGGAAGGAATTTTTGCCGATTGTGCAATTTCCTAAAATCGTAGCTATCACTTTCCACTCCTTAGTTGCACAGCTTTGCACTCTTCTTTTGGATTAGGAATGGTGTCACTTGGTAGTGAGCTTGAAGGTCTCACAATAGAAATCTGCTTGGAGATTTGTCCAATCTGCCTTTCTAGGCTCTTCATGGAAGCTTTTTGGTTCTTTGTTCTCATTTCTTGGTTTTTTACCATCTTCTCTATGAGCATCTCCAGATTAGTAATCCGCTGAGAGTCTTGTGAGATTGGTTGGTTTTGGGGTGTTGATGGATGATGGTAAGTGTTTTGGTTAGTTGGTTGAGTATTGGATGGATAATGGTTGGAGTTAGGGTAATTGTTTTGGGATTTTCTGTAAGGAATTTGGTTAGTTGGCTGCTGGTTGTGCTTTTGGTTGTTTCTTGGAGTGTTTTGCGCTGAGTTCCTTTGCCATGGTTGTTGGTTTTGATTATGATTTTCTCTCCACCAAAGGTTTGGGTGGTTCTTCCAAGATGGATGGTAGGTGTCACCATACACCTCATTTGATCCAGAATTTTGGTTATGCATATAGTGCACTTGCTCTTATTGCTGTTATTCTTGGTTCTCTTCATTCTGCCCCCAAGGAGTTGATGGTTGGCTTGTGGAACTCACTGATGTAACCTGTAGGCTATCAATTCTCTTGGCCATTTGCTCAAATTATTGCTGAATCTGCTGTTGCATCACTTTGTGTTGAGCCAAAATTGTATCCACTCCTTCCAATTCTAGCACTCCCTTCCTCTGTGATGGTTGGCGTTGCCTTTGGTGAGCAAAGAAATATTGGTTGTTGGCCACCATATCAATGAGGTTTTGAGCTTCCTCTGCAGTTTTCATCAATTGCAATAATCCTCCAGCTAAGTGATCAAGTGCCTCTTGAGCCTTCAGAGTAAGTCCTTCATAGAAGTTCTGCAGCTTGTCCCACTCAGTGACCATCTCTGGTGGACATTTCCCCAGCAGAGCCTTATATCTTTCCTATGCCTCATATAGATTTTCAGCATCCATTTGAGTGAATGTCTGCACCTCAGTCTTCAATCTTATGATCCTTTGAGGGGGTAAAATTTGGCAAGAAACTTGCTCACCAAATCATCCCAAGTGTTGATGCTTGATACGTAAAAATGAGATTTCACGTATAACCGGCAAGTATACCGGGTCGTATCAAGTAATAAGGCTCACAAAGAGTGAGGTCGATCCCACGGAGATTGGTAGATTAAGCAACTTTAGTTAATGGTAAATTTAGTCAAGCAAACATAGTTTTGATTTCATGAGCATTTTGATTTTTGAACATAATTGCAAGAATGTAAATGACACAAAATGTAAAGAACTAGAAAAGAAAAATTAAATGAAAGTAAATAACGGAAACTTAAATTGCAAGAAACTTAAATGACATCAAAGATAAATTGCAAGGAATTAAAGGTTGCAGAAATTTAAAGAACATAAGAGTAAATAGCATGAATTAAAGGAACAAAATGTAGATGACAAGAAGAATAAAATGACCGAATGTAAAAGGGAATTGGGTTGTGGGAAATTAAACAACTAGAGGCACTAGAAATAAGAATTGATGGTAGAGAAGATCATTAGGGATCAGAGATGCAAGTTTTCATGAATTGATGTTAGTCAAATCCTTCTCAATCATGGGTATAGATCCATGGCAAGTGGGTGATTGAATCCCAATCTCTTGGTGATTCAATCTCTCTCAACATAACCAAATGCCACTCTCGTGATCTATTTGTTCATGAAAAGAGATGAAGCTCCTTTCTAATCCAGCCACACAATTCCTATAATCTCAACCAAGGAGAGTTACATCTCACATACTAACCAAGGTATATTGATTGAAGGAATCATGAAAGGATGAACTCTAAACTGAATTATGTGGCTCATTCCTCAAATTCACCACATAATTCATGTAGATTAACCCCTCTCTCGATGGTGGTTGAATCTATGAAGAGCAAGAGTTCCCTCTTTAGATCAACCACTAAAATTGAGGAGGAAAAGATGAATTCACCAACTCATTTCAACAAGCAGAGCTCATCCCCCTAATGAATGTGGGGTTTAGTGAGTCATAGCTCCAATATCAACAACAATTGCCATGAATGAAAATTAAGCTAAGTATAAGAAAGATGATGAAGAATAAGGAAAATGCTTAAGGCTTAAGAAAATCAAGAAGAGAAGTTCCAAGATGAACCCAAAATAGCTCTCTGGTTCTCCTCCCGGAAGTACCAAAGAGTTCTCCAATACAAGTGCTAAAAAGTGTAAAAATGTCTAAGTGTCAAAGAGTAAAAGTAAAAGTGTAAAAGGTCCCCTACAAGTACATCAATCTCTTCTATTTATACTACTCTAAAACTCTTCAGAGATCTTCAATTTGGGTTAGCAATGTGGGCTTTCTCATTGTTGAATTCTTGGCTCAATTGGAGGTGTTGCTAGGCTTGGAAAGGAAGGGTTCATTCATCATGATTCTGGCCCATTGGCTTGGCGTTATTGGCACTAACTCCAGGCCAAATGCACGTTGGCAACGTGCAGGACAATTTCCTGGGCATGAAGTATGAGACTTGGGCGTTGCTAGCCCAAGTTGTTGCCAACAACTTGCTTTTCCTCTTCTTGGCCTTACTTTCATGCTAAATGTAGCCCAGAATTTGAGTGTCAACCTTCAGCTTCAATATGGACTATTATACATCATTGGAAAGCTCTTGATGTCTATTTTCTAATGCCACTGGAATCACCTCAATTGGACTTTCCTAGCTCAAGTTATGGTTCCTCAAAGAAGGTAAGGTCAAGCTGCCAAGTTGTTGCCAAGTTGTTGTGAATAACGCACCCTCAACCCCAAGTTAGCAACGTGCCCGTGCATCACTCTCCCAAGGCAAGGACTTGGGGCTGGCGTTGTTGCAAAACACGCCCCCTATCCAGCATGTTGGCAACGTGCTCGAGCCACACTCCAAGGCTAATCTCTAGCCTTCTCGAATTTCACTTCATGTTCTTGTTTTTAGGGCCTAAAGATGACTCTGGTTTGGCTTCAATTTTGTGCTCCACTATAGACTATTATATATGGTTGGAAAGCTCTGAATGTCAGCTTTCCAATGCAACTGGAAGCACTCAATTTGGATCTCTGTAGCTCAAGATATCTTCCATTGAAGAGGACATGGTCAGGCTGCCAAAATCGCACACGTTTTTGGTGAAAACGCCCTTGTTTCCAGCGTTGGTAACGCCAGCTTTTGAAGCTTCAAAATGAATGACAACCCCATACTATGATATATGGTTGGAAAGCTATGGATGTCTAATTTCAAATGCCGTTGGAATCACCTCATTTGGAGTTTTGTAGCTCAAGATATACTCCATTGAAGGAGGTAAGGTCAGGCTGCCTTGTTAGAGTTGTTGTGGATAACGCCCCTATATTCCAAGTTGGCAACGTGCTCTTCACCATCCAAAGCTTCCTGCCGTTGTTACGAATAACTCCTTCTCTTTAGCACGTTGGCAACGTGCTCGAGCCCTTCTCAAGGCTCCATGCTTGCTTCCTGGCGTTGGCAACGTGCATGGCAAGGCCATTGGGCGTTGGCAACGTGTTTGGTGCGCTTGTGGGCGTTTGGAACTTGGTTGGCACGGCTGGTGGGCGTTTGGAACTTGGTTGGCACGGCTGGTGGGCGTTGGGAACTTGGTTGGCACCAAGACTTGGTGCCTAGCCAAGCATTCTTGTGTGGCGTTGGCAACGCCATTCTTGAGTTGGCAACGCCAGCTCCTTTTCTTCCAGGGCTCCATTTGTTGCTTGGTTGTGTGGCGTTGGCAACGCCCATCTTGAGTTGGCAACGCCAGCTCCTTTTCTTCCAGGGCCAAGTTTGATTGTTTGGCGTTGTTAGCCTGCGTTGTCCTCAAAAACGCCCCTCATCTCTAGGCTGGCAACGTGCTCGAGGCTCCAAATTAGCTCCCCAAGATTGCTTGGGTGGATGTTGGCAACGTGGTTCTAGAGTTGGCAACGCCAGCTCTTCCTCCAGGGCCAAGTTCCTTGTGTGGGCGTTGGCAACGCCAGCTTCAAGTTGGCAACGCCAACTTTGCTTCCTCCAGGGCCAAGTTCCTTGCTTGTGTCTTGTGTGTGGCGTTGCCTTCAATAACGCAGCTCTCTTCCAAGTTGGCAACGCCAACTCCTTCTTGCCTAGCTTGCATCCTTCTTGCTTCCATGCTTCCTTGTTTCATCACCTATCATCAACAAAGGAAATAGCTTCAAAGTCTTGCCAATTCATGCAATAAATTTCATGAGATTCATTCATACTCATTCATATATGCATTCCTTAAATCATTTGCATGAACTTGGCTAGAATCAACATATTCCTTGGTATTCTCATGCATGGAAAGAAAACTCATAAAAGGACTTGTTTATTTAGAGAAAATGAGTGAAATTAAGCTAAAACTAACTAAACTAACTAACTAAAATGGCAAATATGCGAATGCATCACAACACCAAACTTAAACCTTGCTTGTCCTCAAGCAAGAAAAGAATCATGCAATAGAGATTGACAATCCAAGGTTAGAAGAATAGCAAGTTAATGTTCATGGCAAGCTAGTTTTTTATGCATGCTACAATCACAAAAGAAATGTAATTGATTGATGCTTCTATCTAGCTCACTTTATGAAATCTTTTTCTTATAATTCTTCCTTGAAACAAGCTTTTGATTTTTTTCTTATTAACTTCTCTTTTGGGTGCTTTGCCCCATGAGTTGATAACAAAACTACGATTCTAAATGCTTTGTTTTCAAGTATTACCACTTGATACATAAGCACCACAAGCATTTAATTAGAGGACTTCATTAGGCTCATTTTTTTTTTCTTTTCTTTTCTTGACTCTCTAATCATTGATGCTCAGAACCTTGAGCTTTGAGGGAGTGCTTTTGCACTTGAGCCTAGCCTTGACTTCTAAGTGTTTTGTTTTCAAGCATTTTACTTGATACATAAACACCACAAGTACTTAACAATGGAATTGTCATTGGTACTCAGAGCCTTCAACTTTCTCATTCTTTCCCTTTTTCTTTTCTTTGCCTTCTTTTTTTCAAGGTTTTCATGATTTCAAAAGATTTCACAAAATGTCCTAGATGAAAACTTCAATTAAATCAAATCTAATGCAATTGAGCAACAATCAAACATACTAGCCTTCCAATACTTGTATGCACATGCCAAGTTCTTCTTTAATTCCTTGTTTGTTTATGATCATGATGCCTTTTTTTGCTTTTGAATTCACAAAACTCAAGTTGGTAGTCATAATGCCACAGCAACATATTGCAAATCAAAATTCAAGCTATGCTTATTCATACCACACATGCATATAAAGAAGGTAATAAGACAATCATGCAATTTAAAGTGCTGGAAACAAATGAGAGGAAAAAGAACTTTACAACTTTGTAATTTATCTTCTCTATTGTTGTCCTTCTCCTCCTTTTCTTTCCCTTCCCACACCAAACTTAGAATGATTGCTTGTCCTCAAGCAACAATTAGAACCATGGCTATGGGGCTAAGATAGATCATGAATGTCTTACACAATGAAACATTAGTAGCACATGTGTTTCAAGTAAGCAAAATTAAAGATAACAATTAAGGAAATAAAATCTAAATTAAAAGTAGCAATTGTTAAGTAATTTTTCTGATTGTTTGGAGCTAGTGACTAATCATGCAAAGGGTTAAAATGTGTCTTTAATGAAACTTTTTGGTGGAACACCAAACTTAGCACCTCACATTCACCTTTGAATTATGTTGGTGTGTAACACCAAACTTAGCTCCTTGCAATGCAGATAAATATACTTAACTCTTTTATTGAATTAACTAAGAAAAAGAAGACTACCTTTGGTTGGGTTGCCTCCCAACAAGCGCTTTTTTATCGTCATTAGCTTGACGGTTGTCCCTCTTTAGGGCGGATGATGATCATAGTGCCTTAATCCTTCCCCTCTCACCGTGAGCTTCCTTCCAGTATCATTCTTGATGATTTCCACATGTTCAAGTGAGAGGATTTTGTTCACTGTGTAGTATCCAGAAAAGTGTGGAGATGTCTCTATTGGTTGGTAAGTTAGCATCACTTTATCCCCTGGTGAGAAGTCTTCAGTGGGGATTTTCTTGTTTCTCCATCCTCTTGGCATTTTCTTCTTGGGACTCTCTTCTTTTCCAGGAGATAGTTCAGATTTTGGGATCTCAATTTTTGGACTGTCCTTGCTATGAATCTTAAATGCTGACTTTGATTGCAGCTTCTCCTCTATTCTTTGAGCTTGTTGCAGCACCTCCACCTCTTCATTTTCTTTCCAGCATGAGCTTGGAAGTGCCTCATCAGGTGCCTCTTTCAAGTTTGGATCTATGGAATCAATCTTCATACACTCTTCCTCTTGGGTGGAGTCTTGCAAATTCTTGAAGACATGGAACACTATATGCTCATCATGCACCCTTAGCATTAATTCTCCTTTTTCGACATCTATCAATGCCCTGGCAGTGGCTAAAAAGGGCCTCCCTAGAATAATGGGAGTGTTGTCGTCTTCCTCTATGTCTAGGATGACAAAGTCAACTGGGAGGAAAAATTTGTCCACCTTTACTAATACATTCTCTACAACCCCGAGTGCTTGCTGAATAGATTTATCCGCCATTTGAAGGGCTATCTTTGTAGGCTTCAATTCATGAATCTGAAGCTTCCTCATCAAAGATAGAGGCATCAGATTTATGCTTGTACCAAGATCACAAAATGCTCTCTCAATTATCATGTTGCCTATTGTGCAGGGGATGTGAAAGCTCCCTGGGTCTTTCATCTTCTTTGGCAACTTTTTCTGGATGATGGCACTACACTCCCTGGTCATCACAACCGTTTGTCCCTCTTTCAAGGATCTTTTCTTTGTTAACAATTCCTTCATGAACTTAGCATATAGAGGCATCTGTTCAAGTGCTTCAATGAAGGGGATGTTGATGTGTAGTGTCTTGAATATTTCCAAGAATTTGGAATATTGCTTCTCTTTGTTCTCTTCTTTAAACCTCTGAGGGTATGGGAGCATTGGTTGGTATGCTTTCACTGCCTCCTTCTTAGCTAATTTATCACTTTGTGTATAGGTTTCTTGCTCCTGCTTTTGTTCCTTCACCTCTTCTTTTAAGCCTTCTTTGATGTGCTCTTCCTGAGTAATGGCTTCTGTCTCCACTTTCTTCCCACTTCTCAGGGTGATTGCTTTACACTCCTCCCATTTTATGGCTTTTTCTGTGTCTCTTGGGTTGGGTATTGTGTCACTTGGGAGAACATTGGTTGGTTTCTCGGCTTGTTTGGCCAATTGTCCCACTTGTCTCTCAATATTCTTCATGATGACCTCATGTTCCTTGTGTCCCTTAGCTAAGGCTTGAGTGGTTTGAGCAAGTGCTTGCAAGGTTGCTTCAATATTTGCAATTCTAGTCTCATGATGGTCAATTGGGGGTATGATGGGGGGTGATTGTTGTTGGAAGTTGTTGGGTGGATTAATGTGGTAATTCTGTGTGTTGGATGTTGGTGCAGGGAAGTTATTTTGGTGAGTTTGTGAGTTATTGTGAGGGTGTTGATATATGTTTTGTGTTTTTCTATATTGGTTAGTGTTGGTGGCATGGTGATTTTGGTTATTTGTGTTATGGTTGTGGTTGTGGTTGTTGTTCTTTTGCCAATGGTTTTCACCCCACTTTAGATTGGGATGATTTCTCCAGGATGAATTGTATGTATCACCATGAAATTCATCCTGAGAATTTGAAGTGTTCTGCATGTATTGAACTTGTTCTTGTGGTTGTTCACCCGTGGTCCCTTCACCTTGGCCCCATTCAAGTGATGGTTGATTTGTTGTGTTCACTGATGCAAGTTGCATACCATCCATTCTCTTTGTTATCATCTCCATTTGTTGTTGGATTTGTTGGTGCATTAACTTGTTTTGTGCCAAGATAGCATCAACACCTTCAAGCTCCATTACACCTTTCTTTGGGGGCGGATTATGTTGCCTCTCTGATGAGTAATAATATTGATTGTTTGCCACAATCTCAATGAGGTCTTGGGCCTCCTCAGCAGTTTTCATCATGTTGAGTGATCCTCCTGATGAGTAATCTAGTCCCTTCCTTGCTTCTGGATTTAGGCCTTCATAGAAGTTTTGGAGTTTGACCCAGTCACTAAACATGTCAGGTGGGCATCTTCTCATGAGTGCCTTATACCTTTCCCAGGCTTCATACAATGACTCCCCTTCCATTTGCCTGAAAGTTTGAACCTCTGTCTTCAACTTAATGATTCTTTGAGGTGGGTAGAACTTTGCTAGAAATCTGCCCATCAGGTCATTCCAATCATTGAGGCTTTCCTTGGGGAATGATTCTAGCCATTGAGTGGCTTTATCCCTCAAAGAGAATGGAAATAGTAACAACTTGTAGACATCTGGATGCACTCCATTTGTCTTCACTGTATTGCATATTCTCAGAAAAACAGATAGATGTTGATTTGGGTCTTCAAGAGGTCCCCCTCCATAAGAGCAGTTGTTCTGTACCAAAGTGATGAGTTGAGGTTTCAACTCAAAGTTATTGGCCTGAACTGGAGGAGTGGCAATACTACTCCCACAATGTCTTGGATCAGGGATGGTATAAGAAGATAGCACCCTTCTAGGTGGTCCACCATTATTGTTGACCCCTCCAGGATTGTGCATCTCATCCTCCATGACTTGATCTTCTCCCTCTGATTCCTCTGACCCTTCTTCACCAACTATGAACTTTCCTCTTTCTGCTCTCCTTATCCTTCGGCGGGTTCTCTCGTCCTTAATATTATGTCTATTAGCTCCTGACATACACAAACAAAACCAAAATCACAAGTGAAATATTCTAAAACTAGAGTGGAATTGGAGTTAGTGAAACAAAGTATCAAACAGTTAGTGGGCTTAACAAAAATACTAAAAAAAATGCTTAATCTAAACCACCTTTCACTTAATCATTGTCAATCTTTCCAATCCCCGGCAACGGCGCCAAAAACTTGATACGTAAAAATGAGATTTCGCGTATAACCGGCAAGTATACCGGGTCGTATCAAGTAATAAGACTCACAAAGAGTGAGGTCGATCCCACGGAGATTGGTAGATTAAGCAACTTTAGTTAATGGTAAATTTAGTCAAGCAAACATAGTTTTGATTTCATGAGCATTTTGATTTTTGAACATAATTGCAAGAATGTAAATGACACAAAATGTAAAGAACTAGAAAAGAAAAATTAAATGAAAGTAAATAACGGAAACTTAAATTGCAAGAAACTTAAATGACATCAAAGATAAATTGCAAGGAATTAAAGGTTGCAGAAATTTAAAGAACATAAGAGTAAATAGCATGAATTAAAGGAACAAAATGTAGATGACAAGAAGAATAAAATGACCGAATGTAAAAGGGAATTGGGTTGTGGGAAATTAAACAACTAGAGGCAATAGAAATAAGAATTGATGGTAGAGAAGATCATTAGGGATCAGAGATGCAAGTTTTCATGAATTGATGTTAGTCAAATCCTTCTCAATCATGGGTATAGATCCATGGCAAGTGGGTGATTGAATCCCAATCTCTTGGTGATTCAATCTCTCTCAACATAACCAAATGCCACTCTCGTGATCTATTTGTTCATGAGAAGAGATGAAGCTCCTTTCTAATCCAGCCACACAATTCCTATAATCTCAACCAAGGAGAGTTACATCTCACATACTAACCAAGGTATATTGATTGAAGGAATCATGAAAGGATGAACTCTAAACTGAATTATGTGGCTCATTCCTCAAATTCACCACATAATTCATGTAGATTAACCCCTCTCTCGATGGTGGTTGAATCTATGAAGAGCAAGAGTTCCCTCTTTAGATCAACCACTAAAATTGAGGAGGAAAAGATGAATTCACCAACTCATTTCAACAAGCAGAGCTCATCCCCCTAATGAATGTGGGGTTTAGTGAGTCATAGCTCCAATATCAACAACAATTGCCATGAATGAAAATTAAGCTAAGTATAAAGAAAGATGATGAAGAATAAGGAAAATGCTTAAAGCTTAAGAAAATCAAGAAGAGAAGTTCCAAGATGAACCCAGAATAGCTCTCTGGTTCTCCTCCCGGAAGTACCAAAGAGTTCTCCAATACAAGTGCTAAAAAGTGTAAAAATGTCTAAGTGTCAAAGAGTAAAAGTAAAAGTGTAAAAGGTCCCCTACAAGTACATCAATCTCTTCTATTTATACTACTCTAAAACTCTTCAGAGATCTTCAATTTGGGTTAGCAATGTGGGCTTTCTCATTGTTGAATTCTTGGCTCAATTGGAGGTGTTGCTAGGCTTGGAAAGGAAGGGTTCATTCATCATGATTCTGGCCCATTGGCTTGGCGTTATTGGCACTAACTCCAGGCCAAATGCACGTTGGCAACGTGCAGGACAATTTCCTGGGCATGAAGTATGAGACTTGGGCGTTGCTAGCCCAAGTTGTTGCCAACAACTTGCTTTTCCTCTTCTTGGCCTTACTTTCATGCTAAATGTAGCCCAGAATTTGAGTGTCAACCTTCAGCTTCAATATGGACTATTATACATCATTGGAAAGCTCTTGATGTCTATTTCTAATGCCACTGGAATCACCTCAATTGGACTTTCCTAGCTCAAGTTATGGTTCCTCAAAGAAGGTAAGGTCAAGCTGCCAAGTTGTTGCCAAGTTGTTGTGAATAACGCACCCTCAACCCCAAGTTAGCAACGTGCCCGTGCATCACTCTCCCAAGGCAAGGACTTGGGGCTGGCGTTGTTGCAAAACACGCCCCCTATCCAGCATGTTGGCAACGTGCTCGAGCCACACTCCAAGGCTAATCTCTAGCCTTCTCGAATTTCACTTCATGTTCTTGTTTTTAGGGCCTAAAGATGACTCTGGTTTGGCTTCAATTTTGTGCTCCACTATAGACTATTATATATGGTTGGAAAGCTCTGAATGTCAGCTTTCCAATGCAACTGGAAGCACTCAATTTGGATCTCTGTAGCTCAAGATATCTTCCATTGAAGAGGACATGGTCAGGCTGCCAAAATCGCACACGTTTTTGGTGAAAACGCCCTTGTTTCCAGCGTTGGTAACGCCAGCTTTTGAAGCTTCAAAATGAATGACAACCCCATACTATGATATATGGTTGGAAAGCTATGGATGTCTAATTTCAAATTCCGTTGGAATCACCTCATTTGGAGTTTTGTAGCTCAAGATATACTCCATTGAAGGAGGTAAGGTCAGGCTGCCTTGTTAGAGTTGTTGTGGATAACGCCCCTATATTCCAAGTTGGCAACGTGCTCTTCACCATCCAAAGCTTCCTGCCGTTGTTACGAATAACTCCTTCTCTTTAGCACGTTGGCAACGTGCTCGAGCCCTTCTCAAGGCTCCATGCTTGCTTCCTGGCGTTGGCAACGTGCATGGCAAGGCCATTGGGCGTTGGCAACGTGTTTGGTGCGCTTGTGGGCGTTTGGAACTTGGTTGGCACGGCTGGTGGGCGTTTGGAACTTGGTTGGCACGGCTGGTGGGCGTTGGGAACTTGGTTGGCACCAAGACTTGGTGCCTAGCCAAGCATTCTTGTGTGGCGTTGGCAACGCCATTCTTGAGTTGGCAACGCCAGCTCCTTTTCTTCCAGGGCTCCATTTGTTGCTTGGTTGTGTGGCGTTGGCAACGCCCATCTTGAGTTGGCAACGCCAGCTCCTTTTCTTCCAGGGCCAAGTTTGATTGTTTGGCGTTGTTAGCCTGCGTTGTCCTCAAAAACGCCCCTCATCTCTAGGCTGGCAACGTGCTCGAGGCTCCAAATTAGCTCCCCAAGATTGCTTGGGTGGATGTTGGCAACGTGGTTCTAGAGTTGGCAACGCCAGCTCTTCCTCCAGGGCCAAGTTCCTTGTGTGGGCGTTGGCAACGCCAGCTTCAAGTTGGCAACGCCAACTTTGCTTCCTCCAGGGCCAAGTTCCTTGCTTGTGTCTTGTGTGTGGCGTTGCCTTCAATAACGCAGCTCTCTTCCAAGTTGGCAACGCCAACTCCTTCTTGCCCAGCTTGCATCCTTCTTGCTTCCATGCTTCCTTGTTTCATCACCTATCATCAACAAAGGAAATAGCTTCAAAGTCTTGCCAATTCATGCAATAAATTTCATGAGATTCATTCATACTCATTCATATATGCATTCCTTAAATCATTTGCATGAACTTGGCTAGAATCAACATATTCCTTGGTATTCTCATGCATGGAAAGAAAACTCATAAAAGGACTTGTTTATTTAGAGAAAATGAGTGAAATTAAGCTAAAACTAACTAAACTAACTAACTAAAATGGCAAATATGCGAATGCATCAATGCTCTTCTTTGGAAATGTTTCTAGCCATTGAGTGGCTTTGTCCCTGAGAGAGAATGGGAATAACAGCAGCTTGTATATGTCAGGGTGCACTCCATTGCTTTTAACTGTGTCACAAATCCTCAAGAAAGTGGATAGATGTTGGTTCGGGTCCTCCAATGGCCCTCCTCCAAAAGAGCAGTTGTTCTGGACCAATGTGATGAGTTGTGGCTTCAGTTCAAAGTTGTTTGCATTGACATTAGGGTTAAGAATGCTACTCTCACAATGTCTAGCATTTGCAAATGTATAGGAGGCCAGTACTCTCCTCTGTTGTGGGTTATTGTTGGCCCCTCCTTCTGGATGATTGGGATTAGATGGATCTCCTTCCATCTCTTGGAATTCTTCTTCTTCCTTTGACTCCTCTTCTCCAACAACAGCCTTCCCTCTAGCTTCTCTTCTCAACCTTCGAAGAGTTCTTTGGTCAGTTTCAGAGAAAATAGGAGAAGCTCTCCCTGTACCTAACATATAAACATAGCACAAGAAACACACAGAACCAGTAAACCAGTGAAACTTTAATCTATTGCTAGAATGAAGTTTTGGTTAGCTTAGGCAAATAGTCAAACAGTTAATATGTTAGTTAAGAACAAAAAAAATGCTTAATCTAGATCTCCACTTCACTTAATCATTGTCAATCTTTTTCAATCCCCGGCAACGGCGCCAAAAACTTGATGTGTGGAAAACGATCCAACACAAAACTCATCGGCAAGTGTACCAGGTCGCATCAAGTAATAAAACTCACGAGAGTGAGGTCGATCCCACAGGGATTGAAGGATTGAGCAATTTTAGTTTAGTGGTTGATTTAGTCAAGCGAATCAAGTATTGGTTGAGTGATTTTGTATCCAACAGTAAGTAAATAGCAGGAAATGTAAAGGGAATGGGATAAATTGCAAAAATTAAAGAGAATTGAAAGTAAAGGTGCTGAATCTTAAAGAACAAGAAATTAAATGACTGAAACTTAAAGTGCAAGAAATGTAAATTGCAGTAACTTAAAGTGCAAGAAATATAAATTGCTTGAATGGAAAAGGGATTTAAGGACGGGGAATTCAGAATTTAAGCAAGGGAAATTAAATTGTAGCAATTAATAAAGCAAGAGATGAATTGAAAGTAACTAGAATTCAAACAGAAAGTGAAAATGTAATTGCAGTAGTGGTTCAGAAGAAGAACCAAAAAGAAGATTAGATCTCAGGACTCCAGAGACTAGATAGCAGAGTCTAGATCTCAATTGCCATCCTAGATCCAAGTTCACAAAGCAATTAAAGAGAAATTAAAGATTCCAGCAGTAGAGGAGATGGAGTTTAACTCAATTATGCAGTAGGAAAATCAAGAGATCTTAAATGGAGATTGAGACAGAAGTTCCTCAATTCTTCACACTCAATACTCAAACAAAACCCAATAAAGAAAACAAAACAATCAGAGGAAGAAGAAGTGAATTCTCTCCTCTAATTCTCAAGCCAATTTTGCAGAAAACAGAAAAATGGGAAATGATCTCTCAAGTTGACTAAGGATGAAAATTAAAATGAAAGTAAGCTCTCCTTTTCTAATCCTAACTAACACCTATTTATACACTTTCTATTTTGGATTTCAGAATTTTGAGTGGGCTTTTTGATTTGGTGAAGAAGTGAATTAAGTTGGATTTTTGAGTAAAATTCAGCCCATGTTGCTCCCACGAGGTTGCTCTGCTCTTGTGGAGGGCAGAGCAGGGAAGCCTTGCATGTGGATCCAACTAGCGTGCCAAATTTGGGTGGGGCATCAGGATGCTACCCTGCCCTTGTGGAGAGCAGTGCAGTGTTGTCATGGTGCGTCCAAGCTGCGTGCCCAAGCTCCCTTGTTACGCGTCAATGTGTGCGTGCTGGCCGTGCCAAATTGTGCGCCATGCACCAAGGAATGTTGCTCTGCCCTCCACAAGGGCAGGGCAGCGCAAGCTTTCCTTGTTCTTGGGTGAGGTCCTAAGTTCGAAACTTGCTGGATGGCTTTTGTTGCCCCTTTTTCTTGGTTTTCTTGGCGCCAAGGTAGTGCCTAGTTTCTTGCTTCCTCAAGGTCTTGTGTTCGATCCTTGGAGGTTGAAAACAAGCTAATTTTGGCTTGTTTTCCTTCCATTTGAACGCTACTTCCTTCCTTCTTGAGCTTGGTTCGAAACCCATGGATGGCACTTGGAGAACAATTTCCTTGAATTTTTCCATGAGGAGCCCGAAATTGCTCTTGAGGAGGGCAGGGTAGAGTTTTTCCTTCCCTTATTTCTTGGCCTAGAATTGTGCTCCGCCTTCAAGGAGGGCAGGGCAGTGAAGCCTTGAATGCTTGGTTCATTGTTGTGCTCCCTTGGAGGGCAGTGTGCTCTTGTGGAGGGCAATGTTGCTTTCTCCCTTCCATGCGCTACACTCTTTTCTTCCTTGGGCCACGCTTCGTTCTTTTCTTCTTTTCTTCACCTACAAATAATCAAAAAAACCAATCAAAGTATCACTAAATTCAAAAGATTTATAAATCAATTAAAATTCAATTAAATTTAGCTTAAACCTCATGATTTAGCATCAATTAAATGGTGGTTATTTGATTCAAACAAAACATGCAATTCCACTCTAAATTACTTACTTATGGTGAAAGAAAATGAATAAAAACTAGTGAAACAAGTGAAATTAGCTTGAGAAATGGGTATATGATGACTTGTCATCAGTAACGACCCAACTCCCATTATGCCCAGGTCATACAAGAAGCAAAGTGTTACTAACTTATCCCTCCTAATTATTAACTATTATTTAATATATGAGCCTTTTCCTTGTTAGAGCGATGCCAATTTTATGAGTAATTTTAATTTTTTTTATTTGTTGCGGATGATAAGGTAAAATAAACAAGCATACATTGAGAGAAATAGAAAAGAAGCATAAAGAAACATAGAAATACAGCTGATAATATACATCCTGTACACTATAACAAAAAAATGTAGCGTTTACACAAGATCAAATTAGTTTACATCCTCGTCATCCTACGTAGCTAATATTTACACGACACTCCCAGGGCCTGGCCCAAACAAAAAGCCGCTAAACTGGCGCCCAGGCTAGCCTAACCACTCTACAGCTCCTAGCTCTTGGGTGTACTAACACAAATGAGAGACTAACTAACAGATGATGTCAGACTGGAGTGTCATCAAAAGAATGCCCCCATTGCTGTCAAACTATATCTACACGTGGCCGTTCGGAGAATTATCGTGAGGCTCATCCATTTCCTCATCCTGCTCTATCTCTATCTCAGGATCCTGTTCCTCCTCATTGTCCGCAGCTACAGCTATACCCTCAGATCCACCAGAAACACTGCTATCACTATGTATAAAACCATTCGCGAGCACAAGTCCATTTGCGTAAATAGGAGCTACCCCATCGTCCGGTAGTGCCGGCTCATCAGGCTGTGGAAAGTCAGAGATTAGCTTAGGTGAAAAGTCCCACTCTGGTGGTATCACAGGTACGTAGTCACCAGCTAACTCGGGCTCGTTAGGAATGATAGGCTCAGGTTCCACCACATTCAAAGGTTGAGCTAGTATAGGGTGTCCTGGACCATCAGAAAAACGATGTCTAGATGCGTCAGGATGTAACCAGGATAAGGGAAAGTCGTAAGGAGCATCGGGGTCAAAATGCGGGCTAGACAGAGGATGTTGAAAAGCTCGATTAGGTAACATATATCGTCTGATACGAGGCTCCAAACCCATAACGAAGTAACTGTGATGTAGGGTCGGGGTAAGATTACGCCCGTCTCCATCTGATAGGGAGGAAGGGAGAGAAGGGGTAAGAACTGGGGAGTTCTTAGTAAGGTCGGGGTTATTAGTTACGTTCATTTACACGGTGTCGATTAACAGATGAGTAATAGGGTATAGCAAAGTAGTAAACAAAAGATAAAGATAGATAGAGAAAATAGAGAAAACAGAAAGTAGAAAACAAACAGCAGAATGCAAGACGATAAAGCACAAGTATAACACACAAGTAGACAAACATAAAGAAAATAGATCACACACAAAAAGGAAGGCAACAAAGAATGATGTGCAGACAAGAATGATGCATGTCTATCCCTAGTACAGGCCAAGAGCTCATGTGTCGGTTGGCTGCCCGCAATCCCGACATTTATCCGGTCACGAGTAATCCCGATTTCCCGGATACGATTTTTCGTTCCTAAATAAATGCGAATATAATAATAATAATAGCTACTCATTTGAGATAGCCTCTGATTATTGCAGGAAAATATATATATACTCTGCTCTGCTCTGCTTTGGGGAAGCGAAAAATAGCTGTAGGTAACTTAGTTTCCCTACAGAAGCTCTGGGTTGCATCAAGCAACTAATATATATAAAGCTATGGGTTGCATCAAACAACTAATACATATATACAAATATCTCTTTATTATACTACCTTTCTCTTAATATCTCTTTACCCTGTTCTGGTTTCTCTTTTCTCTATATCTTTTCACTGTGCTCTAGTTGCTCTGTTCTCTGTATCTCTTTACTCTTCTCTGATTATTCTTTCCTCTGTATCTATATTACTCTTTTTCTTTTTATCTCTTTACTTTACTCTGGTTGCTCTGTTTTCTGTGTTTCTCTACTCTGCTCTGATTTCTCTACTTAACGTATGTATTTAAAGCTTATGTAAATTTCGGTATGAATAGTTAGCCGGTCCCAAGTATAGGTTCATTAATTTTATACTTAAATAATTTAACTTTTCATATAATACCTAACCCTATTCGCAACTCAAGGACTAACTATGTTGCCCTAGTTCGTTCACTAATCTCTGTCTGTTTTTCTGTTATTAAAACTTTACAGACTCTTCTTTGGTTCTTATCTTTTCTTTAGCTTTTTATCTTTGCCTCACTAATATGTTCTTACCACTCCCTAAGTGTTTTATGAAGGTAATTAGGAAATTCTGCACTTAAAATTGTCTTTCTAAGGCTTTTATAGAAAACTGCCTTTTCTGTATTATTTTATTATTTTTATTAAAATATTATTTTTAATTAAATATTATTATTTAATATTTTATTATTATTTATTATTTTATTACTAAATTTTCGAAAATTACCCTACTTTAACTTTTAACCTTTAAAATTCACTTTTTACCACCCGTAACTTTTAATATTTCTACTTTAACCACCCTAACTTTTAGAAATTACCAAATAACCCCTTAAACACCAAAAATTTTACTTCCTTGCCCTTTTAAAGATCTAAAGCCTGTTCTTCATTGTTCTTCATCACACTCAAAGTGTTCTTCGTGTTATTCGTAAATTCTTCAGATTCTTTCTCTGTTTTTACCCATTTTTCAGTCTTTTCAGCAACCGATTTTTACCATAATTCAAAATAAATTAGCAGCCACTAAAATCCCATCTTTTCTACATGATTTTAACACAAATTGAACCCTAATTTAGGGCCTAGGGTTTCATTTTCTAGCTGCATGATGAACTCAAAGCTTGAATTTCATCAAATTTCATCAAAATTTCACCAAATTTTCACCAAGAATCAATCATATATGCAACCAATTTTTAGCACAGCCAAATCATACAACATTCATACAACTCAAACAAATATAATCAAGATTAATTTCATCACACCCTACCTGGTTTTGCTGCTCCTTATTCGGTTATACTTTCAGGTGGTCCTTAAGCACTTTTTCCTCCTAAATCACATCAAGAACAACTTTAAATCCAAAAATCATCAACTAACCAAATCTCACTCAGAATGTTAAGAAGTGATTTCTAATCTTAGACTTGCAGAAAATTCACGTTTCTTGGCCCTCAATTCAAGTTAAGAATGATTCTTAAGGAAGAACATCAAGAAAATACATGTTTAAGCATGTTTCCTTGAAACCGAATCAAAAGGGAGATGGTGCAGCCAACTCACCTTGATTCCAGCCTTGATAAGTCATATGATCATGTAGAGAAAGAAGAGAGGATCATTTTGGTTGGATTGGAATTTTGATTGGAGTTTTAGTTCAGCAGAAATCAAGCTTTGAAGATTTGGAACTAAGAACTTTTCTCTCTTTTTCTCTCTTGGAAATTTCGGCCACAAAGTGAAAATGAACCAGCCTTGGGGTTTTTGGGGGTGTAGGGTGAGTTGTGATTGGTTGGCTTGGAGGTGGGTTAAAATAATATTAAAATATCTCAGGTGTATAACTACTAAAATTAGATGTGTCAGAACACTTGTAAAAACATCTCTAAAAATTATTTTCTGAGCTACTAGCATATATGACACTAGTAACATATTTATTATGAGAATAGAACATGTATAATGAGGCCTTTAGCCTTAGCATTGCTAGAGTCATCAGAGAGTGCTGGTGCTAAACTGCACCAGTAAAATGTGAACCCGATTAAACCGATTTTTTATTTTTAACTAAAACTGACTAGATAACCTTATAATATCACTCAAGAAGCTTCTAATACTCATATAATGATGATATTATCCTATTATCTCTCTTCTCTCATGAATTGAGTCCGGTTCATCAACTAGGTTCCTCGTGACTGCGTTATCGAGCTTGCCTCAAAAAAGTTTTAGCTTAAAGAAGACGTAATGACAATGAGGATCGAGATACTTGATGATATATCAAAGGTTCTCCCCTTTCTGATCTTCCAGAAAAATCCGTACTTTCAGAAAAGATCTCATGTACTCGAAAACCGGGGTTGTTACACAAGTGATGGAAAATTCTGACATGAGAAATCAGGAGGTGGGGTTTTACTTAGTTCAAGAGCCTCCTCATTTTGCTCTTCTACCTCCTCCCTTGCACTTAACATTTGGTTTACCAGCACTTTCATATTTTTGAAGGAGTTCTCTTGTTCGTTCTAGGATATCTGTGCCTCCCCCTCATATCTTTCAAGCATGGTCTCAAGCTTTGAGAGGCTTTGTGTTCATGCCCTGGGTCAAGCTGTACGACCCGGGCTGATCAAAGACAAATCGACCGACCTCTTCAGGTCAGGAATATCTGACCCCTCCTTAAAAAGCTCGGCTAAATCACAAGGAAAGTCCAAAAAGGGCCCAAACAGAGGAACATGACCCAAATTCAAAGGCAGCCCAAAGTCTACAAAGATAAGGGCGGTTCCCTCAAAGATAAGATGACTTCACTCAAAGATAATATAAGATAACTATCTTATCTCAAGGGAAGATCATTCCACACCGTTATAAATACACTGGAGTACCCAGGTATAACTCACACTCTGATCCTACAAAAAACTTGCTTAATACCCTTGCTAACTTAAGCATCGGAGTCCGTTGCAGGTACCACCACCTACCGGTGACAAAGGATCAACACCACCGTCAAGTCCAACAAGTCGGACACAACAACTCCGGCCAGTACAGAAGATCTCATCCGAGATCGACCTACAGTTTTAGGTAACCCTCGGAACATTGGCGCCGTTGCCGGGGAACCTGGAAGTCATCCCATCATCATGATGGACAACCTTGACAACGACCACAACTCAGATCTAGAAAATAGAACGCTGCAGAAGGACGCGGACGCTACACCAAAGGAAACATCTCACCCAAACGGAGACAAGAACTCACCAAACACGCAAATCCTGAAGGCGCTTCAAGCTCAACAAGATCATCTCAAACAACTCAAAAAGAAGGCTGAGCACCAACGAGAAGCCGAGAAGGACCTTCGAAAGGAAACTAGGCGACGTAAAGAATTGGAAGACAAACTTCTAAAGCTCGAAGCAGATCTAAAGGCCAAGACTACTCGATCCAATCACGAAGATAATCCCTGCAAGGATCAAGACACATTCACCAAAGAAATCATGAAAGCCAAAGTCCCAAATGATTTCAAGGCTCCCGACATGACCTCATACGATGGCACATCAGATCCAAGTCATCATCTCAGTAATTTCAGAAGCAGAATGTATCTCACCGATGCCTCAGATGCAATTCGGTGCAAAGCCTTCCCAACTACCTTAACCAAGACGGCAATTAGGTGGTTCGACAGCCTGCCCCCAAGGTCCATCTTAAGCTTTGACGACTTAGCAGGAAAGTTTCTTGCTAGGTTCTCCATCTAGAAGGACAAAACCAAGCACACCCCAAGTTTGTTATGAATCAAGTTAGGAGATCGAGAAAGTCTTCGCAACTACAAGGAAAGATTCAACAAAGCATGTCTGGACATACAAAGTCTACCAATTGAAGCAGCCATTATGGGCCTCATCAATGGCCTACGAGAGGTACCTTTTAGTCACTCCATATCAAAGAAACATCCCACATCTCTGAATAAAGTGCAAGAACGAGTGGAAAAGTTCATCAACATGGAGGAAAACTCTCGATTAGAAGAGACCTCAAAACCCGGATCCTTTTACTCCTCCCGAGATAAGGATAAAGAGTCTAAGAAAAAAGAAGATCAACATGGAGAGAAGATTAAAAAATACCACAATTACAGCTCTCTCCGGGTGTCTCTTGTGGAAGTATACCGAGAAGTATACCACACTGAAAAAATCCCACCACCTCGCCCACTTAAAAGCAAAAAAGGAGGCAGAAATCGAACGGAGTACTTCGAATACCACCAAATTTATGGACATCCCACTAACGAGTGCTTCGACTTGAAGAATGTCATAGAAAAGTTGGTTAGAGAAGGGAGACTAGATCGGTACCTAGCCAGTAAAACAGATGAGCCCAGGAAGAGAAAAAGAGACGAAGAGGTCGGACGAGCTGAACGACCACCTCGTACACCATAGAGAGATGTTCACATGATACATGGAGGATTTGTGGGAGGAGGAATCTCTAAATCATCTCGCAAAAGACACCTCAAAGAAATATATCACGTCGAGGGAGGAGAAGGAGCACCAGACCTCCCTACTATTACTTTCACTAAAGAGGACACAGCTGGCGTCATCTTGGGACATGACGATCCCATGGTAATCACTATCATATTGGCCAACGCTAATCTCCACACCATATTAGTGGACCAAGGAAGCTCAGCTAACATCTTGTTCAAAACTGCCTTCGACAAACTCAGCCTAGAGGAAAAAGAGCTTAGAGCATATCTGAACAGCTTATTCGGACTAGGAGACACTCTAATCCAACCACTTGGATACATCTAACTACACACAACCTTTGGAAAAGGAAATCGGTCAAGGACGCTGGTGCACGAAATTGCAATAACACTTTTGCAATCCCGCACAACTAACCAGCAAGTGCACTGGGTCGTCCAAGTAATACCTTGCGTGAGCAAGGGTCGATCCCACGGAGATTGTCGGCTTGAAGCAAGCTATGGTTATTTTGTAAATCTTAGTCAGGATATCAGAAATTATCAGGATTGATTGTAAAAAGCAAAAGAACATGTAATGGTTACTTGTACTGCAGTAATGGAGAATGGGTTGAGGTTTGGAGATGCTCCATCTTCTGAATCTCTGCTTTCCTACTGTCTTCTTCATCAAACACGCATGTCTCCTTCCATGGCAAGCTCGTGTAGGGTCTCACTGTTGTCAGCAGCTACCTCCCATCCGCGCAGTGAAAGCTAATGCAAAGCACTCTGTCACAGTGCCGCCAATCACCGGTTTGGTTCCCTCCCCTACCGGAATAGAATCACTCTTTTGCGTCTGTCACTAACGCCCAGTAGGTTACAGGTTTGAAGCACATCACAGTCATTCAATCATTGAATCCTACTCAGAATACCACAGACAAGGTTTAGACCTTCCGGATTCTCTTGAATGCTGCCATCAGGTCCTGCCTATACCACGAAGATTCCGATTAAAGAACCCAAGAGATAACTACTCAATCTAAGATAGAACAGAGGTGGTTGTCAGGCATATGTTCATAGTTGAGAATGATGATGATTGTCACGGATCATCACATTCATCCGGATTAAGAACAAGTGTTATCTTAGAACGGAAGCAAGCATGATTGAATAAGAAACAGTAGTAATTGCATTAATCCATCAAGACACAGCAGAGCTCCTCACCCCCAACCATGGGGTTTAGAGGCTCATACTGTGGAAAGAACGTGTATGAAATGTTATGAGGTCATGAGGTTCTGATTACAATGTCAAAAGGTCCTATAAGTAGTAAAACTAGTATCCTAAGGTTTACAGAAATGAGTAAATGACAGAAAAATCCACTTCCTGGCCCACTTGGTGTGTGCTTGGGCTGAGCAATGAAGGAAATTCGTGTAGAGACCTTTTCTGGAGTTAAACGCCAGTTCTCATGCCAGTTTGGGCGTTTAACTCCAACTTTTAATCCAGTTCCGGCGTTTAACGCTGGAATTTCTGAGGCCGGATTGCTACGCGGGTTTGGGCCATCAAATCTTGGACAAAGTATGGACTATTATATATTGCTGGAAAGCCCAGGATGTCTACTTTCCAATGCCGTTGAGAGCGCGCCAATTGGGCTTCTGTAGCTCCAGAAAATCCACTTCGAGTGCAGGGAGGTCAGAATCCAACAGCATCTGCAGTCCTTTTCAGTCTCTGGATCAGATTTTTGCTCAGGACCCTCAATTTCAGTCAGAAAATACCTGAAATCACAGAAAAACACACAAACTCATAGTAAAGTCCAGAAAAGTGAATTTTAATTAAAAACTAATAAAAATATACTAAAAACTAACTAAAAGATACTAAAAACATACTAAAAACAATGCCAAAAAGCATACAAATTATCCGCTCATCACAACACCAAACTTAAATTGTTGCTTGTCCCCAAGCAACTGAAAATCAAAATAGGATAAAAAGAAGAGAATATACTATAGACTCCAAAATATCAAAGAAACATAGCTCCAATTAGATGAGCGGGACTAGTAGCTTTTTGCCTCCGAACAGTTTTGGCATCTCACTCTATCCTTTGAAGTTCAGAATGATTGGCATCTATAAGAACTCAGAACTCAGATAGTGTTATTGATTCTCCTAGTTAAGTATATTGATTCTTGAACATAGCTAATGTATGAGTCTTGGCTGTGGCCCAAAGCACTCTGTCTTCCAGTATTACACCGGATACATACATGCCACAGACACATAATTGGGTGAACCTTTTAGATTGTGACTCAGCTTTGCTAAAGTCCCCAATTAGAGGTGTCCAGGGTTCTTAAGCACACTCTTGTTGCTTTGGATCACAACTCTATTTCCTTCTCTTTTTTTTTCTTTTCTTTTTCTTTTTTTTTTTCTTCTTTCTCTTTTTTTTTCGAAATATATTTTTTTTTTTCACTGCTTTTCTTGCTTCAAGAATCAATTTGATGATTTTTCAGATCCTCAATAACAGTTCTCTTTCTCCTCATTCTTTCAAGAGCCAACAATTTTAACATTCTTGAAACAACAAATTCAAAAGACATATGCACTGTTCAAGCATTCATTCAGAAAACAAAAAGTATTGCCACCACATCAAACTAATTCAACTAGTTTCAGAGATAAATTTCGGAATCCTGTACTTCTTGTTCTTTTGTGATTAAAGCATTTTTCTTTTAAGAGAGGTGATGGATTCATAGGACATTCATAGCTTTAAGGCATAAACTTTATTAATTTTATTAATTAAGAACAAGACTCAATTATAGATATAAGATGAGACTAAAAATAAAGGAAAGAGATAAAAAAACGAAAAACAGAGGCCTCTAATGATAGAGGTTTCACAGAGTTAGGACTCAACAACCTTGATTTTGAGAAGTGGATGCTCCCCCAGCTTGTTGATGGATGCTTCTAGGCTGGCCCAGTAGCCAATTTCAGGGAATTCAGGGAGGAACTCACGCGCCCTCCTTTTGATGGAGTTGTCTTGCACTTGTCCTTCCATTGACTTCTTGGTGATTGGGTGTTCAATGGGTATGAACTCATCTACTCCCATCTTTACCCCAGCCTCTTTACAGAGCAAGGAGATCAAGCTTGGGTAAGCCAGCTTGGCTTCAGTGGAATTCTTGTTTGCAATTGTGTAGATCTCACAAGCAATCACATGATGCACCTCCACTGCTTTTCCAAGCATAATACAGTGAATCATCACTGCTCTCTTGATGGTGACCTCAGAACGGTTGCTAGTGGGCAATATGGAACGCCCGATAAAGTCTAGCCAACCTCTTGCAATTGGTTTGAGGTCTCCCCTCTTGAGTTGGTTTGGGACACCCTTAGAATTGGTTATCCACTTGGTTCCAGGGAGGCATATGTCCTCTAGAACTTGATCCAACCCCTTATCTACTCTCACCATCCTCCTATTGAAGGAATCAGGATCATCTTGTAGTTGAGGTAAATTGAAGATTTCTCTTATTTTGTCCAGATGGAAGTACATAACTTTCCCTCTGACCATAGTTCTGTGGGTAGGAAAAGCGGTTCCAGTCATTCTTTGCTTATCTGTGAGCCACAGATTTGAGTAGAACTCCTGAACCATGTTCCTTCCAACCTTTGTCTCAGGATTGGTCAGAACTTCCCAACCTCTGTTTCGAATTTGCTCTTGGATCTCCGGATATTCATCTTCTTTCAGATCAAATTTAACTTCCGGGATCACTGACTCAGTCCCATTATTTTGTGATAATGGTCCTCATGTTCTTTGGTTAAGAACTTCTCTTCATTCCAAAGATTCTTTGGATTGGTCTCTTTCCTTCCTCTTGAGTTGGTTTGTTTTCCCTTGGGAGCCATGATATTGATGAATCTTGGCTTAGTGATCACGGAAAGGCACACCAAACTTAGAGGTTTTGCTTGTCCTCAAGCAAAAAGAAAAGAAATAAGAGAAGAGAGAGAGAGAGGGAGAGAAAATTCGAATGGTGTGAGGAAGGAGGGGTGAGGAACGTTCATTTATAGAGTGGGGGGGAGGAGAATTTCGAAAACAAAAGAGAGATTTGAAAGGAAATTTGAAAAGATATGAAAGATTTTTGAGAAAAGGGTGAGTTTTTGAAGAAGAATTGGGATTATTTTGAAATAGATTTGAAAAGATTGTTTTGATTTTTGAAGATTTGAAAGTGTATAATGAATGATTCAAGTGTGATTTTGTAGAAAAGTATGGGTGAGAAAAGGAAAGTTTGAAAAAATCTGAGTTGAAAACAAAAATGTGGTCCCCCCACCAAGCTGGCGTTAAACGCCCAGAATGGCACCCATTCTGGCGTTTAACGCCCATTTGTTGCCCCTTTTGGGCGTTTAACGCCCAGCCAGGTACCCTGGCTGGCGTTAAACGCCAGAAAACCTTCCTCACTGGGCGTTTTTCTGAACGCCCAGTGATGCTGCACACCTGGCGTTAAACGCCCAGAATGGTGCCCATTCTGGCGTTTAACGCCCAGAATGGTACCATTACTGGCGTTAAACGCCCAGAATGGTGCCCATTCTGGCGTTTAACGCCCAAAATGCCCCTTACTGGCGTTTTTTTTTCGCCAGTAAGCTCATTTTCTCTGCTTTTTGAGCTGAATCCTTCTGTAACTCTGTGAATTCCTTCATTTTTGATACTTGCCTCTGTAAGAACTAATCATACAACTTCCTAATGACTGGGTTGCCTCCCAGCAAGCACTTCTTTACTGTCTTTAGCTGGACTTTCACTGAGAATCACTCAAGTCTCAGTTCTGAGCATTCCTGCTCAAAATTTCCTTCAAGATAGTGTTTGATCCTCTGTCCATTAACAATGAACTTACTGTCAGAATCAATATCCTGAAGCTCAACATACCCATATGGTGACACTTTTGTAATCACATATGGACCCCTCCAACGGAATTTGAGTTTTCCTGGAAACAGTCTGAGCCTAGAGTTGAAGAGGAGAACTTTTTGTCCTGGCTCAAAGACTCTGGTTGACAATCTCTTGTCATGCCACTTCTTTGCCTTTTCCTTATAGATCTTAGCATTTTCAAAGGCATTGAGTCTGAACTCTTCTAGCTCATTTAGCTGGAGCAATCTTTTTTCACCAGCTAACTGTGCATCCATGTTTAGGAATCTGGTTGCCCAGTAGGCTTTATGTTCCAGTTCCACAGGCAAATGACAGGCCTTTCCATACACCAATTGGTATGGGGAGGTCCCTATAGGAGTCTTGAATGCTGTTCTGTATGCCCACAGAGCATCATCCAAGCTCTTTGCCCAATCCTTTCTTCGGGACATCACCGTCCGTTCCAGGATTCTTTTAGCTCTCTGTTAGAGACTTCAGCTTGCCCATTTGTCTGTGGATGATACGGAGTTGCCACTTTATGGCTGATTCCATATCTAACCATAGCAGAGTATAGCTGTTTATTGCAGAAATGAGTACCCCCATCACTGATTAGTACTCTAGGGACGCCAAACCTGCTGAAAATGTTTTTCTGGAGGAATTTCAGCACGGTTTTGGTATCATTAGTGGGTGTAGCAATTGCTTCTACCCACTTAGATACATAGTCCACTGCCACCAGAATGTAAGTGTTTGAGTATGATGGTGGGAATGGCCCCATGAAGTCAATTCCCCATACATCAAACAGCTCTATCTCTAATATCCCTTGTTGAGGCATGGCATATCCATGAGGCAGGTTACCAGCTCTTTGGCAACTGTCACAGTTACGCACAAACTCTCGGGAATCTTTATAGAGAGTAGGCCAGTAGAAGCCGCACTGGAGAACTTTAGTGGCTGTTCGCTCACTTCCAAAGTGTCCTCCATACTGTGATCCATGGCAGTGCCATAGGATCCTTTGTGCTTCTTCTCTGGGTATACACCTGCGGATCACTCCGTCAGCACATCTCTTAAAGAGATATGGTTCATCCCAAAGGTAGTACTTGGCATCTGAAATTAGTTTCTTTCTTTGCACATGACTGTACTCCTTGGGTATGAACCTCACAGCTTTATAATTTGCAATATCTGCAAACCATGGAGCTTCCTGAATGGCAAAGAGTTGCTCATCTGGGAAGGTCTCAGAGATCTCAGTAGAAGGGAGGGACGCCCCAGCTACTGGCTCTATTCTGGACAGATGATCTGCCACTTGGTTCTCTGTCCCTTTTCTGTCTCTTATTTCTATATCAAACTCTTGCAGAAGCAACACCCATCTGATAAGCCTGGGTTTGAATCCTGCTTTGTGAGTAAGTATTTAAGAGCAGCATGGTCAGTGTACACATCACTTTGGATCCCACTAGGTAGGATCTAAACTTGTCAATGGCATAAAACCACTGCAAGTAATTCTTTTTCTGTGGTTGTGTAATTCTTCTGTGCATCATTTAGAACACGGCTCGCATAATAAATGACATGCAGAAGTTTGTTATGCCTCTGTCCAACACTGCACCAATGGCATGATCACTGGCATCACACATTAATTCAATGGTAATGCCCAATCTGGTGCAGAGATGACTGGTGCTGTGACCAGCTTAGCTTTCAGGGTCTAATGCCTGCAGACACTGTGTCAAACACAAATGGTGTGTCACTCAGAGGTAATTTTTCAATTACCTCTACCTTTGCCTTATCCACCTCTATTCCCCTGCTTGAAATTTTGTGCCCAAGGACAATTCCTTCATCACCATAAAGTGACATTTCTCCCAGTTTAAAACCAGGTTAGTCTCTTGGCATCTTTTCAGGACAAGTGATAGGTGGTTAAGACAGGAGCTAAATGTCCATATACTGAAAAGTCATCCATGAAGACTTCCAGAAATTTCTCTACCATATCTGAGAAGATAGAGAGCATGCACCTCTGAAAGGTTGCAGGTGCATTGCACAGACCAAAAGGCATTCTCCTATAGGCAAACACGCCTGAAGGGCAGGTGAATGCTGTCTTCTCTTGGTCCTGAGGGTCTACTGCAATTTGGTTGTAGCCTGAATAGCCATCCAAAAAGCAGTAATAATCATGGCCACTAGTCTTTCTAGCATTTGGTCTATGAATGGTAAAGGAAAATGATCCTTTCTGGTGGCTGTATTGAGCCTTCTGTAGTCAATACACATGCGCCACCCTGTGACTGTCCTTGTAGGAACCAGTTCATTTTTTTCATTATGAACCACTGTCATGCCTCCCTTTTTGGGAACACTTGGACAGGGCTCACCCAGGGGCTATCAGAAATAGGAAAATAATCCCAGCCTCCAGTAATTTAGTGACCTCTTTCTGCACCACCTCCTTCATGGCAAGATTTAGCCTCCTCTGTGGTTGAACCACTGGTTTGGCATTATCCTCCAACAGGATCTTGTGCATGCATCTGGCTGGGCTAATGCCCTTGAGATCACTTATGGACCACCAAGAGCTGTCTTGTGTGTCCTTAGCACTTTAATCAGTGCTTCCTCTTCCTGTGAATTTAAAGCAGCTTATAATCACTGGAAAAGTATCACCCTCTCCCAGAAATGCATATTTCAGGGATGGTGGTAATGGCTTGATTCAGGCTTAGGAGGCTTATCTTCCTCCTGAGGAATTTTCGAAAATTCCTTTGCCTCTTCTGGCTCTTCCTGATCAGTTGGAGCATCTTTGAAGACGTCCTCAAGCTCTGATTCTAGGCTTTCAGCCATATTGATCTCTTCTACCAGAGAGTCAATAATGTCAGCGCCCATGCAGTCCTCTGGTGTGTCTGGATGCTGCATAGCTTTTACAGCATTCAACTTGAACTCATCCTCATTGACTCTCAAGGTTACTTCCCCCTTTTGTACATCAATGAGAGTTCGTCCAGTTGCTAGGAAAGGTCTTCCTAGAATGAGAGTTGCACTTTTGTGCTCCTCCATTTCCAGCACCACAAAGTCAGTTGGAAAGGCAAATGGCCCAACCTTGACAATCATGTCCTCTATTATGCCTGATGGGTTTAATGGAGCCATCAGCAAGTTGGAGGCATATCCTGGTTGGTTTGACTTCTCCAATCAACCCAAGCTTTCTGATAGTGGATGCAGGTATTAAGTTAATACTTGCTCCAAGATCACATAAGGCTACCTTGGTGTAAGTGCCTTCCAATGTGCATGGTATCAGAAAGCTTCCAGGATCTTGAAGCTTTTCTGGTAAGCTTTTTAGAATGACTGCACTGCATTCTTCAGTGAGAAATACTTTTTCAGTTTCTCTCCAATCCTTCTTATGACTTAAGATCTCTTTCATGAACTTAGCATAAAGAGGTATTTGCTCAAGTGCCTCTGCAAAAGGAATCTTTATTTCAAGAGTCCTTAAATAGTCTGCAAAGCGGGCAAATTGCTTATCCTGTTCCGCTTTGCGGAGTTTCTGAGGATAAGGCATCTTGGCTTGATATTCTTCAACCTTAGATGCTGCAGGTTTATTCCTTACAGAAGTGGTTGAAGAAGCCTTGTTAGAGGGATTACTGTCAGCACTCTCAGGTGTCTGATTCTCCTGGGGCGTTTGAACGCCAGGAGTGGATGAAGTTTGGGCGTTAAACGCCAACTCCCCCTTTTCTGGCGTTTGAACGCCAATATTGGGCAAGGAATGGGCGTTTAACGCCAATTTTCCTCCCCTTTCTGGCGTTTGAACGCCAATAATATTCCTCTCTGGGCTCTTACTGTCCTCAGAGGGATTTTGAACAGTGGCTTGGTCATCCTCTGTCAACTGTTCCTTAATTGACTTCTTGCTCTTTTGAGCAGTGGCATTCAGTGTTTTCCCACTCCTCAGTTGAACTGCTTGACATTCTTCTGTTATTTGTTTAGATATTTGCTGTTTTGCTTGATTCAACTGCAGTTCTATGCTCTTGTTAGCAACCTTAGTATCATGGAGCATTTCTTTAAATTCTGCTAACTGTTCAGTCATCAGGAGTAGTTGTTGATTAAGCTCATTCATCTGTTCTTGAGGATCAGGATCAGTGACTACTGCCATGACCTCTTCTTGTGGAACGAATTCCTTGCTAGAATATAAGTATTGGTTTCTAGCAACAATGTCTATAAGCTCTTGAGCTTCTTCAATTGTCTTCCTCATGTGTATAGATCCACCAGCTGAGTGGTCTAAAGACATCTGAGCTTTTTCTGTGAGCCCATAGTAGAAAATGTCTAACTGTACCCACTCTGAAAACATTTCAGAGGGACATTTTCTTAGCATACCTCTATACCTCTCCCAGGCATCATAAAGGGATTCATTATCCTCTTGTTTAAAGCCTTGGATGTCCAGCCTTAGCTGTGTCATCCTTTTTGGAGGGTAAAAATGATTCAGGAATTTTTCTGATAACTGTTTCCATGTCTTTATGCTTGCTGTAGGTTGGTTATTTAACCACCTTTTTGCTTGATCTTTTACAGCAATGGAAACAGAACAGTCTGTAGACATCCTGATCTACCTCTTTATCATGTATTGTGTCAGCAATTTGTAAGAACTGTGCCAGAAACTCAGTAGGTTCTTCCTCTGGAAGACCGGAATACTGGCAATTTTGCTGCACTATGATAATGAGTTGAGGGTTTAGCTCAAAGCTGCTTGCTTTGATGGAGGTACACAGATGCTACTCCCATATGCAGCTGTACTGGGGTTGGCATAGGACCCCAGAGTCCTTCTGGACTGATTAATTCCACTTAAGTCCATAATAGACAAAAGGGAAATGAGAATAATTGCAAGAGATGAATTTTGTTTATTTTTTTATTATTATTTTTTTTTTGAAATAACCGAAAATTAAAATAAAATAAAATAAAACAAAAGGAAAATAAAATAAGATTCGAAAATTAAGTCCACTTAAGTCCATAATAGACAAAAGGGAAATGAGAATAATTGCAAGAGATGAATTTTGTTTATTTTTTTATTATTATTATTTTTTTTTTGAAATAACCGAAAATTAAATAAAATAAAATAAAACAAAAGGAAAATAAAATAAGATTCGAAAATTAAGAATAGAATAAGATCAAAGCAAATTGGGAACTGAATCAATTAGTAAAGAAAAAGATTTTGAAAACAGCATTAAGAAGATATGATTGAAAAATTTTTTTGAAAAAGATTTGATTCTTAAAAGAGGAAAGAGAAAAACACAAAGACACCAAACTTAAAATTTTAGAAAATCAAACACTAATTTTTTTCGAAAATTTTAAAGGAAAAACACAAAGAGGACACCAAACTTAGAACTTTTATGAATCAAAAAGGAACTAAGAACAAGAAAAAAATTCGAAAATTAAAAGAAAGAAAACAAAAAGCATGCAATTGACACCAACTTAGAATATGAACTAGACTCAACTAAGATACTCTAAACCAACAAAAAGAAAACAGTCCTAATCTAAGCAACAAAAAACCGTCAGTTGTCCAAACTCGAACAATCCCCGGCAACGCGCCAAAAACTTGGTGCACGAAATTGCAAATAACACTTTTGCAATCCCGCACAACTAACCAGCAAGTGCACTGGGTCGTCCAAGTAATACCTTGCGTGAGCAAGGGTCGATCCCACGGAGATTGTCGGCTTGAAGCAAGCTATGGTTATTTTGTAAATCTAGTCAGGATATCAGAAATTATCAGGATGATTGTAAAAAGCAAAAGAACAGTAATGGTTACTTGTACTGCAGTAATGAGAATGGGTTGAGGTTTGGAGATGCTCCATCTTCTGAATCTCTGCTTTCCTACTGTCTTCTTCATCAAACACATGTCTCCTTCCATGGCAAGCTCGTGTAGGGTCCTCACTGTTGTCAGCAGCTACCTCCCATCCGCGCAGTGAAAGCTAATGCAAAGCACTCTGTCACAGTGCCGCCAACACCGGTTTGGTTCCCTCCCCTACCGGAATAGAATCACTCTTTGCGTCTGTCACTAACGCCCAGTAGGTTACAGGTTTGAAGCACATCACAGTCATTCAATCATTGAATCCTACTCAGAATACCACAGACAAGGTTTAGACCTTCCGGATTCTCTTGAATGCTGCCATCAGGTCCTGCCTATACCACGAAGATTCCGATTAAAGAACCCAAGAGATAACTACTCAATCTAAGATAGAACAGAGGTGGTTGTCAGGCATATGTTCATAGTTGAGAATGATGATGATTGTCACGGATCATCACATTCATCCGGATTAAGAAAAGTGTTATCTTAGAACGGAAGCAAGCATGATTGAATAAGAAACAGTAGTAATTGCATAATCCATCAAGACACAGCAGAGCTCCTCACCCCCAACCATGGGGTTTAGAGGCTCATACTGTGGAAGAACGTGTATGAAATGTTATGAGGTCATGAGGTTCTGATAATGTCAAAAGGTCCTATAAGTAGTAAAACTAGTATCCTAAGGTTTACAGAAATGAGTAAATGACAGAAAAATCCACTTCCTGGCCCACTTGGTGTGTGCTTGGGCTGAGCAATGAAGGAAATTCGTGTAGAGACCTTTTCTGGAGTTAAACGCCAGTTCTCATGCCAGTTTGGGCGTTTAACTCCAACTTTTAATCCAGTTCCGGCGTTAACGCTGGAATTTCTGAGGCCGGATTGCTACGCGGGTTTGGGCCATCAAATCTTGGACAAAGTATGGACTATTATATATTGCTGGAAAGCCCAGGATGTCTACTTTTCAATGCCGTTGAGAGCGCGCCAATTGGGCTTCTGTAGCTCCAGAAAATCCACTTCGAGTGCAGGGAGGTCAGAATCCAACAGCATCTGCAGTCCTTTTCAGTCTCTGGATCAGATTTTTGCTCAGGACCCTCAATTTCAGTCAGAAAATACCTGAAATCACAGAAAAACACACAAACTCATAGTAAAGTCCAGAAAAGTGAATTTTAATTAAAAACTAATAAAAATATACTAAAAACTAACTAAAAGATACTAAAAACATACTAAAAACAATGCCAAAAAGCATACAAATTATCCGCTCATCAGACGCTCAACATAGACTACATCGTGGTCAACGTAAGTTCATTCTACAATGCCCTAATAGGTCGAATGACGTTAAATCAGCTCGCCGCAGTAGTCTTGACCCCACATCTATGCATGAAGTTCCCAACTACAGAAGAGATCACTACGATAAAAGGAGACCAGAAAATAGCGCGTCGTTGTTATAACAAAAGTCTGAACCTCAGAGGCAAAGGAGAAGAAATCCACACCATCCAACTTGGGGGAGTTCGAGGTCGGGATGAACTTCGTCCGCAACCTGAAGGCAAAATAAAAAAAGTCCAGATCGGAGATGTCCCAGATAAAACAAAAAATATTGGCGCAATCCTAAAAGGAAATGTAAAGGAGTCACTCATACAGTTCCTAAAAGATAATGTCGACCTCTTTGCATGGAAGGCCGCAGACATGCCAGGCATAGACCCAAAGCTAATGTGCCATAAGCTGGCAGTGTATCCAGGATCTCGGCCAGTATAGTAGAGGCGTAGAAAGCTCGGACCAAAAAGATCCCAAGCTGTGGAGGAACAGGTACAAGCTCTACTAGAGGCAAGATTCATCAAAGAAGTCAAATACCCACTATGGCTAGCCAACGTCGTCTTGGTGAAGAAATCAAATGGGAAGTGGTGGATGTGCACAAATTACACCGATCTCAACAAAGCTTGCCCAAAAGATCCTTATCCACTCCCAAGTATCGATGCTCTGGTGGACGGCTCCTCCGGTTACAAATGCCTCTCATTCATGGATGCCTATTCGGGATACAATCAAATCCCTATGTACCCACCTTATCAAGAAAAAACCTCATTTTTAACTCCAAAAGCAAACTACTGCTACGTTGTCATGCCATTCAGACTCAAACACGCATGAGCTACCTATCAAAGATTAATGAATAAAATCTTCGCAGACCATGTCAGAAAACTTATGGAGGTATTTGTGGACGACATGTTAGTAAAAATGCAAAGCGAGGAAACATTACTGTCCGACCTCGCTCATGTATTCAATACCATAAGAAAGCATAGCATGCGACTTAGCCCAGCAAAATGCACCTTCGCAGTAGAAACTGACAAATTTTCAGGCTTCATGCTCAGACAAAGAGGAATCGAGGCAAACCCAAACAAGTGCCAGGTCATACTCGATATGAAAAGCCTGACCTGTGTTAAAGAAGTGCAACAACTCAACGAACGACTAGCAGCCTTGTCCAGATTTCTAGCCAGATCAGCCATAAGATCTCTCCCCTTCTACACCACACTAAGGAAAGGAAAGTGGTTCGAGTGGACACTAGAGTTCGAGTAAACCTTCCAGGAATTCAAAAGATTCCTGGGACAACCACCCGTCCTTACCCGACCACAGGAAGGAGAAGCCCTCATATTATACCTTGCAGTAGGAAGCCGGGCAGTAGCTTCAGCACTAGTCAGAGAGGATGAAAGTGGACAGCAACCTATATATTTCATCAGCAAAGCGCTACAAGGGTCCGAGCTGAACTATCAAATGATAGAGAAGTTCGCCTACACCCTCATATTAAAGTTCAGACCAACCCGCCCATAAAAGGCATTCTGCAGAAAACAAATTTAGCGGGAAGAATCCTACAGTGGGCAGTCGAGTTGTCTAAATTTGACTTACAATATGAAGCTCGGACAACCATTAAATCACTGTATCTAGCTGACTTCATTGCAGAGTACACTGACACCCCAGAAAACCCTGCAAATTGGAATCTATATGTAGACGGCTCTTCAAATAAAACTGAGAGTGGAGCAGGTGTGATAATAGAAAGTAATCAGGGAACCCAAATCGAACTCTCCCTGAAATTCGAGTTCCCTGCTTCCAATAATCAGGCTGAGTATGAGGCGTTATTAGCTGGTTTGAAGCTGGCTAAAGAGGTCGGAGCCCAAAAACTTGTCATCTTTAGCGATTCACAGGTCGTCACCTCACAAATAGCAGGGACCTACCAAGCCAAAGATCTCGCTATGAAAAAGTACTTGGACAAAACCAGGGAACAACTCGGACAATTCCAGGAATACGAGATCCGACATATACCTCAGGAACAGAATGCTCGAGCCGACGCACTCTCAAAATTAGCCAGCACTAAACCATGGGGTAATAATAGGAGCCTCATCCAAAAAATATTGCAGAACCCACCAATCTTAGAAGAGGAAAAGATCTTAGCCATATCAGGACAGAATAAAGGATGGATGACCCCCATAATCAGCTACCTCAAATCAGAGATACTCCCTACAGATAAGAAGGAGGCAAAGAGGTTAAAGCGGGAGGCACAGTATTACACCATCATAAACAACATCCTATACAAGAATGGGATTTCGACACCTCTACTAAAATGTGTACCGACCTCTAACACAAAAGAGGTCTTAGAGGAGATACACAGTGGCACATGTGGTAATCATCTTGGAGCATGAGCTCTTGCCAAGAAAGTACTCCGAGCTAGATTCTTTTGGCTGACTTTGCAATAAGAGGCAACCGAGTTCGTTAAGACATGTCCAGCATGTCAAAAGCTTGCTAACTTTCACATCGCCCCACCAGAAGAACTCATCAACGTAACATCACCCTGGCCATTTGCAAAGTGGGGACTCGACCTCCTCGGGCCCATCCCCCAAGGATCGGGACAAGTCACGTTCCTCATTGTATGAGTAGACTATTTCACAAAATAGATTGAGGCGGAGCCCCTAGCCAATGCTACTGCCCAAAGAAGTCAAAAATTCCTATACAGGAACATTGTCACAAGGTTTAGGGTCCCTTACTCCATCACCACTAACAATGGAACTCAATTCACGGATGCAGGCTTTAGAAAGTTGGTAGCCGACTTGAAAATAAAGCACCAATTCACATCCGTAGAACGCCACAAGCTAATGGACAAGCAGAAGTGACCAATAAAGTCATACTAGCTGGGCTAAAATGGAGGCTACAGGATGCAAAGGGCGCTTCGGCTGAAGAGTTCCCACAAGTCCTATGGGCACATCGGACAACTTCACATTGCACCACAAAGGAATCACCTTTCCGATTGGCTTATGGAATGGAGGCAATGATACCAGTAGAAATCGAAGAGGAATCTCTTAGAATGATCATCTATAGTGAAGAAGCCAACTCCCAACTTCAAAGCGAAGAGCTCGACCTGCATCCAGAAGTCCGAGAAAGAGCTCAAATCAGAGAGGAAGCGTTAAAACGACGCATGGCCTCAAGGTACAATCAAAAGGTAGTATAGCAAAGCTTCTCTAACAATGACCTCATCCTAATCTGAAATGATATCAGAATAAGTCAACTTGGAGAGGGAAAGCTGGCAGCTAACTGGAAAGGACCTGATGACTTGCATCTACCCTTCTTTCTTGCATAAAGAAGACCATAAAAGAGCATAAATCTCATTTGATCAGTACAATTCATGCATTATTTGATGAATATTATGGTACACTACTTTGAGATGAGTTGTGCTGAAGTTCAGGTGAAAAAGGGCATCACAAATGGGTAGAAGACAAACAAGAAGCTGGGCGTGTGAAACTGGCATGCCACTTGAAGTAAATGCCACAAAAATGCACCGGCGTGGCACGCCAGGAGCTAGGCATGGCATGCCAGTACTAAAGTCCAGAGAAGAAGTCCAAGCATGCATATGAGCGTGGCACGCCAGGAACTGGGCGTGGCACGCTAGTACAAAATTCTAGTGAGCAAAATGGGTGACACAAAAGGGGCGTGGCACACCAGGTTGGGCGTGGCACACCTGACCCATCAACTACTATGGGCGTGCCACTTGAGCAAAGGGGCATGGCACGCCAACTCACCATCTCAAGAAGAACCTCCACTATGGTGTGCCACTTGGTGTTGGGCGTACCACTTGAGAACCCAGGCGTGGCACCCCAAGCTTGAAGAGTGCACAAATGCGTGGGCGTGTCACTTGAGCAGCAGGGCATGGCATGCTGGTACAATAATTCAGAGAAGGAGCTGACGGTAACAAAAAACTGGGCGTGCCACTTAAAGTCGAAGGCGTGTCACGCCAACCTCTCAATCTCACTTAGGCGTTGATAAACCACTATTTTATGGTTTATATTGTGTATAATTATGTGGTTTTATCATGATCCTCACCTACTTATTCATTAATTTAGCGTGCATTTATATTTCCTTCCTGGAATTATTACATGGTTGAAAACTGCTTCCTAGGGACTTTTTATTATGCATTTTAGTTCTCTTTTATCCCATTCGATGCCGTGATCTGTGTGTTAAGTGTTTCAGGTTTTACAGGGCATCGATGAGTTGGAGATTGGAAGGGAAGCTAGCAAAAATGGAAGGAACACAAGAAATTGAGAAGACAACCAGCGAGAAGTGACGCGACTGCATGGCTCACGCGTTCGCGCGAAAGAGGAGAAATCGCAGTGACGCGGCTACATGGCTCATGCGACCACGCGGAAAGGAAAAGCACAAGTGACGCGGAGGCGTGGACGACACGAACGCGTGGCACGGAAGAACGCAAATGACGCGTCCGCGTGGACGACGCGATCACGTGACATGCGCGATCTGCATAATCTGCAGATTTCGCTGGGAGCGGTTTTGGGCCCTGTTTTGACCCAGTTCTCGGCCCAGAACAGCAGACTAGAGTCAGAGAACATGCAGAAACGAAAAACAACATTCATTCTACACAAATTTTGAGTTTTTAGATCTAGTTTTACTCCTCCTTTAGGTTTTCTCTCTACACAATTGATACTCTTAGGATATTATTTTTCTACTACTTTTGCATTGGGATATTGAGAAGAGTCATTACCTCATCAAGACTTCGTCATTCTAGTTCGTTTTCTTTACTTGGCTTTACTCTTCCATGTCCTTTGCTTTGTTAATTTTACCATTGGAATATTATTAGGATTTATTCAATATAAGGATTATTCTTATTTTAATTGGATTATTTTTTATTTCTATTTACAATGTCTTTCTTTAATTTCTTCTCATATGTTATGAATTTCGCATTCACAATGAGCGAGTAGTTCCCTAACTTCATGGGGAGTTGATTGAAAGGAACCAATTGAGTTGGAAGGCTTGAAAGAAAGATTGTAATTGGGTTTACTGTTGGATTGCCTTCTAGTCACTAACACCAATCCCTTTTAATTAAGTGGGTTGCAATTTGTGAACAGACGTAGCATTCCAACTTGTTTGACTTTCCTTTGCCTAGTAAAGGATAACAAAACAGAATAACTTTTAATTATCAATTAATCTTGAGAGTATTCCAACTATAATAGGGATTCCAACTAATCAACTCCCAGTCAAGGCTTTTATTTACATTGTTCAAATTCATCAATTTAATTTCCTGTTATTCAACTCAAACTTTTTTTTGAAAACATCTGATTAATAAAATTGCACACCTTTCTGCAACTCGTTGGGAGACGACCTGGGATTCATACTCCCAGTATTAAAAATTTGAATTTCTGTGACATATTTCTAAATTGATAAGTGGATTTCCGGTGAGTTAAGAACTATACTTTCAATTTACACATTTTAATAATTTTTAATTCAACAATTTTCGCTGCATCAATTTTTGGTGCCGTTGTCGGGGAGTTGCAACACTGTGTTAATTTATTAATTGGTATTTATTTCTATTGCAATTTTTTCTTTTCATTCTATCACTATGAACTGCACGTTTCTTTCGTTAAATGACGCGTTCGCTTCCTGATCCAAGCTTGCCAGCATTTGACCCTGAAATTGAAAGAACTCTTTCACATGTAAGGCGAGCTAGGCGTAGGCGACTCCTCTTTGAGGACGAACCTGAACCGTCATTTAAGGAAGCAACAACCCCCCTTTCTACTGATCCAGTTCATTTACGTGCAGGTGACATGGTAGCATCCAGAAGAGTCACCATCCAGGAGGAAGGAGCCCCTGATTTTACGCTCCAACCATTCCAGGCGCACCACCCAGCAGTAGCTGTAGATTTTGAAATAAAATCGTCACTACTCAACCTGATGCCCAAATTTCATGGCTTACCTGCTCAAGAGCCTATCAAGCATCTCAGGGATTTCCAGACCGCTTGCTCTACTGTTAAACGTGATGGAGCTGATGAAATCTCTATTCTACTAAAAGCCTTCCCGTTTTCTCTGGAAGGAAAGGCAAGAGAGTGGTACTACACTCAGCCCAGAGAAACTATTTCCAACTGGGATACACTTAGGAGCGAATTTCTAGATAAATTTTTTCCAGCTGAAGTTGCTGATAAGCTAAGGAAGGACATGTCTATGATCGTCCAGGACGAATATGAGACCCTCTATGAATACTTGGAACGCTTCAATACACTTCGAAATGCATGTCCTCATCATATGATTGACAAGATAGTCTTACTCGGTTACTTTACACAGGGTCTGAGACCTCAAGATAGGATCACACTGGAAGGTGCTTGCAATGGTTCTATGAAAAAGCACAAGACTATGGACGAAGCACGGCAATTGATCAGAGACTTAGCTGACTCTACTAGGAATCATAGGCAGAGAAAAAGTCGGTCAAGAGCTATTGCAGAGGTATCCACTAATATAGAGACTACCGCTATACCCCAGAATTTATGTGAAATTACTAACTTGCTGAAACAGATGCAACTGAATCAACAACAACCTCAGTAAGTTCAGCCTTCTCCACCACAGCACAGCCAGCAGTTAGTCCCACAAAGAGTGTGCGGCATCTGTGCAGATTATAGTCACTATACCGATGAGTGTCCGCAGCTACAACCAGAAGACAATACTGTAGCAGCCACTCACAACTTTTATGACCGCCCCAATCAAGGGTACAATCAAGGTGGCAATTATAACCAAGGATGGCAGGATAATTCCAACCTAGGCTGGAGAGACAATTATAACCTGGGTTGGAGGGACAATTCTAACAGAGGAGGCAGAGATAACAATGGAAATCAGAGGTAGAATAACAATAACAACAAGCAGCAGAATCAACCTTACAGAGCACCTCATTTAAGACAACCTCAAGCCCCTCAGCAAACCTCTCAGACCACTAGCATCTCTTCATCCCCTAATACTGACTTACTACAAGCCATTGATCAGAGACATCAGGCTATGGAAGAAAGTATTAAAGCAACTCTAAATACTTTCGCTTCTACTTTACAAACTCTTGTCTCACAAATGGGATCAACACAAAATTCCAGTAACCAGTCCTCAAGCTCTGGTGGACTCCTCTCTCAACCATTCCCCAACCCAAAGGGTAGTATTAATTCCATCACCCTAAGGTCTGGAACCACACTGTAGGAGAGAAGTCAGGAGGAGCCAAGCCCACCAGAACACGCCTCAGCTGAAGAGGTTGTGGAATTAAAAGATGTTGAAGAGGAAGAGGACATACATGATATACCTGAGAGAGAAGAAGCTCAATCACAGGAGAAAGCACCAAAAGGCACAAACACTGTAGGAAACACCACTCCCATTCCATTCCCACAACTTGCAAGGAAGCCTAGGAAGCAGTTGGAACCTGACCCCAAGATGGTAGAAATCTTCAAAAAGGTTGAGGTAACTGTTCTCCTTTTTGATGTCATTCAACAGGTACCTAAATATGCAAAGTTTCTAAAAGATTTATGTATACATAAGGACAAAATTAATGAATTAGAAACCATTCCTTTAGGAAGTTCCATATCTGCTTTAATGGGAAGTTTACCTGAAAAATGTAGTGACCCAGGTCCTTGTATAGTTAGTTGTACTATTGGTGGTGTAGTAATTTATGATTGCATGTGTGATTTGGGAGCATGTGTTAGTATTATGCCTTTATCTGTATATGATGTTTTAAGGCTCCCTCCCTTAAAAAGGTCGGCAGCTCGTTTTGTGTTGGCAGATAAAAGCATTATTACAGTAGCTGGAGTTGCTGAATATATTTTAGTAAACATTAAAGGGCTCACATTTCCTACTGATTTCTATATCTTGGAGATGCCCAATAATGACTCAGATAAGCCATCATCAATCCTACTTGGCAGACCATTCCTGAAGACATCAAGATTCAAATTAGATGCCTTTTCAGGAACATATTCTTTTGAAATAGATGGCCGAATAGTAATCTTCAATTTGAATAGAATCACAAACAACCCTCCAGAAGATCATTCCATCTTCCAGTGTGATGTCATAGATGAAGTTGTAGCTGAAATTCACCAGGAAGAGCTAGAAGAAAAGTACACAGAATAAAGTCCAAGTGTGGGGACTCTATTAAATAACAATAAGGACACTTCTGAACTTTCACAAGCTCCAGACAACCCAGAACCTGCCCATGACCAGAAGATTAAGTTGAAACATCTCCCTCCACATCTCAAATACGCTTATCTTGAAGAAGGGCAGAAGTTTCCAGTTATTATTGCACAGGATCTCACTCCTGAACAGGAAGAGCAGCTACTTAATGTGCTGAGAAAGCACAAGAAAGCAATTGGGTGGAGTTTGGCAGACATCGTAGGCATCAACCCTCAAGTATGTGAGCACAGAATATTTTTAGAGGAAGGAGCAAGACCTATCCGCCAACCCCAGAGAAGACTAAATCCCACTATTTTGGAAGTTGTCAAAAAGGAAGTGACCAGTCTATTGGAAGCAGGTATCATTTATCCTATTTCAGACAGTGAATGGGTTAGCCCAGTACAAGTGGTGCCCAAGAAGTCTGGAGTCACTACAGTGAAGAACGAGCATGGAGAACTCATAGTGACCAGAGTACAGAACGCTTGGAGAGTCTGCATTGATTACAGGCGTCTCAACCTAGCTACTCGCAAGGATCACTACCCTCTTCCATTCATTGATCAAATGCTGGATCGCCTGTCAGGTAAATCACATTATTGCTTTTTAGATGGTTACACAGGTTATTTCCAGATTCATATAGCTCCTGAGGATCAGGAAAAGACTACTTTTACATGTCCTTTTTGGACTTATGCTTACAAGAGAATGCCCTTTGGCTTGTGCAATGCACCAGCTACTTTTCAGAGGTGCATGATGAGTCTCTTTTCTGATCTCATTGAGGACTGTATGGAAGTTTTTATAGATGATTTTAGCGTTTATGGTGATTCTTTTAACCTGTGCTTAGATGGATTATCTAGAGTATTAGATAGATGTGTCAATACAAACCTTGTATTAAATTTTGAAAAATGTCATTTTATGTTTAAACAAGGGATTGTATTAGAACATGTTGTATCTAATACTGGTATTTCTGTAGACCCAGTAAAGGTGAATGTTATTTCCAGTTTACCTTACCCCTCCTCTGTGAGGGAAGTCCGTTCGTTCCTTGGCCATGCAGTTTTTTACAGGAGATTTATTAAGGACTTCAGTAAGGTAGCACTTCCCTTATCCAGATTGCTGTAGAAGGATATTAAGTTCGAGTTCAGTGAGAATTGTAAGCAAGCGTTTGATAAGCTGAAGACCAACCTGACTCAAGCTCGCATTGTGAGAGGACCAAACTGGAGCCAGCCATTTGAAATCATGTGCAATGCTTCCAACCATGCAGTAGGAGCTGCGCTAGCTCAGCGTGAAGGTAAGGATCCTTTTGTTATTGCTTATGCGTCTAAAACTTTAGACGCTGCCCAGTCCAATTATACTACTACCGAGAAAGAGCTTCTTGCTATTGTTTTTGCTCTGGATAAATTCCGAGCTTATCTACTTGGTACTAGAGTAGTAGTGTATTTGGACCATGCAGCTTTGAAGTATCTATTAGCTAAAAAGGAGTCCAAACCAAGGTTCATACGTTGGATATTGCTTTTACAAAAATTTGATTTAGAAATAAAGGATAGGAGTGGTAATTAGAACCTAGTGGCAGACCACTTGAGTCGCCTTGAGCACATTAAGGATGATTCTACTCCTATAGATGATAATTTTCTATTTGATAACCTGCAAGCAGTATCTGAGGTAGCACCTTGGTACGCACCTGTAGCTAATTATCTAGTTAGCCGCACATTTCCTCCACATTTTTCTAAGCATCAAAGGGACAAGCTGAAAAGCGAGTCTAAATATTATATATGGGATGACCCATATTTGTGGAGATGTGGTGCTGATCAGGTAATTAGACGTTGCGTACCTCAATCAGAATTCCAGTCCATTTTGGAGGCCTGTCACTCGTCTGAGAGTGGTGGACATTTTGGCCCTCAAAGAACAGCTAGAAAAATCTTAGACTGTGGATTCTGGTGGCCTACTTTTTTTAGAGACGCTGCTGAGTTTTGTAGATCTTGTCTTCCATGCCAAAAATTTGGTAATATATCCAGGAGGGATTAGATGCCTCAACAATTTATGCTTTTTTGTGAAATTTTTGATGTTTGGGGCATTGACTTCATGGGTCCGTTCCCAAATTCTAATGGTCAATTTTATATATTGTTAGCTGTGGATTATGTTTCCAAGTGGGTGGAAGCAATTCCCACCCGCACTGATGATGCTAACACTGTTGTTTCCTTTATGAGAAACCATATTATTTGCCGCTTTGGATCACCACGAGCAATCGTGAGCGATCAAGGCACCCATTTCTGTAACAGGAGACTAACAGGATTGATGAAGAAGCATGGGATAATTCATAAGGTTGAAACAGCTTACCATTCTCAGACCAATGGGCAAGCCGAGGTGTCAAACAGAGAGATAAAGCATATCTTGCAGAAGATAGTCAAACCTCATAGGAAATACTGGAGCACCAGGCTGCAAGATGCACTATGGGCATACAAGACAACATAAAAAACACCCATTGGAATGAGCCCTTTCCGCTTAGTTTATGGAAAAGCTTGTCATCTCCCAGTTGAAGTAGAGCATAGAGCCTTTTGGCCAGTCAATGAGTGCAACATGGGAATTGAGCAAGCTGGAGCTGAAAGGAAGTTGCAACTGCAAGAACTGGAGAGCCTTCGCCTAGAAGCTTATGAGAACTCAAGAATATACAAGGAAAAGATGAAGGTTGTACATGATCAGCACATTAGGAGGAAAGAGTTCCAACCTGGGGATTTAGTCCTCCTCTACAAATCTCGACTAAGACTCATGCCAGGCAAGTTGAGATCGAGATGGGAAGGTCCATACAGAGTAGAGAAGGCCAAACCATACGGAATTTATCACCTAAGCCACCCTTCACACTCTGAACTTATCAAAGTTAATGGACAACGTCTGAAGCTGTACCATGGAGAGAAGCTGCAGAAAAATAAGGAGCTTGAGATCTTCCTCTTGGAAGATCCCCATAGGCCAGAAGATTGAGCTACTGGAGCGTCCAACTTACAGACGTTAAAGCAAAGTGCTAGGTGGGAGACAACCCACCATGGTATGATCGTTCTTTTCTTTCTATCTTTAATTTTTCCTAGTCAATAACTCTTCTCTTTATTAGCACCTTCATGCATCTACATTCGCATTTTATATATAAAATAAAAGAGCTGCGCGACGCGACCGCATCAGCGACGCATCCGCGTCGCAAGAAGAGGTGAGAAAATAAAAAAGCGTACAGAAAATCACGCCGGAGTGTGGCTGGAGGTGTGCCAATGGCACAAGTCATCCCACGTGACCGCGTCACATGGGATTCCTGGCCTTCCACGCGATCACATGCCCCACGCAGCCGCGTGCCTTGGATTTCGACGTAAAAGGGTGCACAACCAATTATTGTGCTGAATTGGTGCTGGATTGGTGCTGAACGCACAATTCTACCCACGCGACTGCGTCACATTCCTCTAAAAGCCCACTCACGCGATCGCATGCCCCACGCGATCGCGTCACCCCAATTTTGGCAAATTTATCAATTTAAACAGAGAGTTGTGCAGCCGCGAGGCTGTACTCACGCCAGAAGTACAATATGGGTCATGCAACCGTGTGACTGACGCGACCGCGTCACCTACCTTACAGCGCAATCACGCGAACGCGTGCTCCACGAGGCCGCATCGCTTGCGCCGCACAGCCTCACCAAAACTGCCAAATTATCTTATCTTTCTCTCCTCCAAATCCTAATTTTTCTTTTCCCTCCTTATTTCTCCCTTCTCCCTTCTACCCCACCCTTCACTCTCTCTTTCTCTCACCTCCATTAACAAGGTTTTCTTTTCTTCTTCCCTTTTTATCATTCTTCTTCTTTTAGATGTTATTTTCTTTTCTTTTCTTTTTCTTTTCTTTATCATTATTTTCTTTCTTCTTATTTCCTTTTTGCATGGTGCTAGCATATTTATTTGAGCCATCATTCCTCATTATTTGCTTGTGGAATATTGTAATTTGTTTGGCACTTATATCTTATTCTCAAAAAAGGATTGCTTGCATGTTTACTTTAATACTTTCTATGCCTTATTTACCATGCATGCTATGTGTTTGTGAAACGGCCCATATGGCATCATGCACTTTTCTACATTATTCTATTCTACTAATCCATGCATGTTTTTCACATAATTCCTTTACTATTTTATTAATCCAATTTAATTGCCAATACAAATTGTTAATTTGTTACGAAGTGATGCTTGATCTATGCTACTCATGCCCTTGCCGGCATGCCAATAATCATCTTGCATCTACTTTCCTTTTTATGCACCTATCCTATTTCCTTTCTTGATCTTTTCACATGTTGTCTAGACCATGTGTTTATTTCATTCATCTTCACCGTGCACTGTTTATTACCCACTCCATCTCCTTCCTTGCTTTGTTTCTTTGGATCTAACTTACTTTCTCTTCCCTTTTTCAGAATGGCCACTAAGAAAGGCAAAGAGAAGGCTACCCATAAACCCACAGCAAGGAAAGGAACGAAGAGAGCATTAGTGGCGGAACCTTCTTCAACTGCAGTCAAGCCCTCAACAAAGAGAATTAAAAGGATTATCAAGGTTGATGAAAAGGAACGAGCCTTCCCAGCCAAGGACACTGCACGATTCCCAAATCGCTACTGTGAGCAGATGTTTCCTATTCTGGCAGCTCGAAATTACAACAACGAACACCTTTTTATCCTTCCGCCTCATATCGCTGAATTTGTTGAGCCACAAATTGTACATAGACATTGGGGATTTTTACTGAGACAGCCACGACAGGTTAATCTTTCTTGGGTTGTTGAGTTCTACTCCAACTTCCACCTGCCGACTCTGCAGTCCATCTATTTACGCCAAAAGCAAGTCCCCATAACAGAAGAAGCCATACAAGAAGCCTTAGATCTCCCACTTGCTCCAGAAGGATTGGACGCTTTTCAGAAAGCCGCAACCAAGCGCCAGGCATACAGTTTTGACTGGGACGCTGTTCTCAGAGTTATTGCTCGCCCTGGCAGCAAATGGATCTTTGGATACCATCGTTCCCATCCTAAGGGAATCTCGGCTTCCGCCCTTACCTTAGAGGCTCACGTATGGGCACAGATCATGTCCCATTACGTCTTCCCGAGTACTCATGAGTCCTCCTTCACTGCAGACATGGCCGTTCTACTATGGTGCATCCTCACAGACCAGCCTCTCAATTTACTGCGACATATTCGGAATGCTGTGGAACATGTGCAGATCGCGTGCAAGCTACCTTTTCCCGCATTGGTCTCTGATCTCATCTCAGCAGCCGGAGTATCCTACAGAGTTGGGGACACCAAAGCCATTCTCCCACGGGATGATCAATATGTTCCTCACGGGAAATATCCCAGGCCACAACTTGCCACTACCAACCAGTCCACAGAGGATGATGCAGCTCCTCCACCATCTACCAGTCAACTGCTACATCAGATACTGCAGCGGTTAGACCAACATGAAAAGAAAGCAAAGCTCCGTGAGCGCCGCAACCAACGCCGATTCGAACACCTCAGGGAGCTGCTTCGAGGAGATTACAGAGACTCAGACACCCCGGACTCCTCGTCCTTCACCAGCACAGGGAGCCATGACGGCCCCGACTGTGGAGACACTGCCACCAGCCCACCATTGTTCCTGACAGATGGCACCGAGGATGGTGCAAAGCCTTAGGTGTGGAGAGGTCGGTCAGTACCTGACTTCCAGAGGTAAATTCTCTTCCCTAGCACCAATAAATTAAGACATTTTAGTTAGATTTTCTTTTTCTTAGAATAGGTTAGTTGCATGCATGTTCTACTTGATTGAAAAGACAATAAGTTTCTTCTAAAAAAATATCTTTAGAACAAAATTTCACTAATTCTGATCCTAATTTTTAGGATAAATCTGTTTGAAGTTGTATTTGGAACATGATTTTTGAGCTAAAGAACACACAACCTGTGAAAATTTGAGCCTTTATGCATGGTTACATTATTTAACCATAATTATTTTATTCTTGTGTGTTTACTTCTCTATGATTGTAATCTATATTTTGTCTCATCCTATATGTCCAATAGTTATTATGTTTATATGCTTGCATGTGATTGAGGCCATTATTTGTTTAAACTCATTTATCCAAATTAAGCCTACCCTTTTTAATTACCTTTGTTAACCACTTTGAGCCTTAAAATCCCATTTATTCTGTATTTTACCACATTACTAGCCTTAAGCAGAAAAATAATTGTATATCCCAAATTGAATCTTTGGTTAGCTTAAGATAGAATTGTGTATGCTAGTTAAGTATGGGAATTTATGGGAACAAAAAAATTATTAAGGGAATGTATCATGATAATATAATGGGAATTTGGGTACCTACTCATGTGAAGCTATAAGAATTACAAATCTAGGTGCATTGATAAGCTATGTTTAATGAATAAGGGGACAAAATTACCCCAATGTTAAATCAAAAATTCAAAGATCAATGCACACAAAAAAAAAAATTGATACATGAGTATGGAAGGTAAAAGGGAATTCTGGGTAGCTAGGTATGAATTCTAAAGTTATATAAAATATATAGGTTGGGTTAAAGCTGGGTTAATTAAAGATTCAATTTATAAGCTCACTTAACCATATATATATATATATATATATATATATATATATATATATATATATATATATATATATATATATATATATCCCTACCCTTACCTTGGCCCCATTACAACCTTAAAAAGACCTCATGATGTTTGTATTGGCATATTAACTGTTGTTGATTGGTTAGGAGAAAAACAAAAGTTAGAGAGCATAATTAGAGAAGGATAGAGTGATTACCGTATACACTAGAGGGATTAGAGCGTATATACATCATCAGTGAGGGTTCTATGCTTAAATTTTCATGTTCCCTGCTTTCACGAGTTATCTTCTTGCACTTTTATCTGTTTTACTGTATAGTAATAGAATTAATGGAATTTGATTTGTAATTGTTTTGAAGAGCTTATTTACTTTTGATCAAGTGGGCAAAAATCATATAGTTGCATTTGTATATATATAGGTTGTATTGCATTGCATGAAATTCTACATGTTCATACTCATTTATCTTATCTCCTTCAATTAAGCATGAGGACATGCTAATGTTTAAGTGTGGAGAGGTTGATAAACCACTATTTTATGGTTTATATTGTGTATAATTATGTGGTTTTATCATGATCCTCACCTACTTATTCATTAATTTAGCGTGCATTTATATTTCCTTCCTGGAATTATTACATGGTTGAAAACTACTTCCTAGGGACTTTTTATTATGCATTTCAGTTATCCTTTATCCCATTCGATGCCGTGATCTGTGTGTTAAGTGTTTCAGGCTTTATAGGGCATGGATGAGTTGGAGATTGGAAGGGAAGCTAGCAAATATGGAAGGAACACAAGAAATTGAGGAGACAACCAGCGAGAAGTGACGCGGCCGCATGGCTCACGCGTTCGCGTGGAAGAGGAGAAATCGCAGTGACGCGGCCACATGGCTCATGCGACCGCGCGGAAAGGAAAAGCACAAGTGACGCAGAGGCGTGGACGACACGAACGCGTGGCACGGAAGAACGCAAATGACGCGTTTGCGTGGACGACGCGATCGTGTGACATGCGCGATCTGCATAATCTGCAGATTTTGCTGGGAGCGGTTTTGGGCCCTGTTTTGACCCAATTCTCGGCCCAGAATAGCAGACTAGAGTCAGAGAACATGCAGAAATGAAAAACAACATTCATTCTACATAATTTTGAGTTTTTAGATCTAGTTTTACTCCTCCTCTAGGTTTTCTCTCTACACAATTGATACTCTTAGGATATTATTTTTCTACTACTTTTGCATTGGGATATTGAGAAGAGTTATTACCTCATCAAGACTTCGTCATTCTAGTTCGTTTTCTTTACTTGGCTTTACTCTTCCATGTCCTTTCCTTTGTTAATTTTACCATTGGAATATTATTAGGATTTATTCAATATAAGGATTATTCTTATTTTAATTGGATTATTTTTTATTTCTATTTACAATGTCTTTCTTTAATTTCTTCTCATATGTTATGAATTTCGCATTCACAATGAGCAAGTAGTTCCCTAACTTGATGGGGAGTTGATTGAAAGGAACCAATTGAGTTGGAAGGCTTGAAAGAAAGATTGTAATTGGGTTTACTGTTGGATTGCCTTCTAGTCACTAACACAAATCCCTTTTAATTAAGTGGGTTGCAATTTGTGAACAGACGTAGCGTTCCAACTTGTTTGACTTTCCTTTGCCTAGTAAAGGATAACAAAACAGAATAACTTTTAATTATCAATTAATCTTGAGAGTATTCCAACTATAATAGGGATTCCAACTAATCAACTCCCAGTCAAGGCTTTTATTTACATTGTTCAAATTCATCAATTTAATTTCCTGTTATTCAACTCAAACTTTTTTTTGAAAACATCTGATTAATAAAATAGCACACCTTTCTGCAACTCGTTGGGAGACGACCTGGGATTCATACTCCCAATATTTAAAATTTGAATTTCTGTGACATATTTCTAAATTGATAAGTGGATTTCCGATGAGTTAAGAACTATACTTGCAACGTACACATTTTAATAATTTTTAATTCACCAATTTTTGCTGCATCAGGCATGCCACTTGGTATCGAAGGCGTGGCACGCCAACCCAAGCATCTCACTATGGTGTGCCACTTGAAGCTGAGGCGTGGCATGCCAACCACTGGAATCAAGGCAAGAATATGGGCATGGCACGCCACTCTTCAGATGAGACATATGCAGAATCTAATGAAGAACGTAGCATGAAGAAGACACTAAAAACTCCAGTGGACAATAAGGAGTGTGACTTTGTACTGGAACAAGTGGAGGAAGCCGGAATTATTGAAGAAGAAAAAGTGGTTCAAGCCTTAGGGGATGCTGAACCTCCATGGGAAAGCCAAGTTATAGAGCCTCCTTCAAAGACATTTAAAACTGATATTGAGGAGGGTGTACAACCTCCAAGGCATCTCATGATTGAAGACTTTGAAAGGGATGGTCAAGAGATAGATTCGATCATTGATGAATTCTTATCTACATTTGTGTCCTCTCCCATTGGACTTGACGTGGAGATGAATAAAGAGGAAGCACAGGCTCCCATGCCCTTGGTGAGCAATGAAGAAGAGATTGAATTGGAAGAAAGCTACCAAGAGGAAGAAGTTGATATTGAAGAAGCTTACAAAGAGGTGGTAGTTGTCAAAGAATAGCACAAGGGAGTGGAGCTTGCACGTTCATTAGAAACACCTCCCCCTAAGTTGCCATCATCCTTCACAACATTCAAGTGGGTAAAATTCATATCCTTTAGCTTTCTAATTCCACCAGAATATGGGCTACTGGAGACGGATGGTCAACTTAGAGCTCTTTGTGGCATTAAGAGTAAGAGGAATATGGTCAGTGGTAAGAATTGTCCTGCAAGGTTCATTATGGTTGGAAGTTTTAAGTTTAAACGCAAAGGTTGGTGTAGAGCTCAATTGAATGGGGTCTAGGAAGTTGTTTGGCCGCTTCAGTGAGAATTCTAAAGCTGAACCACCCGGATGGAATCATGATAATCAACTTGAAGATGGGTGTAGAAACAAGATTTGGGATCCAGAAATATTTGAGGATCAACTTTGGGAGCTCAAAGCTTGTGGAGAACTTCATCAATGCTTGGTAAATTTACTTGGTATTGATAGAGCTTATTGGAAGTCCAAGCATTGGTGGAAGTTTCAGGATGAGTTCAAGCACAAGCCACCATGACAAGGAGCTCGCCAAATGTCCAACTTAAGGACTATAACTAAAAGTGCTGGGTGGGAGACAACCCACTATGGTATGATAATTCCCTCTCCCTTTTACTCTGTTTTTGAGATTTGATTGAACCTGGAATTTTGCATAACATTCATTGCATTCTGCATAATGTATCAAAAAAATTTCCACGCGACGCGACAGCGTTGCCGACGCGTCCGCGTCATAGGTGCGTTGGGAAGAAACCAAAATTGAACAGAGAGTCACGCGAAAGTGCGGCTGGACTCGTGCTAGAATTGAAGGCTATAAAGTGAGGGAATGCATCCATTCATCATATACATCATACAACATACATACATTCATAATACACACTTTTCACAATTTAGATGTAGTTTTTAGAGAGAGAGGTTCTCTCCTCTCTCTTAGGTTTTAGGATTAGGATTTCTTTTAGTCATTAGGATTGTTTCTTCGTACCAGGTTCAATAATTTATGTTTCTCTTCTATTTTTGTTTACTCTGGAGCTTTTATTTGTATTTGATTTATGTTGCCCAATTGGCTTATGAACTTTTCCATGTTAGAACTGACATCTTCATTCAATTTGAGGTATTCCAGATATTTATGATTTTAATTTAGCTTTCTATATTCTTGGCTCTGGTTGATTAATTGGTGACTCTTGAGTTGTCAAACTCATCGTGATTGATAATTGTTATCTTTGCTGATTAATTTAGATTCCTATAACTCTAGTCTTTTCTTAGGAGTTGACTAGGATTTTAGGTGTTAAATTGATTTACCCACTTAACTTACCTTCATAGTTAGAGGTTGACTTAGTGGTAGCAAAAATATAATTCTCATCACCATTGATAAGGATAACTAGGATAGGACTTCCAGTTTTCATACCTTGCCAAGAGTTTTATTAGTTATTAATTTATTAATTCCTACAATTCATTTCTCCTGTTTAAAATCTTTTCAAACCCAAACACTGTTTTCCATAACCAATAATAAATCATACCCCCTGCAATTTCTTGAGAAGATGACCCGAGGTTTGAATACTTCAGTTTATAAATTTTATTGGGTTTGTTACTTGTGACAACCAAACGTTTGTAAGAAAGGTTGATTGCTTGGTTTAGAAACTATACTTCCAACGAGAATTTATTATAACTTCTAAACCATCAATCTTTCGTTCTTCACCAATCTATGTGGATATGATCCCACTCCACTGTGGGTTATTACTTGGTGATAATTTTGGTGCGCTTGCCAAAGAACTAATTCACTAATTTTTGAAATGGGTAGTGAATTCTAGTCATCAAGTTTTATGGCGCCGTTGCCGGAGATTGGCTTAAATTTGACAGTGATTAAATTGATTGGAGAGCTAGATTAAGCAATTTAAATTCCTTGTTATTTTAATTTCTTTTATTTAGCACTTTTTTTATTTTATTTTGAGCTCTATTATTTTATTCAGTATCCATAATTCGACTCCTCTAACTGTTCGATCAATTGCACCACTCACACTAACAACTACTCTAATGAAAGTAATTTCTTCATCCATTTTCCTTCTTGCTTTTTTTTTTTTGCCTTGATTGGTTGTATGACAGGTAGGAGAAGTGGGGCTTCAACTTCCTTTGATTCTGAACCTGAGAGGACCTTCCTTAGATTAAGAAGGGAAGCAAGAGGGAAGAGAGTCGTTGGGGCTGAGAAAGAGGAAGAGTATTTTGAAACAAACATAGAGGAGAATATGGAGAATCACCATGAGGAAGAAGTTCATAACCATGCCAGAGAAGGCCCAGTCAATCATGATGGGCAAGAAAGGAGAGTCTTAGGCTCCTACATCAACCCAAACCCAGGAAATTGTGGCAGCAGCATCCTAAAGCCAACAATTCATGCCAATAATTTTGAGCTGAAGCCTCAGCTCATCACACTTGTTCAGAATAATTGCTCATATGGAGGAAGTACCCAAGAAGACCCTAATCAATATCTAAGCACATTCTTGAGGATATGTGATACTGTAAAGTTCAACGGGGTACACTCTGACATCTACAAACTGCTCTTATTCCCTTTCCCACTCAGAGATAAGGCAGCAAAGTGGTTGGAATCATTCCCCAACGACAGCCTAACTACATGGGAGGAGGTCATGAACAGATTCCTTGCAAGATTTTACCCTCCACAAAGAATCAACAGGCTGAGAGCTGAGGTGCAAACTTTTAGACAACAAGATGGAGAAACACTCTATGAAGCCTGGGAGAGATTCAAAGATCTGACAAAAAGATGTCCACCGGAAATGTTCAATGAGTGGGTAAAACTACATATCTTTTATGAGGGACTATTGATGAGCGGATAATTTGTACGCTTTTTGGCATTGTTTTTAGTATGTTTTTAGTAGTTTTAGTTGAGTTTTTAGTATATTTTTATTAGTTTTTAGTTAAAATTCACTTTTCTGGACTTTACTATGAGTTTGTGTGTTTTTCTGTGATTTCAGGTATTTTCTGGCTGAAATTGAGGGACCTGAGCAAAAATCTGATTCAGAGACTGAAAAGGACTGCAGATGCTGTTGGATTCTGACCTCCCTGCACTCGAAGTGGATTTTCTGGTGCTACAGAAGCCCAATTGGCGCGCTCTCAACGGCGTTGGAAAGTAGACATTCTGGGCTTTCCAGAAATATATGATAGTCCATACTTTGCCCAAGATTTGATGGCCCAAACCGGCGTTCAAAGTCACCTTCAGAATTCCCAGCGTTAAACGCCGGAACTGGCACTAAAGTGGGAGTTAAACGCCCAAACTGGCACAAAAGCTGGCGTTTAACTCCAAGATGAGTCTCTCCACGAAAATGCTTCATTGCTCAGCCCAAGCACACACCAAGTGGGCCCGGAAGTGGATTTTTATGTCATTTACTCATCTCTGTACACCCTAGGCTACTAGTTCTCTATATATAGGACCTTTTACTATTGTATTTTCATCTTCTGATCTTTGGAATCTTTTGATCTTTAGATCTTTTGATCACTTTGGGAGGCTGGCCATTCGGCCATGCCTAGACCTTGTTCTTATGTATTTTCAACGGTGGAGTTTCTACACACCATAGATTAAGGTGTGGAGCTCTGCTGTACCTCGAGTATTAATGCAATTACTATTGTTCTTCTATTCAATTCAGCTTGTTCTTGTTCCAAGATATCACTTGTTATTCAGCTTGATGAATGTGATGATCCGTGACACTCATCATCATTCTCACCTATGAACGTGTGACTGACAACCACCTCCGTTCTACCTTAGATTGGGTGAATATCTCTTGGATTCCTGATACACGACGCATGGTTGATCGCCTGACAACCGAGCCCTCGCCTGACAAACGAGCCAGCCATTCTGTGAGATCAGAGTCTTCGGGGTATAGGCAAGAACTGATGGCGGCATTCAAGAGAATCCGGAAGGTCTAACCTTGTCTGTGGTATTCTGAGTAGGATTCAATGATTGAATGACTGTGACGTGCTTCAAACTCCTGAGGGCGGGGCGTTAGTGACAGACGCAAAAGAATCACTGGATTCTATTCCGGCCTGATTGAGAACCGACAGATGGATAGCCGTGCCGTGACAGGGTGCGTTGAACATTTCCACTGAGAGGATGGGAGGTAGCCACTGACAACGGTGAAACCCTTGCATAAGCTTGCCATGGAAAGGAGTAAGAAGGATTGGATGAAGACAGTAGGAAAGCAGAGAGACGGAAGGGACAAGCATCTTCATACGCTTATCTGAAGCTCTCACCAATGATATACATAAGTATCTCTATCTTTATCTTTTTGTTTTATTCATATATCACCCATACCCATTTGAGTCTGCCTGACTAAGATTTACAAGGTGACCATAGCTTGTTTCATACCAACAATCTCCGTGGGATCGACCCTTACTCGCGTAAGGTTTATTACTTGGACGACCCAGTGCACTTGCTGGTTAGTTGTGCGGAGTTGTGATAAAGAGTTGAGATTGCAATGAGCGTACCATGTTGATGGCGCCATTGATGATCACAATTTCGTGCACCAAGTTTTTGGCGCCGTTGCCGGGGATTGTTTCGAGTATGGACAACTGACGGTTCATCTTGTTGCTTAGATTAGGTATTTTTCAGAGTTCTTAAGAATGAATTCTAGTGTTTCAAGGTGATGTTCTTATCATCACCAAAGCTGATTGATTCTCATCAATTTAGCTCTTGAATGCAATGTCCTGCTGAAGCTTGGCTAGCCATGTCTAATTTCTTTAGACTAAAGCTTTAGACTAACATTGCATGATTCCTGGAATTCTCATTAAGAATTTTGATACCTTTATTTTCTTTTTCACTTAATTTTCGAAAAATCCAAAAAAAATTTACAAAATCATAAAAACCAAAAAAGATTTTATGTTTCTTGTTTAAGTCTAGTGTCTCATTTTAAGTTTGGTGTCTTGCATGCATTGTTTATATGATCTTGGTTCTATTTTCAAGTCAATAGTACAGGGAACTGAAGATTTAGAACATGCAGCAGAGGAATTACACAGAAAAAGCTGGGCGTTCAATACGCCCAGTGAAGAAGGACAGACTGGCGTTTAAACGCCAGCCAGGGTGCCTGGTTGGGCGTTTAACGCCCAAAAAGGTAGTGCATTGGACGTTAAACGCCAGAATGTGCACCGTTCTGGGCGTTTAACGCCAGGATGGCACAAGAGGGAAGATTTTGTTTTCAAATCAATTTTTTTTCAAGTTTTCAAAGTTTTTCAAAATCAAATCTTTTTCAAATCAAATCTTTTCAATAAAATGTTTTCAAAATCAATTTCTTTCCTTTTTCAAAGATACTTGCTATCAATTAATGATTTGATTCAACATTTCAAGTATGTTGCCTTTTCTGTTGAGAAAGGTTTAATGTTTGAATCATATCTTTTCTTGTTAGCCAAGTCATTAATTTTTAAAATCAAATTGTTTTCAAATCATATCTTTTCAATCATATTTTTTTAAAACCATAACTTTTCAATCAAATCTTTTTAATCACATCTTTTCCAAAATAGTTTTCAATCATATCTTTTTAAATTCTTGTTTCAAAATCTTTTTCAAAAATTACTTGATTTCTTTCCCACTCTTGGTTTTCGAAAATCAATTAAAGTTTTTCAAAATGTTTTCAAAATCTTTCACTTAATTTTCGAAAATTTCTTCCTCTCTTCTCACATCCTTCTATTTATGGAGTACCACTCCTTCTCAATGCACAATTTGAACTCTATCTCAGTAAAGTTCGAATTCTTCTACCTCTTTCTTCTATTTTTCTTTTCCTCTGACACCTCAAGGAATCTCTATACTGTGACATAGAGGCTTCCATATTTTCTTGTTCTCTTCTCTTTCATATGAGCAGGAACAAAGACAAAGGCATTCTTGTTGAAGCTGACCCTGAACCTGAAAGGACCTTGAAGCAAAAGCTAAGAGAAGCTAAGGCACAACTCTCTGTAGAGGACCTAACAGAAATCTTCAAAGAAGAAGAACCCATGGCAGCCGAAAACAACAACAATGCCAACAATGCAAGGAGGGTGCTGGGTGACTTTTCTGCACCTACTCCCGACTTCTATGGGAGAAGCATCTCTATCCCTGCCATTGGAGCAAACAACTTTGAGCTTATGCCTCAATTAGTTTCTCTAATGCAACAGAATTGCAAGTTCCATGGACTTCCATTGGAAGATCCTCATCAGTTCTTAGCTGAATTCTTGCAAATCTGTGACACTGTCAAGACTAATGGGGTTGACCCTGAGGTCTACAGACTTATGCTATTCCCTTTTGCTGTAAGGGACAGAGCTAGAATATGGTTGGACTTACAACCTAAAGACAGCCTGAACTCTTGGGAAAAGCTAGTCAATGCCTTCTTGGCAAAGTTCTTTCCACCTCAAAAATTAAGTAAGCTTAGAGTGGAAGTCCAAACCTTCAGACAGAAGGAAGGAGAATCCCTCTATGAAGCTTGGGAAAGATACAAACAATTGATCAGAAAATGTCCTTCTGACATGCTTTCTGAATGGAGCATCATAGGTATTTTCTATGATGGTCTCTCTGAACTGTCCAAGATGTCTTTGGATAGCTCTGCTGGAGGATCTCTTCATCTGAAGAAGATGCCTACAGAAGCTCAAGAACTAATTGAAATGGTTGCAAATAACCAATTCATGTACACTTCTGAAAGAAATCCTGTGAACAATGGGACAAGTGAGAAGAAAGGAGTTCTTGAGATTGATACTCTGAATGCCATATTAGCTCAGAACAAAATATTGACTCAGCAAGTCAATTTGATTTCTCAAAGTCTGTCTGGAATGCAAAATGCACCAAGCAGTACTAAGGATGCTTCATCTGAAGAAGAAGCTTATAATCCTGAGAACCCTTCAATGGAAGAGGTGAATTACATGGGAGAACCCTATGGAAACACCTATAATTCTTCATGGAGAAATCATCCAAATTTCTCATGGAAGAATCAAGAGAGACCCCAACAAGGTTTCAACAACAATAATGGTGGAAGAAACAGGGTTAGCAATGGCAAGCCTTTTCCATCATCTTCTCAACAACAGACAGAGAATTCTAAGCAGAATCACTCTGACTTAGCAACCATGGTCTCTGATCTAATCAAAACCACTCAAAGTTTCATGACTGAAACAAGGTCCTTGGTGCACGAAATTGTGATCATCAATGGCGCCATCAACATGGTACGCTCATTGCAATCTCAACTCTCTATCACAACTCCGCACAACTAACCAGCAAGTGCACTGGGTCGTCCAAGTAATAAACCTTACGCGAGTAAGGGTCGATCCCACGGAGATTGTTGGTATGAAGCAAGCTTTGGTCACCTTGTAAATCTTAGTCAGGCAGACTCAAATGGGTATGGGTGATATATGAATAAAACATAAAGATAAAGATAGAGATACTTATGTATATCATTGGTGAGAGCTTCAGATAAGCGTATGAAGATGCTTGTCCCTTCCGTCTCTCTGCTTTCCTACTGTCTTCATCCAATCCTTCTTACTCCTTTCCATGGCAAGCTTATGCAAGGGTTTCACCGTTGTCAGTGGCTACCTCCCATCCTCTCAGTGGAAATGTTCAACGCACCCTGTCACGGCACGGCTATCCATCTGTCGGTTCTCAATCAGGCCGGAATAGAATCCAGTGATTCTTTTGCGTCTATCACTAACGCCCCGCCCTCAGGAGTTTGAAGCACGTCACAGTCATTCAATCATTGAATCCTACTCAGAATACCACAGACAAGGTTAGACCTTCCGGATTCTCTTGAATGCCGCCATCAGTTCTTGCCTATACCACGAAGACTCTGATCTCACAGAATGGCTGGCTCGTTTGTCAGGCGAGCGCTCGGTTGTCAGGCGATCAACCATGCATCGTGTATCAGGAATCCAAGAGATATTCACCCAATCTAAGGTAGAACGGAGGTGGTTGTCAGTCACACGTTCATAGGTGAGAATGATGATGAGTGTCACGGATCATCACATTCATCAAGTTGAAGAACAAGTGATATCTTGGAACAAGAACAAGCTGAATTGAATAGAAGAACAATAGTAATTGCATTAATACTCGAGGTACAGCAGAGCTCCACACCTTAATCTATGGTGTGTAGAAACTCCACCGTTGAAAATACATAAGAACAAGGTCTAGGCATGGCCGAATGGCCAGCCTCCCAAAGTGATCAAAAGATCTAAGGATCAATAGATTCCAAAGATCAGAAGATTAAAATACAATAGTAAAAGGTCCTATATATAGAGAACTAGTAGCCTAGGGTGTACAGAGATGAGTAAATGACATAAAAATCCACTTCCGGGCCCACTTGGTGTGTGCTTGGGCTGAGCAATGAAGCATTTTCGTGTAGCGACTTTTCTTGGAGTTAAACGCCAGCTTTTATGCCAGTTTGGGCGTTTAACTCCCACTTTGGTGCCAGTTCCGGCGTTTAACGCTGGGAATTCTAAAGTTGACTTTGAACGCCGGTTTGGGCCATCAAATCTTGGGCAAAGTATGGACTATCATATATTTCTGGAAAGCCCAGGATGTCTACTTTCCAACGCCGTAGAGAGCGCGCCAATTGGGCTTCTGTAGCTCCAGAAAATCCACTTCGAGTGCAGGGAGGTCAGAATCCAACAGCATCTGCAGTCCTTTTCAGTCTCTGAATCAGATTTTTGCTCAGGTCCCTCAATTTCAGCCAGAAAATACCTGAAATCACAGAAAAACACACAAACTCATAGTAAAGTCCAAAAAAGTGAATTTTAACTAAAAACTAATAAAAATATACTAAAAACTCAACTAAATATACTAAAAACATACTAAAAACAATGCCAAAAAGCGTACAAATTTTCCGCTCATCACAACACCAAACTTAAATTGTTGCTTGTCCTCAAGCAACTGAAAATCAAATAAGATAGAAAGAAGAGAATATGCAATGAACTCCAAAAACATCTATGAAGATCAGTATTAATTAGATGAGCGGGGCTTTTAGCTTTTTGCCTCTGAATAGTTTTGGCATCTCACTCTATCCTTTGAAATTCAGAATGATTGGCTTCTTTAGGAACTCAGAATCCAGATAGTGTTATTGATTTTCCTAGTTAAGTATGATGATTCTTGAACACAGCTACTTTATGAGTCTTGGCCGTGGCCCAAAGCACTCTGTCTTCCAGTATTACCACCGGATACATACATGCCACAGACACATAACTGGGTGAACCTCTTCAGATTGTGACTCAGCTTTGCTAGAGTCCCCAATTAGAGGTGTCCAGGGTTCTTAAGCACACTCTTTTTGCCTTGGATCACAACTTTATTTCTTTCTTTTTTCTTTCTTTTTCTCTATTTTTTCGTTTTTCTCCTTCTTTTTTTTTTTTTTGCATAAACTCCTTTTTTTTTTGTATTCTCTATTTTTTTTTGCTTCAAGAATCATTTTTATGATTTTTCAGATCCTCAGTAACATGTCTCCTTTTTCATCATTCTTTTAAGAGCCAACATTCATGAACCACAAATTCAAAAGACATATGCACTGTTTAAGCATACATTCAGAAAACAAAAGTGTTGCCACCACATCAAAATAATTAATCTGTTATAAAATTCAAAATTCATGCAATTCTTCTCTTTTTCAATTAAGAACATTGTTTATTTAAGAAAGGTGATGGATTCATAGGACATTCATAACTTTAAGGCATAGACACTAAGATACTAATGATCACAAGACACAAACATGGACAAACATAAGCATGAAAATTCGAAAAACAAGAAAATAAAGAACAAGGAGATTAAAGAACGGGTCCACCTCAATGAAGGCGGCTTGTTCTTCCTCTTGAAGGTCTTATGGAGTGCTTGAGCTCCTCAATGTCTCTTCCTTGTCTTTGTTGCTCCTCTCTCATGATTCTTTGATCTTCTCTAATTTCATGGAGGAGGATGGAATGTTCTTGGTGCTCCACCCTTAGTTGTCCCATGTTGGAACTTAATTCTCCTAGGGAGGTGTTCAGTTGCTCCCAATAGTCTTGTGGAGGAAAGTACATCCTTTGAGGCATCTCAGGGATTTCATGATGAGATGGGTCTCTTGTTTGCTCCATCCTTTTCTTAGTGATGGGCTTGTCCTCATCAATGAGGATGTCTCCTTCTGTGTCAACTCCTACTGAATAACAGAGGTGACAAATGAGATGAGGAAAGGCTAACCTTGCCAAGGTGGAGGACTTGTCCGCCACCTTATAGAGTTCTTGGGCTATAACCTCATGAACTTCCACTTCTTCTCCAATCATGATGCTATGGATCATGATGGCATGGTCTAGAGTAACTTCGGACCGGTTGCTAGTGGGAATGATTGAGCGTTGGATAAACTCCAACCATCGGGCTTGAGGTCATGCCTTCTCAATTGAACCGGCTTCCCTCTTGAATCTCTCTTCCATTGGGCGCCCTCTTCACAAATGTCAGTGAGGACTTGGTCTAACCTTTGATCAAAGTTGACCATTCTTGTGTAAGGATGTTCATCTCCTTGCATCATGGGCAAGTTGAATGCTAACTGATGAGCGGATAATTTGTACGCTTTTTGGCATTGTTTTTAGTATGTTTTTGGTAGTTTTAGTTGAGTTCTTAGTATATTTTTATTAGTTTTTAGTTAAAATTCACTTTTCTGGACTTTACTATGAGTTTGTGTGTTTTTCTGTGATTTCAGGTATTTTCTAGCTGAAATTGAGGGACCTGAGCAAAAATCTGATTCAGAGACTGAAAAGGACTGCAGATGCTGTTGGATTCTGACCTCCCTGCACTCGAAGTGGATTTTCTGGAGCTACAGAAGCCCAATTGGCGCGCTCCCAACGGCGTTGGAAAGTAGACATCCTGGGCTTTCCAGCAATATATGATAGTCCATACTTTGCAAAAGATTTGATGGCCCAAACCGGCGTTCAAAGTCACCCTCAGAAATTCCAGCGTTAAACGCCGGAACTGGCACCAAAATGGGAGTTAAACGCCCAAACTGGCACAAAAGCTGGCGTTTAACTCCAAGGAGAGTCTCTACACGAAAATGCTTCATTGCTCAGCCCAAGCACACACCAAGTGGGCCCGAAAGTGGATTTTTATGTCATTTACTCATCTTTGTACACCTTAGGCTACTAGTTTTCTATAAGTAGGACCTTTTACTATTGTATTAGACATCTTCTGATCTTTGGAACCTTTTTCTTTAGATCTTTTGATCACTTTGGGAGGCTGGCCATTCGGCCATGCCTAGACCTTGTTCTTATGTATTTTCAACGGTGGAGTTTCTACACACCATAGATTAAGGTGTGGAGCTCTGCTGTACCTCGAGTATTAATGCAATTACTATTGTTCTTCTATTCAATTCCGCTTGTTCTTTATCCAAGATATCACTTGTTCTTCAACTTGATGAATGTGATAATCTGTGACACTCATCATCATTCTCAGTTATGAACAAAGTGACTGACAACCACTTCTGTTCTACAAGCAAACAAGGCTCTAGTGTTTATCTCTTGGATTCCTGATACACGATGCATGGTTGATCGCCTGACAATCGAGTGCTCGCCTGACAAACGAACCAGCCATTCCGTGAGATCAGAGTCTTCGTGGTATAGGCAAGAACTGATGGCGGCATTCAAGAGAATCCGGAAGGTCTAACCTTGTCTGTGGTATTCTGAGTAGGATTCAATGATTGAATGACTGTGACGTGCTTCAAACTCCTAGCAGGCGGGGCGTTAGTGACAGACGCAAAAGAATCACTGGATTCTATTCTGGCCTGACCGAGAACCGACAGATGGATAGCCGTGCCATGACAGGGTGCGTTGAACATTTCCACTGAGAGGATGGGAGGTAGCCACTGACAACGGTGAAACCCTTGCATAAGCTTGCCATAGAAAGGAGTAAGAAGGATTGGATGAAGGCAGTAGGAAAGCAGAGAGACGGAAGGGAAGGCATCTTCATACGCTTATCTGAAGCTCTCACCAATGATATACATAAGTATCTCTATCTTTATCTCTATGTTTTATTCATCATCTATACCCATTTGAGTCTGCCTGACTAAGATTTACAAGGTGACCATAGCTTGCTTCATACCAACAATCTCCGTGGGATCGACCCTTACTCGCGTAAGGTTTATTACTTGGACGACCCAGTGCACTTGCTGTTTAGTTGTGCGAAGTTGTGTTTATGCCATGGTATTGAGCACCAAGTCTTTGGAGCCATTACTAGGGATTATTTGAGTTGTAGTGATCACAATTTCGTGCACCAAGTTTTTGGCGCCGTTGCCGGGGAATTAAATGTCCTAACTATAGTTTCGCATTTGTTCCCTGCAATAACAGTGCCAAGTTTTGATCCGGCAACAACACCAAGTTTTTGGCGCCGTTGCCGGGGATTGTTTTGTGTATGGACAACTGACGGTTCATCTTGTTGCTTAGATTAGGTATTTTTTTTTCAGAGTTCTTTAAGGATGAATTCTAGAGTTTCATGATGATCTGTTGAAATCTGGCTGGCTGTGAAGCCATGTCTAATCTTATTGGACCGAGTTTTCAACTTATCATCACAAGAGCTTGTTGATTTCTATCAAACTTGCTATTGGAGCAATGATCTGCTGAGGCTTGGCTGGCCATTGGCCATGTCTAGTGTTTTGGACCGAAGCTTTCTTTGAAAGCTTGGCTGGCTGTGAAGCCATGTCTAATTCCTGGACCGGAGTCTTAGACTAACATTGCAATGATTTCTGGAATTCAAATTAAGAATTCTGAAACCTTCATTTTCTATTTTCATTTAATTTTCGAAAAATCCAAAAAAATTTCAAAATCATAAAAAAAACCAAAAATATTTTATGTTTCTTGTTTGAGTCTAGTGTCTAATTTTAAGTTTGGTGTCTTGCATGCATTGTTTATTTGATCTTGGTTCTATTTTCAAGTCAATAGTGCAGGGAACTGAAGATTCAGAACATGCAACAGAGGAATTACACAGAAAAAGCTGGGCGTTCAAAACGCCCAGTGAAAAAGGACAGACTGGCGTTTAAACGCCAGCCAGGGTACCTGGTTGGGCGTTTAACGCCCAAAAAGGTAGCATTTTGGGCGTTAAACGCCAGAATGGATACCATTCTGGGCGTTTAACGCCAGGATGGCACAAGGGGGAGGATTTTGTTTTCAAATCAAATTTTTTTTCAAGTTTTCAAAGTTTTTCAAAATCAAATCTTTTTCAAATCAAATATTTTCAATCAAATGTTTTCAAAATCAATTTCTTTCCTTTTTCAAAGATACTTACTAACAATTAATGATTTGATTGAACATCTCAAGTTTGTTGCCTTTTCTGTTGAGAGAGGTTTAATGTTTGAATCATATATTTTCTTGTTAGGCAAGTCATTATAATTTTTAAAATCAAATCTTTTTAAAATTGTTTTTCAAATCATATCTTCTCAATCACATCTTTTTAAAACCATAACTTTTCAATCATATCTTTTTAATCATATCTTTTTCAAAATAGTTTTTAATCAAATCTTTTTAATTTCTAATTTCAAATTCTTTTTCAAAAATCACTTGATTTCTCTCCCACTTCTAGTTTTCGAAAATCAATTAAAGTTTTTCAAAATGTTTTTAAAATCTTTTTAATTAATTTTTGAAAATTTTCTTCCCCCCTTCTCACATCCTTCTATTTATGGAGTATCACTCCTTCTCAATGCACAATTCGAACTCTATCTAATTAAGTTCGAATTCTTCTACCTCTTTCTTCTATTTTTCTTTTCCTCTGACACCTCAAGGAATCTCTATACTGTGACATAGAGGATTCCACATTTTCTTGTTCTCTTCTCTTTCATATGAGCAGGAGCAAAGACAAAGGCATTCTTGTTGAAGCTGACCCTGAACCTGAAAGGACCTTGAAGCGAAAGCTAAGAGAAGCTAAGGCACAACTCTCTGTAGAGGACCTAACAGAAATCTTCAAAGAAGAAGGACCCATGGCAGCCGAAAACAACAACAATGCAAGGAAGGTGCTGGGTGACTTTACTGCACCTACTCCCGATTTCTATGGGAGAAGCATCTCTATCCCTGCCATTGGAGCAAACAACTTTGAGCTTAAGCCCCAATTAGTTTCTCTAATGCAACAGAATTGCAAGTTCCATGGACTTCCATTGGAAGATCCTCATCAGTTCTTAGCTGAATTCTTGCAAATCTGTGACACTGTCAAGACTAATGGGGTTGACCCTGAGGTCTACAGACTTATGCTATTCCCTTTTGCTGTAAGAGACAAAGCTAGGATATGGTTGGACTCACAACCTAAAGAAAGCCTGGACTCATGGGAAAAGCTAGTCAATGCCTTCTTGGCAAGTTCTTTCCACCTCAAAAATTGAGTAAGCTTAGAGTGGAAGTCCAAACCTTCAGACAGAAGGATGGAGAATCCCTCTATGAAGCTTGGGAAAGATACAAACAATTGATCAGAAAGTGTCCATCTGATATGCTTTCTGAATGGAGCATCATAGGTATTTTCTATGATGGTCTCTCTGAACTATCCAAGATGTCTTTGGATAGCTCTGCTGGAGGATTTCTTCATCTGAAGAAGACGCCTACAGAAGCTCAAGAGCTAATTGAAATGGTTGCAAATAACCAATTCATGTATACTTCTGAAAGGAATCCTGTGAATAATGGGACAAGTCAGAAGAAAGGAGTTCTTGAGATTGACACTCTGAATGCCATATTGGCTCAGAATAAGATATTGACTCAACAAGTCAATTTGATTTCTCAAAGTCTGCCTGGAATGCAAAATGCACCAAGCAGTACTAAGGATGCTTCATCTGAAGAAGAAGCTTATGATCCTGAGAACCCTTCAATGGAAGAGGTGAATTACCTAGGAGAACCCTATGGAAACACCTATAATTCTTCATGGAGAAATCACCCAAATTTCTCATGGAAGAATCAAGAGAGACCTCAACAAGGTTTCAACAACAATAATGGTGGAAGAAACAGGTTTAGCAATAGCAAGCCTTTTCCATCATCTTCTCAGCAACAGACAGAGAATTCTAAGCAGAACCCCTCTGACTTAGCAACCATTGTCTCTGATCTAATCAAAACCACTCAAAGTTTCATGACTGAAACAAGGTCCTCCATTAGGAATTTAGAGGCACAAGTGGGACAGCTGAGCAAGAAAATTACTGAACTCCCTCCTAGTACTCTTCCAAGCAATACAGAAGAAAATCCAAAAGGAGAGTGCAAGGCCATCAACATGGCCGAATTTGGAGAGGAAGTAGAGGAAGTGAACGCCACTGAGGAAGACCTCAATGGGCGTGCACTGACCTCCACTGAGTTCCTTAATGAGGAACCATGGGAATCTGAGGCTCAAAATGAGACCATAGAGATTCCATTAGACTTACTTCTGCCTTTCATGAGCTCTGATGAGTATTCTTCCTCTGAAGAGGATGAGTATGTCACTGAAGAGCAAGTTGCTAAATATCTTGGAGCAATCATGAAGCTAAATGACAAGTTATTTGGAAATGAGACTTGGGGGGATGAAACCCCTTTGCTCACCAAGGAACTGGATGACTTGTCTAGGCAGAAATTACCTCAAAAGAGACAAGATCCTGGGAAGTTTTCCATACCTTGTACCATAGGCACCATGACCTTCAAGAAGGCTCTGTGTGGCTTAGGGTCAAGTGTAAACCTCATGCCTCTCTCTGTAATGGAGAAGCTAGGGATCTTTGAGGTACAAGCTGCAAGAATCTCACTTGAGATGGCAGACAATTCAAAGAAACAAGCTTATGGACTTGTAGAGGATGTTCTGGTAAAGGTTGAAGACCATTACATCCCTACTGAATTCATAGTCCTAGAGACTGGGAAATGCAGGGATGAATCTATCATCCTTGGCAGACCCTTCCTAGCCACAGCAAAGGCTGTGATTGATGTTGATGGAGGTGAACTGATCGTTCAAGTGAATGAAGAATCCTTTGTGTTTAAGGCTCAAGGATATCCCTCTGTCACCATGGAGAGGAAGCATGAAGAGCTTCTCTCAAATCAGAGTCAAATAGAGCCCCCACAGTCAAACTCTAAGTTTGGTGTTGGGAGGCCACAACCAAACTCTAAGTTTGGTGTTGAACCCCCACATTCAAACTCTAAGTTTGGTGTTGGGAGGTTCCAACATTGCTCTGAGTATCTGTGAGCTCCATGAGAGCCCTCTGTCAAGCTACTGACATTAAAGAGCGCTTGTTGGGAGGCAACCCAATGTTATATTTTATCTATTTTCTTTTGTTATTTTGTTTTTTGTAGGTTGATGATCATGAGAAGTCACAAAATCAATTGAAAAAGCAAAAACAGAATGAAAAAACAGGAAGAAAAATAGCACACCCTGGAGGAAGATGTTGCTGGCGTTTAAACACCAGTGAGGCTAGCAGTTGGGCGTTTAACGCCCAGTCTGGCACCATTCTGGGCGTTTAACGCCAGAAAGGGGCACCAGACTGGCGTTAAACGCCAGAAAAGGACAAGAACCTGGCGTTAAACGCCAGAAATGGGCACCAGCCCGGCGTTTTACGCCAGAATTGGCTCAAAACGTGATTTTGAATGCCATTTGGTGCAGGGATGACTTTTCCTTGACACCACAGGATCTGTGGACCCCACAGGATCCCTACCAACCCCACCACTCTCTCTCTCTTCTTCACCCTTTCACCAATCACCTCAATACCTCTCCCCCAAAAACCCTGCACCTATCAAATCCCATCTTTCTTTTCACCACTCACATCCATCCTTCATAAAACCCCACCTACCTCACCATTCAAATTCAAACCACTTTCCCTCCCAAACCCACCCATACATAACCGAACCATGAGCACCCCTCTCCTATATAAACCCTTCTTCACCCCTTCATTTTCACACAACCTAAACACCACTTCTCCCCCTCTTTGGCCGAACACAAAGCCACTCCCTTCTTCCTCATTTCTTCTTCTTCTACTCTCTTCTTTCTTCTTTTGCTCGAGGACGAGCAAACCTTTTAAGTTTGGTGTGGTAAAAGCATTGCTTTTTGTTTTTCCATAACCATTTATGGCATCTAAGGCCGGAGAAACCTCTAGAAAGAGGAAAGGGAAGGCAAAAGCTTCCACCTCCGAGTCATGGGAGATGGAGAGATTCATCTCAAGGGTGCATCAAGACCACTTCTATGAAGTTGTGGCCTTGAAGAAGGTGATCCCCGAGGTCCCTTTTTCACTCAAAAAGAGTGAATATCCAGATCCGACATGAGATCCGAAAAAGAGGTTGGGAAGTTCTTACCAACCCCATTCAACAAGTCGGAATCTGATGGTTCAAGAGTTCTATGCCAATGCATGGATCACCAAGAACCATGATCAAAGTGTGAACCCGGATCCAAAGAATTGGCTTACAATGGTTCGGGGAAATACTTGGATTTTAGTCCGAAAATGTAAGGTTGGCATTCAACTTGCCTATGATGCAAGGAGATGAACATCCTTACACAAGAAGGGTCAACTTTGATCAAAGGTTGGACCAAGTCCTCACTGACATTTGTGAAGAGGGCGCCCCAATGGAGAGATTCAAGAGGGAAGCCGGTTCAATTGAGAAGGCATGACCTCAAGCCCGTGGCTAGAGGATGGTTGGAGTTTATCCAATGCTCAATCATTCCCACTAGCAACCGGTCCGAAGTTACTCTAGACCGGGCCATCATGATTCATAGCATCATGATTGGAGAAGAAGTGGAAGTTCATGAGGTTATAGCCCAAGAACTCTATAGGGTGGCGGACAAGTCCTCTACCTTAGCAAGGTTAGCCTTTCCTCACCTCATTTGTCACCTCTGTTATTCAGTGGGAGTTGACATAGAGGGAGACATCCCCATTGATGAGGACAAGCCCATCACTAGGAAAAGGATGGAGCAAACAAGAGACCCCTCTCATCATGAGATCCCTGAGATACCTCAAGGGATGCACTTTCCTCCACAAGACTATTGGGAGCAACTAAACACCTCCCTAGGAGAATTGAGTTCCAACATGGGACAACTAAGGGTGGAGCACCAAGAACATTCCATCCTCCTCCATGAAATTAGAGAAGATCAAAGAATCATGAGAGAGGAGCAACAAAGACAAGGAAGAGACATTGAGGAGCTCAAGCACTCCATAAGACCTTCAAGAGGAAGAACAAGCCGCCATCACTAAGGTGGACCCGTTCTCTAATCTCCTTGTTCTTTATTTTTCTGTTTTTCGAAAATTGTGCTTTATGTTTGTCCATGTTTGTGTCTTGTGATCATTAGTATCTTAGTATCTATGCCTTAAAGTTATGAATGTCCTATGAATCCATCACCTTTCTTAAATAAACATTGTTCTTAATTGAAAAAGAAAAGAATTGCATGAATTTTGAATTTTATAACAGTTTAATTATTTTGATGTGGTGGCAACACTTTTGTTT